>NW_011889180.1:49124-54265 GCF_000151845.1 Pteropus vampyrus | reverse complement strand
GGGGGACCGGGTACCAGGCCTCCCTCTGCCCAGCTGAATCGGGCCTTCAAATGAGTCCCACTTCTGCCTTCACTCTGCACAGCACTCTTTAGAGCACAGGAAAACAGCTTTCAATGACTTTATGCCACCCTCACAGAATAACTGAGTTAATGAGCTTCTGAGGTTCTCTGAGCAACTGGGAATAAAACCTATTTGTTTAAGGGGTTGTGGTAAGATTTCAAAGGTAATTGCCAATATCCTCAGCCAGTGAGCTGGGATAGAAGAATATAGCTTATGTCCCACCACAGAGAACCAAAAACATGAATGAATGTAGAGCCCACCAGCAGTAGTATTGTACTGGGCATTAGAGCACTTTCATTCCATAGAGCTATAGAGCACTTTGATTCGATCTCAATAGCCCTGTGAGAGAGCATTACCCCCGTCCTACACATGAGAAAGGTGTAGTGTCTCGCTCAGTGTCACAGTGCTCTCAGCCCCAGGCCTTGTCTTCCCTTTCCTGGCCAGAGCTGGATTCTGGAACTCCCTTAAACATGAAGGGCCTTTCCCACTGTCACCCTGAGTGAGCTTCCTTTGGAGCATCTTACCTTGGACAGCTGAGGGCTGTAGAGCCAAAGGCTCCCTGGGTGCAGTGGGAACCAGGGCAACTGTGCTTCCTCATCACAGATTTTGTGTTCTGCCATCAGGCACCTGCAGAATTCAAGTCACGCGGGAGCTTTTGTGATTGTGAGTGAAGAAGCTATTGCCAAGGGCATCCGGAGGATTGTGGCTGTCACAGGTGCCGAAGCCCAGAAGGTGAGCAGATCAGGCTGGTCTGTGACTTATTTGAACAAGACAAGAGGAGCCTGGTCTGCGAATCCATAGTGCAGATGGTTGTGTGACTGCTGTAGTCAGAAGCGGAAGTACAGGGCTATCCCCAGATGTCCTCTAGTTATCCTGCCTGGCAGAAGAAAGCCACTAGTGTGCAAGATTTCATAGCTATCTTATGTTTAATCTTAAAAAGTATATGTAAATCTTGCTTTCTACCTGGTAACATAGCTGTGTCTAGGAGGACAAGCCATAGTTTCGCTGTGGCTTCTAGCGCCCCCAGCACTTACCCACATCTGTCTGGGGGTATGCGCCTAGTTTGAAATGCATGGAGTATGGGGACAGCTGCTCTCGGGGTGGGGACTGTAGCTTGTGTCTGACGTGTGCTGAAGCCTGAGAGGTGACCATTTCATGGGGTGAGAAGGGCTCCTGACTCTTGAGTTCTTGGTTACCCCTTGAAGCCGAGTTAGTGCAGCCTTCCTACCGGCCAGGCGTGAGGAGGGTGCTCCTTTTGGGCGTGAGGCTGTGAACACTTACTCCCTGACGGAAAAGAAACTGCTGGTGTCCTAGGGATGTGTTGTTCCGTAGCCTGCTGTCAGTGTCTGCCACAGTTGTTTAAAGACAGACTGCTGAAGCTGAAAGTTGCAACTCTAACTGTTCCCCTCCCAGGCCCTCAGGAAAGCAGAAAGCTTGAAGAAATCTCTCTCTGTCATGGAGGCCAAAGTGAAGGCCCAGACTGTGCCAAACAAGGACGTGCAGAGGGAGATCGCTGACCTCGGTGAGGTAGGAGTGGCTGGCCGCCTTCCCTCCTCAGGGCCTGCTCGTTGCTGGGTCCTAGGCCTGATGAATCAGACACTCCCTGTTCTCGAAGAACCCTCAAGTCCTGTTTCTCAGTGCAGTGGGCCTTTGGACTGACTTGTGTGGTCATTCAGCTTTGCGAAGGGAACTCCGCAGGTCCCGGCCTGCGGACCCCTGGAACCTGCCTACTGCCCCCATTGCCAGTGGTGGGGGAGTCCATTCCCAGCATGAGTGGGCATTGGTGTTGAAGGAGTTGGGGGAAGTACCATGGGTGCCACATTTTCCAGGCCTCCTGGTATTCGTTTATTCGGGGCTTCTTGTATGGCCTTTACCGGCTGTGTGTTCACTGCCTGGTCAAGGCCAGGCCTTACAGGGATCCCAGCTCATTATTCTGCCCCTTTCTCTCCAGCCCAGCTAGTTATAGCTGCTGTAGTTACTTGTAAAGTGACTGGGCTCAAAGCCAGTGGATACCTTTTTGTTTTGTTCTCTCTCCTTCTGGACACTAGTCTGGGAGGACTTTAGTGTTCAAAGCCAGAAGGGTGGGGTAGGCTGGAGCCTCATATCCTAGCTCCTTGTGATTCTGACCTAAATGGTCTGGTTCTGGTTCCAGGCCCTGGCCTCTGCAGTCATCCCCCAGTGGCAGAAGGATGAATTCCGGGAGAATCTCAAATCCCTGAAGAAGATCATGGATGACCTAGACCGGGCTAGCAAAGCCGATGTCCAGAAGCGAGTGAGTTCTGGCAGTGCTGGTGGCTGGGCGGGAATCAAGAGATTTTCCCAGCAGAGGCTGTGCAGATGCTGCCTGTTTCATTCTGGGCCTTTGACCTGAGGCCCCTCTTCTGGACTTCCTTCCTTGCAGGTGTTGGAGAAGACAAAGCAGCTCATCGACAGCAACCCTAACCAACCCCTCGTCATCCTGGAGATGGAGAGCGGCGCCTCAGCCAAGGCAATCCAGGGGCTGGGGCTCCAGGCGCT
This sequence comes from Pteropus vampyrus, assembly GCF_000151845.1. Classification (NCBI taxonomy): domain Eukaryota; kingdom Metazoa; phylum Chordata; class Mammalia; order Chiroptera; family Pteropodidae; genus Pteropus; species Pteropus vampyrus. The sequence goes on along the minus strand of NW_011889180.1, from coordinate 51,688 downwards.
GCTCTGTGCCTGTCTGCTGCGCATCAGATTCCTCCTGGTGTCTGAAGCGTGTGCCTGGTGGCTCTGAGTGGAGTGGTCGCCTGAGGGCCCACTCTCTGGGACTGAGGTTAGGCTGAGCCATGGAGAGATCTGGTGGCTGGAGGTCTACGGCTCCTGGAGGCAGAAGGCAAACCTCAGAGTCAGAGTGTGGGCCAGGCCTTGTGCTTGAGTCTTTCTCTGTGCAGGCTCCTAGGACCAGCTCCTGCTATTGGGAGGGGCTCCTGCTGGGGGTGGTAAGAACTGAGCTCTGCAAACTCACACTCGTGGAGAGCATGGCCCCCTTCCCTAGGATCATGCCTGACACCTGGTTCTCCCATAGGCCCTGAACGAAGCCTTGAAGCTCTTCAAGACACATTCCCCTCAGACATCTGCCATGCTCTTCACAGTGGACAATGAGGCTGGCAAGATCACGTGCTTGTGTCAAGTCTCCCAGGTCAGAATATCCTGCAGCCCTGTGCCAGTGGAAAGTAGTGTGGTGTCTCGCTTTTCTGAGGGAGCTTGATTCTTAACGTTTGTTGGCGCAACCGCCATGTGTGTTTGTGCAACCCATTAGAAATGGCTCGTCTACTCACCTGTTGGTCACCTCCAGCACCTCTTACCCTCAGGCCCTCTCCTTGGTGGATGTGTTTAAGTGCTGGCTGATACCTGGCTTTGCCACTGGTATGTCTTGTCCTGGCTGTAGTACCAGCTGTAGGGTCTGCCTCAGCCTCCAGCAGCATCACCCAGAACAAGAGTGGGTGTTGGTGGTTCTCCCATCCTTTTTCGTTCCCTTGGCTCTCTATGCCTCCCTCAGTCTCATCCTCTGTCCTGACTCCCACTTCACCTTCTGTTTTCCAGAATGCAGCCAACCGGGGCCTGAAAGCCAGTGAGTGGGTACAGCAGGTGTCAGGTCTGATGGATGGCAAAGGTGGTGGCAAAGATGTGTCCGCTCAGGCCACAGGCAAGAACGTGAGCTGCCTGCAAGAGGCACTGCAGCTGGCCACCTCCTTTGCCCAGCTCCGCCTGGGAGATGTGAAGAATTGAGGGGAGGGGTGGCTTCCACTGGGGAGCATCTCCCCCATACCCAGATGCATCCGTCCAGCCAAGAGCTCTCCATCTACCACAAGGACATTTGAATCTTGGGACCTTTAAATAGCCCCCATCTGTCCTCCTAACCTACTAGTAACCGGACTCACTTGGGTGCCAGCTTGTGACTCAGTGCCCACGTTACATTTCTGCCTGGAGCCCTACACTTCAGTGCCATCTGTCTAGAACCACTAACCCAGGATTGCTATTTATCATCATCATGCTCGTGTCTATAGATCTCTGCAGACCTGAGGCTTTGGGTCTGCAGGAAAGAAAGCATTTTTGTTGCAGAGAATAAAAGGACCATGTGCAATACTTGATGATACATGTGCTCTCTAGCCCCCTCTTCCCCTCCATAGGTGCCACGGCGTGACAGCCTGTGGCTCCCTGGGTGTAGAATAAATGCTGTGACTTCTGGTTGCAATTGTTGTTGAGTCCAACCCCAGACCCCCAAATTTTGGGAATGGCACCAAGGATTGCCTTAAGACATTTGTGGAGGTGGCCGACAAAATGAGGTTGTAAGATGGAGAGGCATTAATCACTCAGTAGAAGGTGATCCACTGAGTTATTGGAAACAGAAGACTCCTTTTTGGAGTCTCTTTGGGAGAACTCCATTTCTTAGAAACTCCATTTCTTCTCCCTTTCGAGGCATTCTGATGCAAGAGGTACTTAGGATGCATCGGTTGCCTCCTCCGCACTCCTTTGCCCCATCATTCCTGCTTCCTTGACCCAAAGATGAACAGTGAGCGTGGAGACCCTACCCTGGCCCTGAACAGGTTCACCCGTCTGAAGATGGCTGGGTGTGGAAACAGTAGTGTGCTGGGAGGTTAAAGGTACTTCTGTACAGGCTCCAGCTGATTTCCTGTCCCCTGGGTACTGCAAGCTGGCCCTGGGGCCCAGGGTCACTCTCAGTCATGCTGATGTGGAGGGAAGAGGAAAAGCTGGCTAATGCTGGGAGAAGCAGCAGAAGCCAGCTGTCTGGTGGAGGGTCCTGACGCCCCAGCTTCAATAAACTCGTGTGAGGTGAGGAGTGTTAGGGATACAAAGAGCTTAATATACGGTTCCACACAGGAGAGACACCGTTCCAATCACTCAACAAGCATTTATGCCAGCTAGGGCACTGAGGGTACAGGAGTGACCAAGACAAAAGGTCACTGCCCTGTCGGGCAAAGGAGTGGGGAACACATAAAATCGTCATACAAATAAATGTAAAAATAATTAAAAACCTTAAAAAAAAATTACAACCTTTACAAGTGAAAGGAAGGAGACACACGCCTCGGTCCGGGAGGTTAGAGGTCAGGTCCCACTCACGAAGGCCTGCCCAGTGCGCCTATCCATCCATGGAAACCCGGGCGTCTTTCGCTGCGGCCACGGGGTTGTGCAACGCTCGCCATTCTCCCTCCAAGACGGTAGGGGGCAGTTCGGCGGCGTCTGCCACTATCCCGACAGCCCTCGCGAGG
>NW_011889180.1:46687-48419 GCF_000151845.1 Pteropus vampyrus | reverse complement strand
CGCGCCCACCTGGCTGCTGGACCCCACGCGGCTCGAGGAGGAGCGCGCCGCCGCTGGCCTCACCGTGGCGCTCATGCCAGTTCTCAACCAGGTGGCCGGACTGCTGGGCAGCGGGGAGGGTGGCCCGACCGAGAGCTGGGCAGAGGCTGTGCGCATGGGCCTTGAGGGCTGTCAGCGCCTCTACCCCGTACTGCAGCAGTGCTTGGTGCGGGCTGCCCGCCGAAGGGGCGCCGCTGCCTCGCACTGAACCAGAAGAGGGAGCAATGACGGACACCGAGGATTGTGCTGCCGCCATCCCCGAAAGGACCCGCGCCATCGGCTTCCGGACTGCGCCACCCTGAGAATTCGGAACACGAGAGGATCTGGGAAGGCGCGCGCAGAACTGATGCACTCGACAGCTGTGTTGAAACGACATTTTACAAATCGTTCCTTTAATATACTTTTCTATTTGAGCTGGCTCCAGCCCAGTTGAAGAAACCTGCGAAGGCAGTAATTCCCAAGTTGGAAGGGACTTCAGCTGAACTTACCTGGAAAACGGAACCTGGAGCTACTATTGTCTTGTAAGGGTTGGACCCTATACAAGCCAGCTATTGACTCCCTCCTGTATAATTGGGCTGCTTTTGAGAGAATGGACAAGGGGGCTGTGCCTAAAGCCTTATATCTAAGCTAAAACAAAACAAAAACTTTTTTATATCTGAAAAAGGCTTCTATTGTGGTTCTTGGTACAGGATTTAAAAGGGCAAGGCTCCTCTTTGAGCTGGGTAGTGTGTTCTTGGACTCCCGGTGTCAAGGGCTAGGGATAGCATTGTCTTAAATGTGTCCTGTCCCTTAGCCTAAGGTGAGCACCAGAGACCGGCTGACATGGAAGGAGCTGCAGGGGGTGATGTAGGGAAATGTGCTTCGGAAGAGAAGCTGCTGCCCCTCAAGTGCCAGAGTGAGGACCAGTGCTGAGGTGTGACAGGAATGGGGAGTTTTTTTTGCCCCAGGAACATTCTGGGTCCACCCCTATCCCTGGTTTTGTGTTGGGCAAGACCATAGCTCAAGGTTGGGTAGCTGGAAAGGGTTTGGCTCTTGGTGGAAGCCATATCTCATCCTTCCTTGGCCATGTGCAGAGCAGCATAGCCAGAGGCTTCCACTGCTGCTCAAAAAGTGGGGACCTGGGCTGGCTTCATTAACTGATGTCTCTTACCCAGTTTTGTTTCTTAGGAGAGCAGATGAACTGCCAAGAGAGAGCTGCTGCATGTTGGGAATCCAGATGCATCCTGGCCATTCTGTAGGGCAGAGCTGCCCTGGCTGGCTGACCACAAGGGTGGGATCTTCTCTGTGTGGCTCTTTAACCCCATGGATTTGTACTTAGCTACCTGGAGAAGGTATCTTAGAGGAAGGCAGGGCAGCCTGGTCTTTCTGTGCCCCAGTCTGGAATGAACTTCTGAACTTGGGTGTCTTGGGCCTGCACAGCTTCTCTCTGAAGGGCTAGCTTGGGGCAGCCCAAGAGCCAAAAAGGCTCAGAGACCATGCTAAGAACCCCTACCCAGAGAAAAGAAATACAAATTTTATTTTTCCCCTTTTGACATAACATATTTCCAGAGCAGACCTGAACTACAAACTCATACCATCAAGAGACAAGATAAAAACATAACATAAAAATGATACCCTCATTCTGAAGGATGATTTTGTAGGATGGATGGGGCATCTGGAACCAAAAGGGGTTATGTGGGGCACATGCTGAAGA
>NW_011889180.1:18294-46637 GCF_000151845.1 Pteropus vampyrus | reverse complement strand
GGTGATGTAGGGAAATGTGCTTCGGAAGAGAAGCTGCTGCCCCTCAAGTGCCAGAGTGAGGACCAGTGCTGAGGTGTGACAGGAATGGGGAGTTTTTTTTGCCCCAGGAACATTCTGGGTCCACCCCTATCCCTGGTTTTGTGTTGGGCAAGACCATAGCTCAAGGTTGGGTAGCTGGAAAGGGTTTGGCTCTTGGTGGAAGCCATATCTCATCCTTCCTTGGCCATGTGCAGAGCAGCATAGCCAGAGGCTTCCACTGCTGCTCAAAAAGTGGGGACCTGGGCTGGCTTCATTAACTGATGTCTCTTACCCAGTTTTGTTTCTTAGGAGAGCAGATGAACTGCCAAGAGAGAGCTGCTGCATGTTGGGAATCCAGATGCATCCTGGCCATTCTGTAGGGCAGAGCTGCCCTGGCTGGCTGACCACAAGGGTGGGATCTTCTCTGTGTGGCTCTTTAACCCCATGGATTTGTACTTAGCTACCTGGAGAAGGTATCTTAGAGGAAGGCACGGCAGCCTGGTCTTTCTGTGCCCCAGTCTGGAATGAACTTCTGAACTTGGGTGTCTTGGACCTGCACAGCTTCTCTCTGAAGGGCTAGCTTGGGGCAGCCCAAGAGCCAAAAAGGCTCAGAGACCATGCTAAGAACCCCTACCCAGAGAAAAGAAATACAAATTTTATTTTTCCCCTTTTGACATAACATATTTCCAGAGCAGACCTGAACTACAAACTCATACCATCAAGAGACAAGATAAAAACATAACATAAAAATGATACCCTCATTCTGAAGGATGATTTTGTAGGATGGATGGGGCATCTGGAACCAAAAGGGGTTATGTGGGGCACATGCTGAAGATGTTAAAGCTCAGTTTCAGGCAGGGGGACAGTAGACTGTTTCCTGTACACTGTAGCTGGAGAAAGCTGTCTGGGCCCAATGCTGGGGGATGCTTCACACCCAGACGGGACTGGTGGGACCTTGCGAGAGGAGAAGAGCAGCTGAAATAGTACCTGCGATCAGAGGACCGATGGTGCTCCTGGCGGCCCTGTCCAGCTGCCCCTTGCCAAACGGTCTCAGCTGCATGAGCATGGTGAGCTGGTGCTGGTGGTTGCAGGCCTCCTCCTCACTACTGCCAGCCCCGGGACTATTGTCTGGAAACACTGCCTCCAAAGCTAAAGCCACCATTACAGGGAGGCTTCCCAGCTGGTTTGGCTGAGCTGTGCCTCCACTCCCATTGCCCTTGCTCCAGGATGGGTGCCTCCAGTTAGGTGCTACCAGGAGGCCTTGAAAAGACCACACAAGGCAAAGAAGGGAGCCACTCGGGAAGGTACCTGGAGCAGATGCGTCTGGAGAGGTTCCAATCTACTGGCTGCCCTCCTGGTCCAATGCATGATTCTTCACCTGTAGGGAAAAAAAGCAGGACTCTAGCCGAGGGGGCTGAGAGATGGTATGGCTAGGAAAGGGAGGGCTGTCCTCTCCCCCAACCCTTACTTCTCTTTCTTTGCAGCTTTGGCAGCTCAGTGCTACTCTAGATTCTTCTTGAAATCTGGGAACCCAGAACCATCAGACAAAAGAGCATTCTCTCCATCTAACCCAGATGTCTCGGATGTGACTCAGGCCTGGGCAGCAGTAAAGAACCCTTTTGAGCTTAGCAGGCCAAGGGGCAGAGCTGCGCAGGTGGAAGAAAGGAAGCTCACCACTGCCAACTCCCCAGCAGCCCCAGCTTTGCTGAGATGGCCCAAACAGTGGTGGGGGCTTGGCCCTCCTCGGGGACCACCAGTAGGAGAGGAGGAGGATATGGTAGGGCAGGGAACATTCGGGCTCTTCAATGCTGCACAAAGGGCTGTTGTCAGATCCAGGTTTGGATAGTCTCCATCCAGGAAGGTACATTTTCTACAGCTTTTCTGGGGAGCATGGTACCATGTAGACAGCCTAAAGACCCTGGGGCAGCAAGTGGAGGTGGGAGCAGGAAAAGGGCAGAAATCGGGGTTTTAACAACCTTTCCAAGTGGTTCTTAGGCAAGGAGTCCAGGACCATGAGGCATACGTGTGACATTCCCTCTACACTACTCAAAGTAGCCCACCCACTCTTCCAGGAGGGGATGGGATTTCAGCCCAAACCGGCTCAGCTGAGCCAACCAAGCCTGAGTTGAGAGGGCATAAAAAGGGTACGGCTTATCTTATGGGCATTGTCCGCGGTGGATGTCATGCCTCCTCCCAACCACCGCTGTTGGACTCCCGCACGAACCTGAGTCCGTCCGGTGCTCATAGGGAGGCCTCAGGACTCAAATGTAGGGAAGGTGAGGATGGCGGGAGGCGCCAGGCTGCTCACTGCCTCCTCCAGGTCTCTGCTCTCCTTGGAGCTGTCTGCCTCTGGATGGGCCCTCTGGCTCCTGGGCTCCTGCCGCGGTTCAGTAGTTCTGCATGAGGAACCCTTACTTTCAGGGCCCCTGTTCTCTTCACTGTCCTCTGTACCTGTGCAGGGAGAGTCACCAGTTAATGGTTGAGTTTGGAGGCCCCAGCTGACCCCAGAGAGGCCACTCGATGCCCAGCACTGATCTAGGGTGTTAGGGCTTGAGAGGACAAGATAGGCTTGGACTGAGACACTTATCAGGCTCCAGATAGCTACTGAGTGGGTGAGGGTCAAAGGACAACCTAGAAGCCACAGGATCTTCAAGCCACGGGAGAAACCATAGGGAGTGTTTGTGTGTCAGGGGGAGCCCTGCAGACAGGGAAAGCCCAAGGCAGGGCTCCAGGTGCTGCTGTCACCTTCGAGAGTGGGAAAAGCTGGAGCCCACTAAGAGTGCGGGGTGCCCGAACTGGAAGCTGGTCCCTCTGCTCGTCCATGCGCTCGAGATTCTCCAAAAGGTGTCACCTGGGCTTCCATGTGGTTCAGCTCCCCTCTAATGGAGGGCAGCTCCTCAGTCTGACTGTTGGGAGAGGGCCCAGAGTTGGTGCTCCACCAGAGGGCAGTGCCGCCAGGACTCTCAGGCCTGCCCCGACTGCTAAGGGATGCCCAGCTCCTCTGCAGGTGAGGGCTGTGCCCTTTCACTCACACTTTATCTCCCCTGGGGGCAGGTGGCTATTCCTGGGGGCCTTGCAGGGACTGAAGCTGCTTTTGACCCACGTGCCCAGGTAGGTCCTCTGGATCTTGACAGGCATGTGGTTGATGAATGGTGGAGGTATCCTCTGGTATTCATACACCCTATGGGACAGGACAGAGAAGGAGGCCAACTAGCCACACCTGTTTGTCCAGAGGACCAAGGAGGCAGGACCCACTCACCTGTACAGCTTGTAGTCAAGGTCATAGTTACTGCAGCTGTGGCAGAGACAAATGGTGAAGGAGTCACTGTCCAGGGCCTGAGTCCTTGCCCAGAGCACAGATTAACTTGGGGAAACAGGAATGCAGCTTTTCCTTAGAACTCCAGTATTCTCCACTGGAAGAGCCCCTAGGGGCTTGACCAAGGTAACTTTGAGAGACCATAGCAAACTAGCTTCCCCATGGTGGGCCTCTGATAAGGGGCACCTTCCAGGTGGCAGAAGCAGGACAATTTCCCACAGGCTTCTGATCAAACAGAGCCAGGCCCTCCAAAGGCTGCCCGCCCCAGGCACTGCTGATGTTCTCGATCTTAGTCTGGCAAAAGATAAAAGGGAAGAGTTAAGTCAGAGCCCAAAGCCATGGTAGGGGTTTGAGAGCCTTTAATCCTCACATGGGAATTGCCAGGATACAGGGCCCAGCACTGTCAGGGCCAGTCAGGCAGTGTTAGCGGTGTGGCCAAGCACCTTGCCCTTTGCTCCTGGCCGGGGAAGAGAGGAGGGCCTTGGAGGGACCCAGATCCCCACTGCTCGGCCGCACCCACTTCTCTCATGCACCATCACCTCCAGGGAACTGGTACTCAGGAGGGATGGGGATACCGGTGGAAAGAGACAACTGGGTTCAGCCCTGGGCAAAATGACCCCAGGAGACACAACTGCATGAGCTTCAGGTGCCACCTAGGGCTGAGGCAGGTAATGAATTGAGGGGGAAGGGTGGTGTGATATGCTGAGGGCAGCAGTTTCTGAAACAACTTTCGGGTACTGTGCGCCCACGACCCAGCTCAGGCCCTGCCGACGAGGGTCGGTGTCTTTGGGGGACCACGGAGGCGGAATGGAGAACATTCGGGGGCCCCTTCCCCTTCATCCTGCGGGATCTCCAGGCCTGCGGGTGAGATTTCCGGGCACCCCCACCCCTACTTTCTGGCTTCAGGCAGCCTGGGTGGGTGGCCCAGGAACCTCAGGCATGCTGATTCCGGCGGTGGAAGGCATGGAGAAAGAAAAGCAAGCTCGCTGAACGCGGGGAGGGCGCGTACCCACCCTCGGCGCTGCGGGGTCGGGGCCTGGGTTCCTGGCGCGGTGTAGTAAACAAGCAGCCCCCTGACGGCCAGGAATGACTCAGCCGGGACAAAACTCAAGGTGACAAGCGCCATCTGAACATCATCGCTGAGAGGATAATTCTCGCTTGTCTGAGACCCCTCTGGCTGGCCGGGGGCCCCTCTTCCCGACAGGATCAAGACCGGCAAAGATCTGTCAGGGCGCAGGGCCGGTAGCCGACCACCTGAGCTGCCGAAAGCAAGTGATTTTCGCCGTAGCATTGGTGGTTCAGTGGTAGAATTCTCGCCTGCCACGCGGGAGGCCCGGGTTCGATTCCCGGCCAATGCAATCGCAAACTCCAATTTTTCCTTCCTTGCATTTTTTCCTAAAATGACATTTTAAAGTAGCCCAAAATGAATGGCAATGTATTAGAAAAGGAATGTTATTACAATAACTGCTGAGCAGAGATTTGGAGGCTTCTCAAATTGGGACAGGGATTTAGCCGCATGTACCGCTACAGCAGTGCTCGCTGCAGACAAGGGTCCCTCTGGGCCTGGGGGGCCTCCCTGCTGCCTCCCTTCCCCCGACCCCTGCCTTTGTCATCAGCCAGGGCTAACGCCTGTGTCCTGGGCTTACGGCCTTGCCCCTTTACCCTAGGAGGCAGCAGTCTGGTCGCGGGTACGAAGCCGCATCAGTCCCCCTGATCAGGGCTAATGGTTACAGCCTGCAAAGCTGGGGCTTCCCATAAAATAAATAAATAAATAAATAAAATGCCCCTTCGGAATGGCCCCATGCGCAGAGGTCAAGCCACTTCCTCAAATGTCCTCAGTGCCAGGGGCAAGGGTAGGGGTTAGGGGCAGGGGTAGGAGACCTGGGGCAATCCTTCTACCACAAACTTTTCCCTCTAGGTTGGCGAATTCTATTTTGAGGCCCAAATCACGTAGCCTGGACTTGACCAGTTCTCATGAAGAGGTAGTTCATCCAGCAGCTCAGTGGCCACCAAACCCCATCCCCAACCTGTCCCTCCTCTGCCCAATCCAAGGAGTCGGAGCCATAGCTACCCACCCACTCCTGTCCCAAACCCACGCTACCTGAGCATCCAGGGAAGTGCCTCATTCTCTCCACTGGAGTTCCCTGCAGACACTGGAGTCTTAAGGACTCCACCCTTGCCCCAGGCCTTGAGAGATGGGGCCTCTCTAAAGGGAGTGTGAGCCCTGGCTGCACAGCTGCCGTCATTCCCGGTTGCTTCCCTGTACCCACACCCATCCCTCTCAGAGGGCCAACAAGACTGGGTCTGAGTCTGCTGGGCACGGGGTGGTGATGGACGGAAAATGAAATTTGAAACGGTGATTGGAACTGAAGAACTGCGTAAGGGGTTCACTCAGCCTCCAAAGAGGCCATGTTAAAAACCACATGAGAGAACTACAGGAGATTACAGCTTACCTCCCATCAGACAGATAATTACCAAACTGTATCAACAGACACCTCTAGATAAAAGTTTTATACGTGAGACAGCCAACCCATACACTGCAATGCAGTTCCGCACCGCTAAAGAAACGCGAGTTTAAAAAATTATGAGTTATCCATGAGGACACATCTACGCATAGCCCAAAGTAAAAGTAGTGAAAAAGCCACCCGTGCCGGCTCTCACAAGCTGCCTCAGACGCTTAGGCTGCTGCTGGTGGGGAGAGATTTGACCTGATCTTTCTCAAGTTCAACCTGGAGGGGCCGAGACTTGTCAGAGCAGCACCCCCCCTCCCCCAACCCTCCCAGCCCTACTATCTCACTTCCTGGGACATGAGCTAGAGCAAAATCCAAAAGAAACCGGAACCTTCAGCACCAGGCTGTTTGTGTTTACACAGTGCTGTTTCTAAGAGAAACCACCTGCTACTGGCTCCCCCCACCCGCAAGACAGAAATCACTCAAATGTCCACAAAGGGGCCCCAGAGTTGAGCTCCACTATCATGAATGCCCAGCCAAGGGACCAAAGAGCCACTGTGTTCACACACACCCTCATTATGCCTGTGAAAACGGCACGTTGGCTGGCAGAGGTTGGTGAGCTCCTTTCTGAAAATGTCTAAAAGTTTATTGAAAACTTTTTTAAGCTTCCCAGATTAGGGGCAATATTTCATCCAGAAAGGTTCCCGTTGGCTACTTCCCAATATATTCTTGGAAAAAGCCCCTCAAGTGTCCCATGGGTGAGGCTTCCCTGGGAGGACCAGACCCCCTGGCTCCAGGTGGGAGGAGGGGACACCCTCTTCTGCCAGCAGAATGGTGGCTGGGTTACATCAGTGTGAAGGGGTCTTGGAATGAGCTGGGTCGACTCCCTCAGTTTACAGACAAAATCTGGGGCCAAAGGAGAAGAGACCTTCTCAGGTGCCACAGTGAGTAGGACAGGCAGCCTGAGCTGGTGCCCACATTCTGACCCAGGGGAATCCAGGGCCCCAAACAAGCTGAGGACCAGCCTCCCTCCCCAGCAGACTCACAAGCAGATGGCTGTGCCTCGCTGCCTCTTCTGGCCTGGTTGGGCAGGGCTGGGCTTAGAATCACCAGCCATGTCTAAATCTGCAAAGAGAGCAAGAGAGGGAGAGGAGAGAGAGAGGCAAGATGTGGGAGGAAGGGCCAAACACACAGGGGCCCCACTTGCTTCCTGGCTGGCCCTTACCCACTCCTCAGCTCTGAGGCAGACGGTGTTCCCCAAGAGGACCCCAGGACCCACCGATCTAGGGCTGAGCTCAGGCTCCAGAGGGCCCTTCTCCATCCTCAGGGAACCATGGGGCTGACGAAACCCCCAAGGGTGAGGAGGGTGCTCTACTGTTTCTGTCAGACCCACACAGTGATTATCAACCCCGTTTCCCAGTCCCTAGAATTTTGGGGGTGGTACCATAAATAGGGAGGATGTCCATGATCCTCGAGTCCTCTGAGGAGACACGCACTCCTGGTTGGGGTTAATTCTCAAGTGTTCTCCGGCTGCCTGCCTGCCAGACCCATGCCCCACAGCTGCCTCTGGGCTAAGCCCCTGGGCCGGCTGCATCGGAAATGGCCAGAACACTGAGTGAGAAATCCAGTGGGCAGCCAGCCTGGGCCAGGGTGGGGACACCCTACTGCCTTCTCTCGGTTGGAGAGTCAAGAATCAGTTGGACTCGATTCAAGGGAGGGCTGAGAAGTGAAGCAATGTAGCCGTCTGTGCACCAGTCCCTGGCAGGCTGTCTTGTTTCTGGGCTCCTTCGGCGTTTACCACGGTAGAGAACAGCTCTATACCCGTGGGAGGCGGAGGAGAATCCTACTCACTGCTGTATCCCTGCCACATGCCCAGGGCCCGGCATTTAGCAGATGCTCAGTCGATGTCTGCTGAATATATGAATGGAACGCCATTAATCAATTCCATGGGTTTGGATCAGATCCCAGAGTTTCCCTTGTGACTTAGAGGCCCCTCCTGGAGCCTACCCCTTTCTTCCTGATTCTCTGATCATCATCCATGGCCCATTTGGCCTGTCACGACAGTAATGAATGTGACCTTTCTTCTTCTGTTCCCCAGACTTTCTGCAGTACAGTCGCCGAGAGCACCTGCTTGCTGTGGTTAGACCAGCAACTATGTCCTTGAGACACTGATAATCCAGATCAAGTGTTTAGTTGGGAGGAAGTTGGTGATTCTGCATCTCTACCCTTAGCCCTTCCCTTCCATTCATGACCTGGATTCATCTGCTCAAGAACATGTTAAACAAACACCTGTGCACCCAGGTAAACACATGCACTTCCCTGTCGTCTGGCTTTCTGTCTGTTCCTTTAGCACATATTTATACTTGTGGTTACTTTCACATTTGCAATGTTCAAAGTTAACAGAAAACCACACTCACATCCACCATGCAGGGCAACAGTGTGTGGGCACTTACAAAAAGCCTGCTATGCCCAAGGTAGAAGGCCCAGCATCCAAATAAGCTTGTCGTTCCCTTTGGGGTATATATCATCACTGTCTCCTAAAACTAGAAAAAGGGAAAAAAAAAAAACCTCAAGAGGCCTTAATCATGAGACTAGTCTTTGGGTTGTGTGGGAAAAGCCATTCGATGGTTACCAGGTTGGCAAATGGGGCCAGTTCTCATGAAGGGCTGGTGGAGTGTCTGGGAAGTTCATTAATGGCAAACCATGTCCAAGAGTCTGGTAACACATAAAATTAACCATCACAGGAGCCAAGTGCTGGGAAGTGGGGTGGAGGTCTTTCTCCATATTCATCCCCCACAAAGACCCACACACAGATTTCCTGAGGGACACACCCTTGGGCATCCCCCAGGCTGTGAGCGCTTGACTGCATGAAACACAGGTAGGACAGTTAATGAATGGCAGTCATAATGAGTGAGAGCAGATGATATAAAAACAAGGGAGGTCAGCAATCAGGTGGGAAGAAAGCAGAAGACCAAAACAGAGAGGCAAAGTGGATAGAAGGACAAAAATAGGAAAAAGAGAAGCAGAAGAGGGTGGACATATCTAATGACAGGTCCTCAGAGTTCCCTGAGCTGACACAGACACGACCACCCTGAATTTATCAGATGGACGTAAAGCAGTTCACTTATTTTCATAGAGCTACCATGAAGAAAGGAAGGGGTCATTGTATCATCCCTAATATTAAAGATTGCAAGCAGCACCTAACAGTTACTGAATTCTGACAATTTGCCACGCATTGTGCTACAGACTTTACACCCATCATCTCATTTAATCCTCATGACAACCTTACGAGAAGATGCTAGTAGTACCCCCATTTAATGGAAAGGCTACTGTATGCATTCAGGGTCACATGGAGAACAAGTTGAGAGGGGCGATGAGATCTCATTCCCCTGCCTTGCAGTCACTACAGTGTTCCAAGAAGTTAGAGAACTTACTTGAAGACACTTGGGGGGTTCAGCTACCAGCAGAGCCTGGTTCTATCAGTGCCTCCAGGCCATGCTGCCTTTGCATACGGCTGCTCCATTACCTACTCCTCCCTGCACAGAACCCAGTGGCTGATGAGGCCCTTGGTTAGAGCATGCGGCCGACAAGGCCAGCATTGCAGGCCAGAACCCTAGATGCACCAGGTGGCTTCTTGCAGTAAATGTGAGTCATTCCTTTGATCACTCCACACCTGAGCCCATTTCCTGTGTTAGAGGTATCCCCAGCTTCGAGACAGAACCTGCCTCCCATGAAAGAAGCTTAAAATGCCCCTTTCTGCCTCCTTTTCCCAGCCTCCCTTACAGCTGGGCACATTACTTGGTCTCTCCAATGAGACCTACACGCCTGACTTTGAATTAAAGCTGCCGAGTGAAGAAGCGCGTCTCAGCGCACGATGGTGGCAGTGCCAGCTTTCAAAGGTGGTAGCACCTCCATCCCACACTGGTAGTGCCAACCGTGATGTCTGTGTCCAGCAGAGGCGGTGGGTCTCTTTCAGATCTGATCCTCCAGTATCTTCGATAAATTCCTTTTCTGCTTAGAGTTGCCAGAATCAGTTTCTGTTTCTTAAAACTAAGAACCTCGATTGGTACAAAAATACAGCTAGGAGTGGATGGAGCAAGAAATCCTAAGGGAAAGGGAGGCCGATGTAAGACTGGAAACTGGTCAGAGGGCAGGGAAAATCCAGCTAGTATTAAGAAACAGGACAGCAGCAGCCCATGGCGTGCTATGGTGAGGCTGCTAATCTTGTGGTCCCCCAGAACAAAGTGCCCATCAAAAGCAAGGCTTCGGGGACCTGGTGGCTCCTGCCATGGAAGAATATAAAAATGAGTCTGAAGTCAAGGGCTGTTGGGCAGGGTGTTCTGCTAATGACACTAAACAGCTTAAAGGAAAGAAAGACAAGCTCGAAGGACAAATTCTCAGTGCAAGGCTTGGTTAGTAAACCAGAGAATTTTCATATCTTGCAGCTACAAGGCTGAGAGTAAATCAAACTTAAAGCTTGATCAGTGGTTATAAAATGACACCATCAGGTGGCTTCATGCTTTCACTGGGCCTCTAATTGGGAAAGAGTGGGGAGTGGAGAGGAGAGGACTTAGGTACCCCCCACCTCCACAGAGCCTCCCTTGCCAGTCAAAATGACCCCTCTCGGTCATTTTGAAGGTCCTGATGGCAGAACGTCATTAGTTTTTTTGCCAGACTCCTATCCCTTTCGTCCTGGGCATAAATATAGGTAGAGATTCGCAGCCTCTCTTGGAGTCAGTGTGCTGTGTGGCTGAGGGGTGGCAGTGGCAATGGGTGAGCAGGATGTGCATCACTTCCACACCTATAGCTTCTTCTGAGTGACTGTCCACTCTCCTACTTCCTGAGTTGGCCACCTGAGTGCCAACACCCTGGGTGAGCTGGGAAGCCATGTGCTGCAGGTGGCAGGGCCTCGCTCAGCCTGGGCTCACGGTGCCCCCATTGTACATGTGCGACCATGGCCAGCAGCTACCATTTCCTTAAGTAATACACCCTGCAATGCCCTTGCCCTGAAGGAGTCCCCTTGTGTGCCCCTACCCCACCAACCTTCATTTTTTCCAGACTGAAAATAACAAGTCAGATCCCTGCAGGCCCCTGGGGGCCAATGAGTTTAAATCTGGGAAGAGGATTGAATTACCAAAAGAAATATGATATGAGGTTTTGCTAATTTATATTGGCGAAAACCTGACAAAGTGCTCTGGGAATGGATTCTGAGGGTGGAGACTGGGGAAGGAAGGAAATAACATTAGATGGGGTTGAATGTATTGATATTTAGGGTTCTCTGGGGCTAGCTTGAATAGCTGGGATGGTTCTAATTGTTGGCTCTGATGGTTGCTTGAAAGGTGGACTCAATTATGGCCAAATAATATTAGCTAACAGCTAATAAGAAGACAAATAAGAATAGCTAAGAATTACTGAACATTTACTATCTGCCAGGCACAGATTTAAGCACTGTACTTATTTAAAATTCATTTAGTTAACAAATGAGGTTTAGACTGTATAATGTCGATGTAGGAATAAAAAAATTAGGGCACTAGCTCAGCTGAGCTAACATTCATCAGTGTTGACCAGCCTCGCCAGTCATTGTTCCAAATACTTTAATGTTTTGTTATTTTATTATCCCTATTTTACCGAAGGAAATGAGGAAGAGGCATGTTTTAGAGTGATACTGTTTTGGTTTGCCTGGGATGGAGGGGTTTCCCAGCATGTGTGACTCCGAGTGCTGACACTGGGACAAACTGAGACAACTGGTTCCCTTCGGTGTTAAGGCGCTCACCTGAAGACACACAGTAAATGGTGGAGCCTGGCCTGAATTCACGTGGTCTCACTTCAGACTCAAACTCTTTGCCTCTGCTACTGGTTCCCAAACCTGAGCCTGCATTCAAAGTAGCTTGAGGTCTTGTTAAAACCAAAATAGCATGCCTCATCTTCAGAACTAGATTTGGGGCAGCTGAGAATTTGCAGTTCCAACACGTTCACAGGTGATGCCAATGCTTCTGGTATGCACCGACATGGAGAACCATCTCATTATGCTACCTTACCTCTGGGTTGCAATGGATGTTTCAGGTAGGACCTGCTCGCCGCCACCTCCACCCACAAACCCTGAGATGGTCCCAAAGCCACGTCTTCTGCTGCAGCACTGAGACACACATTGCAGTAGCACAAGGAATGCTGACGGGAGAGGCAGCAACTGGTGGCCGGGGTGTCAGAGGCTCAGCCTTAGGTGCCACAGCAGAGATGGTGTTGTCACAAAGGTGGCTCCAGTGTCACTGTTGCCAGAGTGTGTTCTGCAGTTCCCATGCCTGGCAGCAGTGACACAGAAGTCTACCCAGACTGGCCTTGCAGCAGAATTTGGGCCACTATTTCTAGCCACATAGGCACCCAGTCTGGCCCTCCAACTCTCCCCAAGATCCTGTGATCAACTGTCTCGCTTTTTTTTTAAATCAAGGTAAAATTTTCATAACATGAAATCAATCAATGTGTGGCATTTAGTACATTTACAATGTTGTGATTTATCTAAGTTCTACAACATATTTATCGTTCCAAAATGAAACCTATGCCCATTAAGCAGTTACTCCTCATTCTCCTCCTGCCCCTGAGTACCGCAAATCTGTTTTGTTTCTGCAGATTTTACCTATTCTGAATATTTCATATAAATGGGATCATACAATATATGACCTCTTGTAATTAGCTTCTTTTGCCTAGAATAA
This sequence comes from Pteropus vampyrus, assembly GCF_000151845.1. Taxonomy (NCBI): domain Eukaryota; kingdom Metazoa; phylum Chordata; class Mammalia; order Chiroptera; family Pteropodidae; genus Pteropus; species Pteropus vampyrus. Next base: position 34,146 of record NW_011889180.1, on the reverse strand, counting down.
CGTTTTCAAGGTTCATCCACATTGAAGTAGGTGTGTATCAGTACTTCATTCCTTTTATTGGCTGGATAATTTTTCATTGTACGTACACACCACAGTTTGTTTACATGTTCATCCACTGGTGGACATCTGGGTTGTTTCTGTCTTTTGGCTATTATGAATAATGCTGCTATGAACTTTGTGTATAAGAGTTTGAGTACTTGTTTTTAATTCTCTTGGTTAGATACCTAGAAGTTGAATTGCTGGGTCATATTGTAGTTGTGTTTAATGTTTTGAGGAATTGCCAAACTGTTTTTCACAGTGGCTTCACCATTTTACATTCCCACCAGCGGTGTATGAGGGTGCCAGTTGGTCCACATCCTCATCAACCCTTATTAGTGTCTATCTCTTTGACAACAGCTGTTCTAATGGGTGTGATGGGATCTCTCATTGTGGTTTTAATTTGGATTTCCTAATGACCAGTGATGTGTAACATCTTTTCATGTGCTTATTGGCCATTTGTATTACTTCTTTGGAGAACTGTCTATTCAAGTCTTGTGCCCATTTTTAAATTACTGTCCTTTTGATAAATTCCTTTTCTGCCACAATTAGCCAGAGCTGTTTCTGTTTCTATTGGTTGCAACTAAGAATTATGACTGATATTCTTCTCCCTATATTTTTACCTCCAATCAGCAAAGCAACATGACGTGGGCACACGATGATGTGCATGTAGGACGTGGTGCTTTCTGGACACTATGATGGTACCTCCCAGTCTTTCCCCTGCCTGTGTCCACCCTCTCATTGTAGGAAAGGAGGAAGATGGGGCCGTAACAGACTCCTAGCTTAGATAATCAGAAAGAAAGCAGAAACACATGGAGCAGTCATAATAAATAAAGAGGGTGTGAACGGAAACACCAAGCCAACAGAGGCAAGCATGAGAGGAACGGGAGCAGTAAATTAGGGACACAAATGAGGCTTCTACATCTATGCCTTATTCAGCGACTAGGGACCCGAAAATGTCCAGAGGATGTCCTGGGTCACATGAGTGAGCAGGGAAGAGACTGGAGTGGGCAGAAGGCAATGGCAGTGGAGTCTCAGGCACTCTTTGGTCTTCCAGAGTCATCCTGGCTCATCTGAATTTTCCTTCAAAGCAAGCATTCACAAGTTTGGCTGATTCATAACTTGGTTTAATCTTTTGTGGGGTGCTTCCTGGGCAGCAAGGAACCTCCATCTGCCCCAGAGGGTCCAGCCCAGATGGAGGAGAGTGGTCTCTTCTGACTATGGACCTGGCTGCTGTTTCAGAACCTGATTGAAGCTCATCTTCCCAATCAAAAGCAGGCTGAGGGGCCCCAGGCTCCCCTCCCCCTCTGCCAGGCTCCCTATTGGCCTCACTCGAACTCCATATCCTACTTCCTGCAAGGTCTGAGACCTTTTTGGATGTTGGGCTGTGGTCCTGGTCTGGCCCTAGTTCCAGACAGGTAGGCAGACAAGCAGGCAGGGCTGGTGTCCCCGCCCATTGGCAGGGGAGAGGCGTGGCTCAGCCTCAGGGCTCTGGGTCCCACCAGGAAATGTGCTCCTGAGCTGAGAAGGAAGCAGAGTAGAGTGAAGGTTGACAGCAGCCCAGGCAGTCTTGGGATGGGGATCCTGTTGCACTTGGTCCTGAAGTGCCCATGGCCATGGGCCCACGTGGAGCCCCGGACCCTTCTAGCGGGTGCTGCCAGGAGCCGATTCTGGGCCAGAGTTCTCTGAGCTATAGGGAATCAGGTAACACTGAATTCCCCAAATAACAGCATTAATGACAGGAGGAAAGGGACCTTGGAGAAGCCCCGGGCCGGGCTGTACTTCTAGTCTTGCGCCTGGGTGGACACTCTGTGTGAAGCTAGGCCCATCTCCCCGCCGCTGGGCCCCTCAGGTGTCCTCCTTGAGCACTGTTTTCGATGGCTCTGTGTGCTCACACACTTTTTGGCCTGTGATCTGGACATCCTAGCAGCTTGGATTGGGCCAGCAAATACCCAGGGGACAGGAACCACAGCGGGGAGCCGTGGGAGGGCCCTCACCAAACTGGCAGATGTAACGGTTTCGGGTTCTGCAGCGCTGGTCATTCCAGTTGAAGGCGGCTGATGCCTGCAGCTCCACGCAGTTGCCAAACCTGCTGGGCCAAGATGTTGGGTGCTCGCAGTGGAGGAATGAAATTAGGCGTCTGGGTGAGGCTTAAATCTTCTATCCCAGCAGGCCACCTGCATCTAAGAGACCTCAGTGCCCCTATCCCACATTTGGAGCTTCTGGGAGACAGACCCAACCCCAAGCTCCCATCCCTGCTCCTCAGGCCATTGTGGCTGCTCTCAGGAAAGCTGGGAGGTCTTAGCACACCCCCTACTTGAGGGAGCAATTCCACCTACCCACTCTTAGCACTCAGCCACCCCAGCCAGTGGGGGGCTGCGGAAGGGACCTGGAACAGACAGGCTCGTGTCCTCCCCTCCCAGCAGGGAGAGGTGCCTGGGAGCTCAACCAGGCCGACTTCCACTAGGCGATGGGCCAGGGGCACAGGCCTGGCTACCATTAAGAAGGTCGAGGGAGGGCTAGGAGAGATATTTGGAGCCCTTGGTGGCCACACAATCTGGTCACCTCTACCCCTGCCACCCCTGCCCTGGGTATTTCTGGGCTTTGAAGCCCAGGGCAAGGCTGTATAATCAGAAGGCCCACGGTACAGGCTGGCTGGCAGGTAGATGTTGTATGAACAGATGCAGGTGGGTGGATAGCTAAGAATTCGGGAATCAGTGTGTTGACACTGGCAGAGGGGTGTGGCAAGGGGAAGGGGAGGATGGATAATAGATGGAGGGGACCGTGGGGTCAGGTGGATGGATGAAGCCTTCTTGGGTTCCCTCTCTTTTATGGAGGCCTGGGGTGTGCCTCACCTCAGCACCGTACCCACACCGAGCTGTGCCCTGACTTCCTGGGCACCTGGGTATCAAGTGAGGCTCAGACCCTCAGAGATCTTGGCCAGGCAGCAGTCTGGGTGGAGGTTCTTCAGTGGCATCTGGAGGCTCAGTGGGCAGGCCTGGGGAGAAGGTTGCCCGAGGGGAGGGAGGGCACCCCAGACTCACCCCTGGTTATCAGGCTGCCCAAAGGCAAAACTGGTAAAGGACTGGTGCTCCCCGGTGGTCCAGCGGAAGGAGTTCTTAGCGGTCTTGTAGGTGAGCCCTGGGCCATGGCAGCCAAGGTTGGCCCCATCACCCAAGAAAGGGGGACCCGAGCCCTGAGCCTGCTCTTCCCAGAATAAACTCCTTCCTAGCTCTTCCAGTCCCCCTGCTGGTTCTCCCTCCCTTCAGCTCTCTCCCCAGAGAAGGGGGCTGCCAGCCTGACTACTGGCCCCATTCTGGGCTGCAAGTCCTTTCTATCTGCAGGTAGATGCTCTGGGTTACCAGACCCCAGATGCCTGGAGCATCGTGGGACATCCCAGCCCCAAACTCACCTATCCAGAAGTTTCTGGTCTCAAAGTCACTGTCAGTCACCTCATTGGTGGTCTCCAGACGGCCCAGGTAGAAGGCGAGGATGTCCTGTACTTTCTGGCTCTCGATCTGGGCTAGGACTCCACCTTTTTCCTGCAACCCTCACTCTGGGTCATGCTAGCAGGACCCCAGAGCTCAGGCCAGCCCTTCCTGCCACCCTACCGTGGCCGTGGATGGCAAATGTGTGTGCTGGCTGCACTGTTGTCATCCCTGCACGCACCCACACCCACACCCACACCCACACCCACTCCCACACCCACACCCACACCCACACACACTCACACTCACACACACTCACACAAACACAGCCTCCTGCCTCTTAGAGTAGGGATTCCCCTTCCTGTCCCCTGCCTGAATCTCCTCTCTCTGTGCACAGGGGCCCAGATTGGCAGGGTGCCACCCTTGGAAGGGTTTCATCTGCTCAGTGTCTTAAATACATTTGAATTGGTTGCCAACATTAATAAATCTAGAAATGCCAATGAGAATCTGGATTTCTGGTTCTCCTGAAAAATCCTGAGTTCTGGCCTCCCTGAACTTGTGTTTCTGCCCACAGCCAGAAGCTGGAGCTGAGTCAGGGTGGCTCCTTGGATGCAGGTTGGGAGGGGCCTTGTCCCTGGTCCCTCAGCTCATTAAGTACCCCTTGGCTTCCATGGGCTTCTGAGTGGGCTCCTTCTCTATACTAATGATGAGAAGCAGGTCAGGAGATGTCGAAGGAACCATCTCTTAACCCAGGGTCCCTCCATTAAGACCCTCGCTTGAGAATTAGGGGGGTTCCTGGGAAGGCAGGGGTCAACTGTCACCTGGCATTTCATCTTGGCTCCATAGTAGGTGTCTGCCTCTGAAGACACCGTGAAGCAGTCTCCATCGATCCTCAGGTCGCAGGTGTGGAAGGGAAAGTGCACTTTGGCTAGGGAGAAGGGAGCCTAGTTTTATGTGTGGGGACCTCAGAATCATGACCCCTCCTGCCCTGCCAGGGAGCTGAGCTCAAGGTGCCACCTGCTCCATGTTGGAGAGTGGGTGGGGTCAGTGATGTGCTGGTAGATGTGTAGCAACCCGCCTCTCTCTCAAAAAATATCTATGATTCGCATCATTTGCCAGTTTCTGTGGTGTGAATCCCTCCACCATGGCCCATTTCAAGCTACCAATGTGACGTCACTGAATAGGGAATTGGGAAGAATGTAACTGTGGGCAAATGTGAGCTGTGTGGCGGAGCTGGATCCAGCACTCCGTCAAGCGGGTCCTGGGAGGGGTCAGGACTCACTGGCACACTGGGCTCCCCCGTAGCCAAGGTCGCAGACACAGGAGCATGCCTCTTCCCGAAACCGGCCGTGCACACACTGCTCACTGCACCGCACTGCAGTGAGGATGGGGCAGGAGGGTGCTGCGCTCAGCCTCTGACTCTCATTCTGCCCCTCACAGGCTGTGGATGTGCAGGGACTGGCCAACCACAGAGAGATCACCCTGCTCAGGGACAGAACCCATGGGGGCCCCAACCTCTGCCACACTTGGTGTGTTTGGTTCTATCTTATTGTAGAGAGAAGCAAATTGGGGTTCGGGAGTTGACCTGTCCACAGCCACAGTGCTGGGGCAGAAGGACAATAGGAAAAGAATCCACTTCTGGAGCCTAATTCTATCTTCCTCTTTCCACCCCAGAGCCTACAGGGCCATATCTGACTCCACTTTGAATCCACGGCATAGCTCAGAGTCTGGCAGACAGTTGGTGCTCAATGAATACTTATTGAATGACTATATGCAGTGTGCAAATCAGCAAGCACACGGTCAGCACTCCCTAACACCCTTGACTCCCTTGAAACCGACTCAGTGAGTGCAGTGCAGCTCCTGGACACACTACACAAGCGTGAATATGCATCTGTGACTGCCACTGTCCCCCTCCTCGTCCCATGGAGGCTGTCTGTATGAGCGCTGGACCTAGGCTCCCCTCGCTGGGTTCCCTGGGGCTGTGGTGATCTGGAACTCTAGGTGCCTCTCACCTTGGCAGTATCTGCCCGTGTAGCCAGGGGGGCAGTGGCAGTGGCAGGTGCTGATGTTGAGATGTCCGTGGTTCCGGCAGCTCATACGACATGGGTTCCTGGGGACCTCTGGTCATATAAGAAGGGAACTCTGAGAGGGGGCCCTCCTCTAGGCAGGTGCCTTTCTGGGATAGCCCTTTAGGATGCTGCCACCCACCTCTAGATCACCAGATCAAGCTCTCATATACCCACTGCCCTAACAGGAGGCAGGCAGGGTGGGCACTTACCGCAGAGGCCCCCTGCATGGTCCCAGGCTTTGAAGCAGCCCGAGACACTAGCTGTGCAGAGTGAACACCAGGCGCCCTTCTTGTAGGGGACAATTGTCTTCCCATTGACCTTCCAGTTGCCTCTGTGAGAGCAAGCACCAGAGGGCTGGAATGGCCTGGCCTCGGGCAAGGCAGGGGCAGGTTTTGCTGCCTGCCCTACTGGCCCCTTCAGCTCCTTCTGGCCCAGTCAGGGAGTCAGGGAGCTGGGTGAGACTGAGAGATTTCCTAGGAAAGAAAGGCCTTCAAACTAATTCTAGGCAAACTCCCCGAAAGCTGGTAGTGCTTCCAGGAAGGAGCATCTGGGGAGGTGCCGCATTCTGCATGGCCAGAATCGTGGGTGCTGCCCATCTCTGCGCCCTTTCTCTTTCTCCCTTCTTTCCTCTCCCATCAAGGGTGCAGACCAAGAGGTGAAAGTCTTTTAGGTGCGTGGGTGGGTGGGTGCCTCACCCTCAGTGAAAATATCTTACCCTCAACCCGTACAGCCCAGCAGTGGTGGGGACTTACCCAGGAGAGTAGGCACAGACGAAGGCTTCAATCTCAGCCTGGCCCCCAGAGCAGGGGTGTCGCCCACAGCCCAGCTGGCTTGAAGTGGCCCACACGAGCTGTGGGAGACACAGTGGCTCAGAAATCCTATTGGGCCACCCCCACTCCCAATCTGGGGGCCAGCAGCACAGGTGCTGCTTGCCTGGGGAGGAAGGACACAGCTTTGGCCCCAAACCAGGCAGACAGACACCTTCCTGAGGAGCAGCAGCTGTGCTGTGCAGGGCTTTAAGGATGAGTGGGAATGGTCTAGGAAGGTCTTCTGGGTCGGGGGGAATGGAGGAGCGAGGCTCAGTAGATACCAGAAGGGAGGGGAGGTGGTAGATGGGTGGCGGAGAATAACAAAAGAAAGATCTGGACATGAAAGGCCTTGTGACATTGCAAAAATGGCCACACTTCTCGCTATAGCCCGCTTATTAAATGTGGCTTTGCAGCTCTTTCCTTCAATAAGAAGACTCTCTTTTCCCCACCTTGAATCTGGTTGGCTTTGTGGCTTGCATTGGCTGACAGACTGCAGCAGAAGTGCTCCTGAGAGGGTTTTGAACCGAGGCCTCAGGGAACCCTGGAATTTCTACTCTCATAACACTATGCTCAAGCCACCACATGAGCAAGCCTGCTAAAGGCTGAAAGACCTCCAGGGCAGAGATGAGGCAGCTGAGGCCCCTCTAGACAGCCAACTTCCAGACAACCCAGAAGCTGATTGCAGTTGCATGAGGGGGCCCAGCCAAGACCAGAAGAACCTCTCAGCTGATTCCAACTCAAATCGATGATCTGCAGCATCGTAAGATGTAGTGTGTTGAGCAGCAAAAGCTAATGGATACAGTTCTTTAATAGTATTCAAAATTTAGATTTAAAGTTTGAGAATCAGTGACAACTCGGAAATAGCACAAATGGTCAAAACACAGGAAGAGCTGAGCAAACCCCTTAAAATCACAAGCATGAGGCAGGGAGAGATGAACATGTGGTCACACATACATATCCAACAATTAAAGAATATACATTCTTTTTAGGAATGCATGGAATGCTTGCAAACATTGACCCCTCACTAAACTACAAAGCAAGGTTCATCAAATACCAAAGAACCGATATCCTACGGGATATATTCTATGAATTCAATGCAATAAAATCTAGAGTAAGTTACTTGGCAATAAAGAAGAAAGCATGCTTTGGAAATTTAAATATATACTTCAGACTCAAAGACGACGTCATGATGGAAAATAGAGAACACTTAGATCTAAATGACAATGAAAACACTAAATGTCAAAACTTATGGGATGCAGCTAACAAGTTTAGAGGGAAATCTTTAGCTTTAAATGCATATAGCAGGAATAAAAAAAAAAGACTGAAAAATTAATGAGCCGAGGACCCATATCATGAAATAAAAATAATAATAGAGTAAAACAAAATAGAAGAAAATAATAAAAATAAGAGCAGAAATTAATAAGAAGAAAAAAGAATGAAAACAAACAAAAAGTTGATTCGTTAAAATAGAGAAACCTCTGGGAAAATTGGTAAAGAATAAAAGAGAAGGCACAAATCAAGTTGGGAATTTTAAAAGGACATTGGCTACAGACACAGTAAATACTTTTAAAAATCTCTGTTTAATTCTAGTTTTAAATCTCTGTGAAATAATGAACAATTATGAAGTGTGACTGTCACCACCTACCTGGCATTTTATTGTACAGATTCTTATTTTACAGGAGCTTATATTACATTTGTAATTGAATGTTAATGTAACGCAAGCCAACTCATTATTTTCTATTACCAATTCATTTTTTAGAATTTGAAAAGCTAAGAGTTCTAAAAGTCAAGATAGTGAATGGGCTATTCTATTTATACCTAACTCAAAAAATAAACTTTGCAACAAAATTCTTTAAAAAGAATAATTGTGATCAATAAGTTGGAAAACATAAAATGGATAATTTCCCAGAAAATAGAACTTGGCAAAACTCTCTCAAGAAGAAACAGAAAATCTGACATTTCTAGAAGTTGAATCAGTAGTTAAAAATCCACTGACATACACACACAAAAACAACCAACCAAAAAATAGAACAAGACCCAAATAGTTTTACAGGTGTGTTACAGCATATATTATAGAAACTCTTCCAGGAAATAGCAAATGAGACAAAGTTTCCAACTCATTTTATGAGGTCTGTATAGCATTGCTATAACCCAGAAAAGGGCAGTATGAGAAAGGAAAATCAGAGGACACTTTCACTATCAAATGATATCTCAGCAAAACAAATCCAGCAAGGAATTAAAAACAAAACATAACACACACACACCCCCATCACATTATTTCACATCACGTGACATGCCAAGTAGGCAGATAATCAAAGTACTTAACAACCAGTAGGCATGGGCACTTGCCAATCGGAAGAGATGTTGAGCTGGAGCAGATCCTGGAGGCCCACTACTGTGCATGGCATTCCCTTTTTGGTTCTAGTCATAGGAGAGATCCTAGGGGTCCTAGGGAAGAGGCTAGGCCAGGTGCATTCTGGGAACTTGGAGTAGTGGCTGTTTACTAAAGTGTTTTAGCATTTAACTAACTGTTAAAACATATGGTACCGAGATAAATTATAGCCCTGGAAGTAGGAAGGCAAAGAAGAGTTAACATTAAAAAAATGATAAATATATTTGTTAGTATTGTGATTATTTTTTTTTAAAAGAACTGTAGTTTAGAGATAAAAACTTATTTATGGATAAAATTATATAATGTCTGAAATTTGCTAAAAATTATGTAGGAGGAGATGGAAATAGGTAAGGATATAGATGAAAACAGATGAGCCATGAAACCATGAGTTGCTAATTGTTGAAGTCGGTGATGGGTACATGGGGGTTCATTATATCATTCTGACCACTTTGTATATGTTTGGAATTTTCTACAATGAAACTTAGAAAAATATGTGGCTAGGGAGATCTAGTGTCATATACCATCTTTGTACACACAAAAAAATTGTTCATGTAGTTCATCATTTTAATGGTCAAAGAAAAACCATATGATTATTTTAATAGATGCAGAAAAAGCATTTGATAAAACACAAGACCTAATTCATGATTTTAAAAATCCTTAAACTTAGATTAGAAAGAAATGTCTGTAACCTGATAAAGGCTATTTATTAAATTTATAGAAAGAATCAGGAATGAAGAATAGTCAAGATAATTTTGAACAATAATAATATGGGGGATTTTCCTGTCAAAACTTTTTATAATACCATAATTAAAACAGAATTTGTACAAGATAAACGAAAAGACCAACAGAATAAAACAGAGCACTCAGCAACAGACCTATGTGGATATGTGAGCTTGGCGTATGTCTAAGGAGGCATTATGAGTCAGCAGGGGAAAGATTCAATAAAAGATGCCCATTTTGTGGAAAAAGAGCAAATTAAATCCTATGTCACACCATGCACCAAAAATTCCAGGTGGCTTAATGACTTCAGTATGAAAAAGGAAAACATTTAAACATTGGAAGGAAATGTAGGAAGAATATCCTTCTGATGCCAGAGTAGAAAGGATCTCTTAAATATGATACAACAAATGGATGAACTATTAAGTAAAAAAAACAGGAAATGGATTATGTTAATATTAAAATCTTCTATACATGAAAGGTAGCATAAATGAAGAAAGAATACAAGCCATATGCTAGAAAAAGGTATTTGCAACCCAGATGAAAAACAATATATATAAAAAACATAGAAAGGATGCTTACAAATTAATAAGAAAAAGAGACCGCATATTATAAAAATGGGCAAGAGACATGAACAGGCAATTAACAGAACAAGAAATATGCTCAATCTCACAAGTAGTCAGGGAAATACAAATTAAAAACAGAATGAGGTGGCATTTCACAACCTTGACTTGGCCAAAATCGTGGAGCCTGGCAATACTGGGAAAGTGGGAACTGGTTTGTGCATGGGAGTACAGTTGGCTTATCACTTTGGCGATACCCCCAGCAAGGTTGGGGGTGTATGTCCTCTGTGACCCAGCAATTCCCCTTCTAAGTGTGTCCCAGTGAAACTCTGGGTACAGGGGTACAAGAGGATTAGAAATAAGATATGTGCATTGAGGCCTGACTTGTAATAGTAAAAAGGTTAACATAACCTAGATGCCTGTAAATTGCAGTTTATTCATAGTGAATCACCCATGGGTATCGGCATCAATGGAAGTATATCTTACAAGTGTGGTCTGGAGTGATGAACACAAATACAAAAGGCGACAAATAGAGCACTTATGTACGATGTAATAACGCACAACCCACCTGCACAAGTAGAAAGGGCATAAAAACGCATGTATAGAAAATGTATGAAAACATGCTTGGGATTTGGCCTGTGCTTTTCCAGTGCTGTCCCCTAGCACCTAAACAATGCCAGATATACAGAAAAAAATGAAAGGAAACATGCTTGGGAGGGATCCACCTGAACTTCAGGAAGGTTATCTCTGGAGTGGGGGGTTCAGAAGAATGGGAGGGAGTAGATCTATAGTTTAATTCAGAGATTGTTTCTTTGAAGAGATGAGAAATGAATATAGTTAACATTATCTAAGTAGGGGGTGAGATGGAGTCCATTATTTGATTTATGTTTGTAATATTTCATATTTAAATCTGAAAAAAGTAAAACTATGCAAATTGGGGCAAAAGCAACCACCAATTTTAGAACAAACTATAGCCCTACTGAGCTAACCCTAGTGGCATAGGGGCCTCAGAACTGGTACCCTGGCCTCACCTGAGTGTAGTGGGTGCAGGTGGCGTTGTGGGCACACTCAGCTGCCGCATGGCTGTACTGCTGGCCCTCTGCAAACCACAGGCCCACCACGTGGATGAAGGATGCCGAGCCCTTGGGCAGCAGCTGCACATTCCAGCCCACTTGTGGAGTGGCCCGGTGGGTGGACGGCAGGCGTGGGGCCGGGGCACCACAGAGGGTCGCTCTGGCCTGAGCCTGTTGGGCTAGGTTCTCACTCCAGTCCTGGGAGCGGTAGAAATAGAGATATCAGCAGGGGGCCCTCCTCTGCCTTCTCCAGCGTATCCCCGGGCACCCAGTCTTGCAGTGAAGAGATCACTGGGCCAGGGGTCCTGCTTGTCTGCTTGACTACTCTGAGTGGGTTTCGCCCACTTTTCTGGTCCAGAAAGGTCAAACAAGACCTGCACAGAAATCTCCTAGGTATATTAGACCCTCGACCCGGGACTGCCAGCCTCCATCCTCCTGACTGCAGGGTGGGCCCCCTTAGGCCTGACCTGAGGCGGAGTGCCAGCCCAGGCCATGGGATGCATGGGCTACTGTGATAACTTTTCCTGCCCCGTAATGTGAGCCCTGGGCAGTGCCCAAGCCTTTCACACTGGTTCTGTGTTTGCCGTTAGGTCTACCTGGACTCGGCCATTGTCATCTCAGCTGTTCCCACTTGGCTTTCCTTCTGTGATGCCAAAAGCCACAGCGGCCATTCCACTATGTCCTATTCTCTCATCCCAGCCTTTGGAGTGTGTAGGGCACCAACAGGGAAACAGGACCAGAGAGGGTGTGAGAGGTCTCTTGGGTCTCTGTGAGCAGAGTTCCCTGGAACAGGTCCAATCTGCTCTCCCCACCCATGCACCAGCTGGCCTCGCATCCCCCTCCCCACCCCAACGTACCCCCTCCTCTGAAATGAGAGACTTTCAGGGTAATGGTCCATCACCCCCTCACCTTGCCCTGGTCCAGCCCAGCTACCTCATTCTAGCTGTGTGACCTCCAGCAGTCCCCCAATCTCCATGAGACTCAATGTTTTCCTCTGTGAAATGGGGACAATAAGGTACCTAGAGGCTAAGATTGTTGTGAGGATTAAGTGGGTAGGAGTAAATGGATGCAGGGAGGAGAGCGCTATGGTCAGGGCCTGACCCACAGTGGGCCTTGGCCGGGGGGTCATAGTGATGCTGCTGCTGCTGAAGGTGGGAGCCAAGAGCAGCCCCAGGGCCTCAACCTCCCCTCTCCTGGGTAAGAGCCCTGGTGGCCCTGGTGGCCCGTGGGGGTTCCCAGGGCCAAAGCCATAGGTGTGAGGGAGACCGAGTGGGGACTCCACTTGCACCTTTTATGAAATGCTATTTTCTAAGGCTTTGGCAAAAGGGGCATGAAAAGTGTAGAAACTGCTGACCAGCTGATGGGGAGCGTCCCCACACCAGGTGCTAGGGCTGGGATTGTGGGGTGTAGGGATTGGGAGCCAGGACTTGGAACTTAAGGAGAGGCGGAGCCTCTGCAGAGCAGCAAAAGGAGGAGGAGTGACCCTCTCCAGTCCTTCTGCTCTACCCCCACATCCTGGGAAACTGACCTGGGAGCTCTCAAGGTCACCACAGCTCAGCTAGTCTCAGAGGAGTTTGTGGGAGGCAGCCATGGGGAACCCTGCTCACCCTCACTCTCTGGCCTGTTAACATGGGCTGTGGAAGCTGGGGTCCCACGCTACGCGGGCAGCTTTCCACTAGGGCAGCCCCCATGAGGAGTCGTGGGAAGCCCTACACTCGCTACTCTGGCCCTCAGTGAATGAACAGGGAATGTGAAGGGGCTCCTCCTAGTCCTCCAGACAAACCCGTGAAGAAGCTCTGGGTCCTGGTCACGCATAAGCCTCCTCCCTTGAGCAGGATGCCTCTCCCTCCTGGTCCTCATCCCCTCCATCCTGCTGAGACTCCTTTGTGAAGCTCCTTTTTCCCACCCAGCTCCTTCCATGCCTCCTGGTCTCCAGGGCAACAAGAAGGCCAAAGGGACTGCCCTTCGGGGAAGCAGGAAGCTGCAGAAGCCCCAACAACCAGGCCTGGTACCGCCTTAGGCAAGGTGACTGGCTGCCCCTTCTGCCTTGCCCAGGTGGAAGGGTGCCTGGTCCTGGCATGGCCTCCTGAGCCCTCTTCAGGGCTGCCCCTCCAGCTGCCCCCTCCTTGAGCCCGGGTGGGGGCACTCACCATTCTCCGCATGTTGGCCGCAGGGGGCTGCACCTGGCTGCGCAGGCGGTTGTGCAGCGAGAGGAGCAGGAAACTCTCCTTCCTGCTCAGGGCTGGGGTGGGAGACAAGGTCAGGCTGGCCTGAGCAGTCGGACCCGGGCCTGTCCCCTGGGCGATGGGGTCGGAGGGACACCATGGCAAGATAAGAATGCACCCCTGCCCTTAGGAAACCAGATCTAAGGTGGGACAGGAGGATAGTGGGTGTGCGTGGGAGGACCCGAAGCAGAGAGATGTGGGCGCTCGGGGAGAAGTGTGGGGAGAGAGAGAGGCTGAGGTGTAAAGGAGCCCTCGGGCTGAGAGCTGGGGGTGAGTGTGACAGAGAGAATGGGGGCCAGCCCTGGGCTGGCAGAAGCCCCCTGGCTGGAGCTCCTCTCAGCCACGGAGTCTCTCCTAGGGCCCCAGCTTCAGGCTCCAGGCTGGTATTCCTCCTCGAACCCCAAGCTTGGGCCCATTCCCCTTCATCCTTCCTCCTCCCTAGCCCAGCCTCTCCCACGCATCTTGGCCCCTGGATTGCCCAAGGGTTGCCTTTAAACCGCACCAGCATGCCCAGGGCTCAGGCCTCAAACTGGCTTCCAGAATTTCCCAAGCACTCCTCTAAGAGCTCATAGATCCGCCACCTCTCGCCTCACACAGAGACCCTTACCTCCGGGCATTGGAGTTTGCTCCTCCTGCAGCTGGGGCTGCTGCGCCTCTGCCCAGGCCATGCCAAGGAGAGCCAGGAGCATGGGCAGGCAGCCCCCCAGTCCAGAGGAGGACTCCAGCCGCAGCATAGGCCTGTAGGAAAATCTGGGAGCGGACTGGTTCAGTCGTTCAGCAATTTTCCCAGGCGAGATGGAGCTATTCACAATCTCGAGGAGTCAGGCTGGGCTGGCAGACAAAAGGGGGAGGCTGGTGAGTAATCAGTGTGTCCAAACAGCCTCCCATCCAGGCTGGCATGAAAAGAGACAGGCAGCTCTGATGCTGGCTGCCCCTCCCATAGCCGACCTCCCGACCAACTGGTGTGCACTGACCCCGTGGCCCCTGCTAATCATTGCAGGATTATTAGAGCCCTTGGGGAGCCCTTGGAGACCCTGCTGATTGGCCCACAGACATTCCATGGTTGCGGATTAATGAATGGTGGCTGTGCCTTGGCTGGGACAGTGTCCTTCAGGTCTGTGGTGGCTTCCGCTCCCAGCCCCAGGCCTGGGCAGGAGGCTGGGGCTTCAGTCATGTGCCCTGCAGGGCGGGCAGGAATTGAGTGAGACCCCAGGGGAGTTCTTCTCTTTCTTGGGAAGCTGGTCCCAGCCCCCAGGCATGAATTAAACATGAGCAGGTGGTAACCGCACACCAGACAGGCACCACTGGTGGGTGGGGGCACTGGAGCCATGGACTCTTAGGGGAGTGGGCTGGGGCTGTGCCTGTGGGAGGAAAAGGGTGCTGTAGGACAGTCTGGGCAGTGTGGGGGACTGGGCCCCAGGCTCGGTGCCTCCCACTCCCACCCACGTGACTGTAGGCCAGGAGAGGGCAAGGCAAGCAGAGGAGAGCACGTGACAGCTTTGGCTGACTCGAGTCCTGCTGGGAACAAGTTAGCCTCTAGACGAACAGGCAGTGCAGACAGAAAGGCAGGGGCTTGCCATGGTGCTCAGGGCCTGGCCACAGCCTGGGAATGTGAAGACAGAGATCCTGGCTTAGCTGGCATACACCATGTACTCGCTGGGTGATCTTGGTCACACCATGTACTCACTGGGTGACCTTTAGACGAACCCCACCAGAATAAGTTGTAGCAAATCTGCCTCATGGCTCACATTTCTTAGAAATAAAAGCCTGTCCTGAAGACTACAGCGGAATACCCACTTTCCTCTCAGGGCAGATTAAAGGTTATTTATTCAGCCATGCCAAAGGACAGCCTTGCAAGCCAACTACTTCCTCCTTCTGGAGCTTGTGTGACCCCTGACTCCTGGGCTGGCACCCTCTCAGAGCCAGGTGTCAACTCCCTGGAATCTGCTGAGATGCAAGTGGGTTTGGCTTTCCAGGGGAAACACTGATGAAACATGGATGTCATCACGGGCACTGGGGAGGGTCAGGGCCAGGCACAAGGACCCCTGAGCCGGCCTGGTGTTGTGAGTCCCCCCACAATACCCAGGGCCTCAGGAGTTTCTTCTTCCATAAATACATGACCAGACAAGCTCAAATTTATCCCATTTGGACCCCAGCAATGCTTAATAATAGCAACTTTTTTCTATAGAGCTTATAAAGCAGGTTCACACATGTGAGTTCATTTAATTGTTGCAATGACCCTGTGCAGTAGCAGATGTGGTGCCCGTTTTGTAGATGAGGAAGCTGGGCTCAGTGTGTCTAAAGGTCACCCAGTGAGTATATGGTGTGCCCAAGATCACCCAGCGAGTACATGGTGTATGCCAGCTAAGCCAGGATCTCTGTCTTCACATTCCCAGATCTGCTTTAATTCACTTCATGGCCCTTTGAGTTCAACTTCTACAGCCCTGCTCTATGCTGGGTAACGAAAGACCCATTTCCTGCTCCTGGGCTTGGAAGATAAATGTGGCTGGCTCTCCCATGTAGCACAATGCCAGGTACTC
>NW_011889180.1:7544-18244 GCF_000151845.1 Pteropus vampyrus | reverse complement strand
ATTTGGACCCCAGCAATGCTTAATAATAGCAACTTTTTTCTATAGAGCTTATAAAGCAGGTTCACACATGTGAGTTCATTTAATTGTTGCAATGACCCTGTGCAGTAGCAGATGTGGTGCCCGTTTTGTAGATGAGGAAGCTGGGCTCAGTGTGTCTAAAGGTCACCCAGTGAGTACATGGTGTGCCCAAGATCACCCAGCGAGTACATGGTGTATGCCAGCTAAGCCAGGATCTCTGTCTTCACATTCCCAGATCTGCTTTAATTCACTTCATGGCCCTTTGAGTTCAACTTCTACAGCCCTGCTCTATGCTGGGTAACGAAAGACCCATTTCCTGCTCCTGGGCTTGGAAGATAAATGTGGCTGGCTCTCCCATGTAGCACAATGCCAGGTACTCGGGACAGGTGGGAGGAAAATATATTTGGGAGCCCGGGGTGGAGTGACTTTTGAGGGATCCTGGATCACTGCAAGAGGAGGTCAGGGTGAGCCCAGCTTCAGGAGCCAGAAGAGGAGCAGCTGAGTAAACGAAACACCAGACCAGGCATCTGAGGGCCTAGGTTCTAACCCATGGTCTGTACGACCCCGGGATTCCACTCCTGGGCTTCAGTGTCCAGTGATGTAAAGCAGGGATGTCAGCCTCTGCTGGACTCCCCAACCAGGGCACTGTACCTTGGTTTACATGATATTTCCTCCTGAGTCCAGACTTTTTATAGGAGCCTGCTAAGTGGTCGGGGCTGGTTTTGAGAATGAATGTCCCCTTTCTTGCAAGGCAAATTTCCCCAATAAGCAACCTCTGTTCTGATTTCCATCAGCATATATTGGTTTTATTTGTTTTGAATTTCATATAAACAGACTCATAGAGTATGCACACTTTTAGGTCTAGATTCCTTTGCTTCACGTAATGTCTATGAGATTCATGTACGTTGCTGCCCATGTCAGCAGGTTGTTTTTGTTGTTCTTGTTTGTTTTTCATTGCTGGAAGTATTTCATTATATTTTCATTCTCCTGTTGATGGATGTTTGGGTTGTTTTAAACTTTTGTTTGTTATCAGTATAGTTGCTATAACTATGGTTGTACGATTTAAAATTTTCTTTTAATAAACACCTAGACAAGAAAGAAAAGACAAAATTACCCAAATCAGGAAGGAAAGAGGGGACATCATCACAACTGATACTGCAGATCAAAAGGTTGTAAGGGGATATTAAGAACAACTTATGTCCATAAAATAGACAATGAGAGTACAATGGACAAATTCCTAGAAAGAGCAATTACCAAACCTGACTCAAGAAGAAACAAAATCTGAATAGGCCTATCACAATAAAAGGGATTGAATTACTGGTTAAAAATCTCACAAAGAAAAGCTTAGATGAAAAAGTCTTCGCTGGTGAATTCTATTCAGTATTTAAGAAAGGAATAATACCAATCATACATAAGCTTTTTCAGAAAGCAGAAGAGGAGGAACATTTCCCAACTCATTTTATAATGTCAGTATTATCCTGATGCCAAAGACAAAGATATCCCAAGAAAACTATAGATCAATATTCCTCATGAATATAGACAAAAAAAAAAATACTCAATGAAATATTGCAAAACCTAATCTAGCAACATATAAAAAGGATTCAACACCATTATCATTTATTCCAGGAATGCAGGGTCAATTTAACATTTAAATCAATTAATGTAATGTACTATATTCAAAGAGCAAAGGACAAAACCCACATGACCATCTCAAAGACACAGAAAAAGCATTTGATAAAACCCAATCCTATTCCTTATGAAAATTCTCACAAACTAGGAATAGAAAGGAAATTTCTCATCCTGATCAAGGGCCCTGTTTTGGGTTGAATTGCATCCCCCTCCAAATTTGTATGTTGAAGTACTAATCTCAATATCTCAGAATGTGACTACATTTTGGAGATGGAGTCTTTAAAGAGATAATTAAAGTTAAAGAAGATCATGGGGTTGGGCCCTAACCCAACATGTCTGGTGCCCTTATAAGATGAGGAGAGTAGGACACAAATATACACAGAGGGAAGTCCATGTGAAGACCTAGACCATTTATAAGCCTAGGATAGAGACCCTCAGAAGAAACCAACCCTGTTGACACCTTGATCTTGGCTATCTAGCCTCCAGAGCCATAAGTAAATAAAATTCTGTTGTGTAACCCACCCAGTCTGTGGTAACCTTGTTATGGAAGCCCTTGAAACCTAACATGGCCCCTGTTAAAACCCTACAGCAAATATATCTAATGGTGAAGAACTAAGATAAGAAACAAGGCAAGAATGTCTACTCACACCACTTCCATTCAGCACTGTGCTGTCGAATATGCAATGAGTGCATTAAGGCAAGAAAAACAAAGGCATTCAGATTGGACAAGAAGGAATAAAACTGTCTTTATTTGCAAATTATATAATCCTGTATGTAGAACACTCTAAGGAATGTTTAAAAAAACCTACTAGAACAAAGGTCTATGGATACAAAATAAGTATACAAAAAGCAATTGTATATCTACAAACTAACGATAAACAAAAATGAAATTGGTTAAACATATCACATTCACTGATTGGAAGACTCAATATTGGTAAAATGGCAATTATTCCCAGATTCATCTACCAATTCAATTTAATTCCTAGCAAAATTCCACAGCCTTAAAAAATAAAAGTGAGAAGGGGATCCTATAATGTATGTGGAAAGGCAAAAGAATTAGAATAACCAAAAAATAGTTTAAAAAAGAAAAAATTAGAGAACTTATACTACCCGATTTCAAAACTCGTTATGAAATTATAATAATCACAACTATATGGTATGGAGAATCACAACCATTTATTTCTGGATGTCTACTCCGTTCCCTTGAATGGAGTAGACATCCAGAAATAAATGGTTAAACTTAATTGATTTTTGACAAAGGTGCCAAGAGAATTTGATGAGGAAAAAAATAATCTTTTCAGCAAATGGTGCTGGGGCAATTGGACATCCACAAGCAAAAGCATGCATTTATATAGTTACTTCACACCATACACAAAACACATTTCAAATGGATCATAGACCTAAATGTAAGAGCTAGAATTATAAAAGATCTAGGAAAAAAAATAGGAGAAAAATCTTTGTGACATTGGGTTAGGCAAAGATTTCTTAGATATGATGTCGAAAGCACAATTCATAAAACAAAAAAAAAGATAAATGAATTTTATAAAAATTAAAAACTTTTGACTTTCAAAAGACACCATTGTGAAAATGAAAAGGCAAGCCACGCACTGAGAGAAAATATTTATAAATTATATCGCTGAAAAAGGATTTATATGAGTATACAGAGAACTCGTACAACTAAATAATGAGAAGGCAAACAACCAATTAAATGGGCAAAAGATTTTTAATATATAAAAATATATGAATGTAGAATAAGCACAAGAAAAGGATGCTAAATGTCATTAGTCACTAAGGAAATGAAAATTAAATTAAAACTACAGTGAGATATCATTACATATTCCAGTAGAAGGACTAGAGTCTAAACTGACAGTATCAAGTTTTAGTGAGATGTGGTGAAATTGGAACCTGCATGGATTGCCGGTGATGATGTAAAATTGTACAGCCACTTTGGAAAACAGGCTGGCAGTTTCTTAAGCTGTAAAACCCAGAAATTCCACTTCTAGTTATCAGCCCAAGAGAAAAAGACACACATATGAACATGAAGACTTGTACACAAATGATCAGCATCATTCAGAATAGCCCAAAGCCGGAAACAAACCCAAAGTCCATCAAAAAGTTGAACTGATAAACTGTGGTATATCCATGTAATAGAATATCATTCATCAGTAAAAAGGAACAAATCTTTTCCCCCAGCTATATTGAGATATAATTGACATAGAAAGAAGCAAACTTGATTCATGCTACAACGTGGATGAACTTAAAGGGCCTTTAGCTAAATGAATGAATTCAGACACAAAAGATGATGTATAATTTCATTTATAGGAAATTTTCAGAAAGGCAAATCTCAAGAGGCAGAAAGCAGATCAGTGTTGTCTGGGGCTGGCATGGGAGTAGAGACTGACTACAAAAATTCATGAGAGAACTTTCTAGGGTGATAAAAATGTTCTAAACCTGGATTGTGATGATGGTTGCATAAATATATAAACTGACTAACAATTATTCCACTCTACAGAGACATGGACGAATTTCATGGCATTTAAAATATGTTCCACGAAGCTGTTTAAAAACAACAACAAACATAGGAAACTCTAACCAACTCATTTTACGAGTCCAGCAGTGGACTGCTACCAAAACCAAAGATATTACAAGAAATTTATTTCAGGTTAAGTGTCCTGATGTCTACAATGTACTTTGAAATGCACCGGAACCAAGATAGATTAATGAATGGATATAGGAATGAATAGATGAATAAAGATGTAATAAAGGATGTTTAGTAAAATGATAGAATCTAGCATTAGGTTTTTGGGTCTTCACTGTAAAATTCTTTCGATTTTGCAGTATATTGGAAATCCTTAAAAATAAAATGAGAAAAAGGAAATTTAATTATGCATGACATGACCTAGCTGAGAATAATTTTCATGAAGTCGAACAATATAAATAATAATGATTTAATTTTTTTTTAAAAAAGTTAAAAAATAGGTGCCAAGTGTGGGGAATGAGGGTGTGTATGATGTGAGAACTAAGTCGCCTTCTGAGTCAGAGAATATTTGAACGCGTGAATGCTGGTCTTCAGACCCAGGCCAGGTCAGCTCCAAAGTCATGCTCTTGACTGACGGCAACAAACCCTTTCATCTCAGACTCTGAGGGGCTTGAGTCAGATGATGCCTCAGGTCCAAGTGTCTGAGGGTCCCTAACTCCACAGAGCCTCTCATGGGAAGGACAGTGAGAGGGAAAGGGTACATCCTTCTTTTCAAGGTTGCACCGAAGAAGCCTCTTCTCAGTCCTTCCAGGGCCATAGGGGCCACGCTGAGTAATCTCTTCTCAGGGGGAGAGTTTATTATCCTGAGGTGGGTTTCTAATTAATC
Organism: Pteropus vampyrus; assembly: GCF_000151845.1. Taxonomy (NCBI): domain Eukaryota; kingdom Metazoa; phylum Chordata; class Mammalia; order Chiroptera; family Pteropodidae; genus Pteropus; species Pteropus vampyrus. The sequence continues at coordinate 13,232 of NW_011889180.1, read as the reverse complement.
CTGACATAGTGCACTCCATGACAAGGGGCCCTGTGAACCCAGGAAACCTCAATCTATATGCCACAGCGTCACCTACTGGTCAGATAATATGGTCAAAGTCTGTAATTGAATCACATCTGATCACCTGAGGTCACTACAGCATTAGCCTCATTTCACAGATTGGAAAACAAAGCTTTTGCTCTCCACTTTTCCCCATTCATTCCATCATCTCTTAAATGCCAGACACAATGCTAGGTGTTGGCGTTTCAAAGAAGACAAGTCCTCCTCAGAGGAATTTATAGAACCAGTAGAGGAGATAGACAAGACATTCTTGAAAAGGGTACAGTGGGGACACCAAAGGAATGCCAACCGTCTTGGGGAAGAAAAAGTTTCACCAAGAAGATGGTGGTGATCTTAGGCTGAGATTTTGAAATTCTTGAGGGGTTTGCCAGGCTAACTGGAGGGGTTATGGGGCGTCATTTGATTCTAAATTCAGATTTTTTTTTTTCAGCATGACAAGTGCCAGGAAGGGCATCTTTAAAAAAAAACCTATTTAAATCAGTTTCAAGTATACAGTACTTTGGTTAGACATCTATATAGTTCAGAAAATGATCCCCCCAATTGCTCCCTCTCTCCCCTGGCCCTCCACCTAGGCATCATATTAATGTTAACTGCATTCCCCATGCTGTGCTCCCCATCCCCATGACCATCTATCAACTACTAATTTGTACAGGAAGGGCCTCTTAGTGAGAAAAAGATGGGTACGGCAAAGATATCAGTGCGACTGGAGATACAGCTGCATCAGAGGGAAGAATGAACCAGGATTCAGACCCCAGCACCAGGCACAATGTGCACCATCAGTCTGGAGCACCTCTGCCAGTCCCACCATGAAGACCACTGTCTGCCATGATAAAGACCGTGAACACTGTCTCCCCAACAAGGGATCATGTGAGGGTGTTAAGCTAGTAACTGATCTGATGTGTTTTAGAAAGATAAATATACAAGGTGAGGATAAGGTGACCTGAGAATCAGGAAAATCATTGAAGAGATTATCATCGAAGCAAAGGATGCTAACATTGAACTCCAATAGTGGTAGTGGGGGAAGAGAGATCAGAAGAGATAAGAGAAATGGAGGAGACAGATTCTGCCTGGCTGGGTGAACTGGAGGTGCAGGGAGAAGCGAGTGGAGTGACGAGATGACTCCCAGGATTCCTGGCCATTCATAAACTGGAAGTAAAAAGAGCAGATTTGGAAGAAAAGATGATGAGATTGTTCTTGACATGTTAGCCTGTAGCTGCTCAAATGTTAGCTGATAAGCAGAATAAAGACCATTGATTTCAAAGTTTGCAGTGAGTGAAGAATTTCTTGAGAAGACGTATACCCTGATTTCATCATTCTTTTAATAATTATATTATCAGAGACCCTTTATTTGAGCTGCAAAAAGACTCCATAACAAACCAGTCAAAAACACAGTGCCTTACAACAAACATTTATTCTCATGCGCATGAACCTGTAGCTGACTGTGGTTTGGCTGAGAAGCTCCGCTTCAGGATATGGGTCAGTGAGTTTGGCTTCAGGCAGATTTCAAGTCTTTTAAGTGTCTCTTATCCTCCATGATATTGTGCCCTGAGTACGACGCCCCGATCTCCCCATGATGAATGGCAAGAGTTCGCAAGGGCTGATGAAAATGCACAATGCCTCTTAAGGCCTAGCTCTAGACTTGTAGACTATGGCTTCTGCCCACCTTAAAATAAGTCATATAGATGGCTGAAGCCAACCATCATCAGTGGGACAAGAAATATATGTCAGCCCTTTCATACACTGAGAGGTCGTAGCAGATGAAATGAGGAATTGAAAACAATATCCAGTCTACTACAGCTAGTGAGCTCCTTACATCGTTTGCTCTTTTCAGTCTCTCTGTCTCTAGTCATTGGGTCACCTCAGCATCAGATGCATTTCTGGCCACCTGTTCTATGGTAAACTGCAAAGATCATAGGATTCAGATATATAACCTCAGCTTCATTTCCATATCTTCCCACTAGCTGTGTGATCTTGGAAAAGTCAACTGAGTCTACATCATCTGTTGCAAACTTACCTCACAAGATTGTTATAAAGATTAAATGGGATGCTGTGTAAGAGAAGCCCTTGTCCTGTGTAAAGACACTCTTTAAGAATGAGCTTAGTCCTTCCTCATAGTTTTAAACAACTACCATTTCCACTCCAGACTCTAAATAGTTGGCATCCAGTGATTTCTAGATACAAGAGAAGTTCCTGGAAAATTATTTGGAAGTACTGATCTGTCCTTCAGCCTTATTGATTTCACTTCATTCGATGGGTCTTGGATTAAATATCCCCAGGAGATTGTAATGCACCACGACTGGACTTCGGACTTGATTGACTAGTTCACTATTTCATGTGTTAAAGACTTAGGTGTGAGTCCTGGTTTTTATTATTTGCAACTTGAGAATATACTTCTCTAAGCCTCACTTTCCTCATTGGTGAATCAGGGATACTCTTTATTATACAGTTTCAGTGGTTTAAAAGAGGTAATGCAGTTAGGGCACTTGGCACAGGGCCTGGCGCAGTAGCTATTTGTAATATTACTCTGTCTCGCATGGATTCTGTGAAACAGGTCAATGGCATGTAGCACAGTACTGAGTCCCTAGCAGATGTTTTACTACATAAATACACTGTGATTTATGGATGGAAGTTGGAGTGAGAGTACTGGCTGCTTCTTTCAGATAATGTTCTGAAATGTTCCCACAGGTGTGAGCAAGAATCCACACATGCCTGTTTCTCACATAAACATGGCTCACAGGTACATGGGTGATACATCAAGTGCTAGGTTCTTAATATGAAGTCAATTGTAAGGCAGAATGTCAGGTCCAGTGACAGCAATAATAACTTCAGATGGAAGAACAGAGGATTTTTCTCTCTAGCCAGGCTACTCCTTCATAGAAGGTAACATAATGCCTGTATCTACTCTACTTCAGTTTCCAAATTCTGTTTTCCACTTGGTAGCACAGGAATAAACACTTTTATGTACAATGTTTATCTTTTGTGATGACAAACACATACGGGGTTACTGCAGAAGAAGAATATTTCACAAGTAGAAATGGCAAGAGTAATTAAAATCTTTTTATTCATTGACAAACCAAGTAACATGAAAAGAAAATCTCAAGTGAAATCTGCCTTGATATGAATACCGTGCACAGAGTTAATACTGTATGCACGGAGGGCAGAAATACTCGGTCATCTTGTGTGCCTAAAGCCCTCAGGGTTCTTGACAAAAAGTCTCATTTACCTAAGTGCACTGAACATCTTCAGGACCACATGCTAACGCTACACAGGGAAGAAAGGGGCTGAACAGGACTGCACATTTACAAATGCAAATAATGAGTTATAGTACTTTACAGTAATTACAGTGGTGCTTTGATACATCCTAATAGTTGACCAGAGAGTAAAGTGTGAACTGTCCTGCTAGAAAACCCTTCATTGAAACAAGGTGTGGCAGCTTTGTACACCACACACATCTGCTCTGGGGAAGTAGAGGCTGTGAGGGGTGATGGGAACCCTCACACTGAAATGGAATTACTTTCTTTTTCATTCTTCCTCTCTCCACCCACCATGTGACGTTCTGGAGTGTAAGGCATGAGAACCTGGCGTGGAGAAAAGAAGTGTTCTGAGCTCCAGTTCTTTGGTGTGCAAAGGAATTCCTGGCATAGAGATTTTGAAACGATGCTAAAAATATCCTCCTCATCTCCTGTAATTTCTGTCCTTGAGAGACAGAAAAAGAAGGCAGAAGGTTTGCAAAGGATAAAAATAGTTGCATCTAAAAATGATGAGAAAATGTGGCCCATGGGAAATGTGTAATTCTTCAAGGGAAGCTCTGCTCTGAAAAGTCTAGAATCTCAAAAGGAAAAACTCTGACATTTTATGCAAAAGAGAAGCCCAAAACACTAAAACTTTCAATCCTCTTGAAAAGTAATGCATTGGGGGTTATGAGAGCATGCAAAGTACAAGTCAACCGTGACAATAAAAGAAGCTTTAGGAATTAACATTTTAAAGTGGAGGCCAAAAATGGTGACAGGTGAGGAAGCGGGCAGAAATCTATACAGGTCGTTCACTACTTACTGCATGTAAAGAGAATGTAATCAACACATTAAATATCACTTTATCTCATCCACCATTTCATACAGGCACCTAGGTGTCTCCCAAATTCATATACCTGGAAATGGCACGAGCCAGACTGCCAGACGGCCCATCAAAAAAAACAAAACAAAACAAAACAAAACAAAAAAAAACCTTGTGCAGTTTTTCTCCTGAAATTGCCACATCTGGGCATCAGGGAAGGTTGCCCCAAGAATATAGCTCAGAATCATTAGTCTATCCACTCTTCTTTTGGGGGAAGATAGGTGCCCTAAGCGTTAAGCTAATCATCTCTGCCAGGGCTTCGCCCAGGAAGACCCCAACGACTTCCAAGAAACAAAAAGACTGTCAGTCCAAGAAGTTTTTTAAGGCCCTGGTCTAGAGTGGCTTTGGGCTGCGGACTCACGTGGGGACAGACCTGGAAATGTGGTTCTAGGATAGAGAGAACCCCAGCGCTCCCGGCAATCCAGCGGAACTGCCGCCAACCTTGGACGTCCGGGCTGCACTTGAAGAAATGAGTAGGACAGGAGGCCCGAGTGCTAGAGGTCTTGAGAGGGGAAGCCTCTAAATCACCTTCACCTTGGCGGAGGCAAAAGAGGAATCTAAGAAAGACCCAAACAAGCCCCACGTGCGGGGGCGGGGTCGCAGCGCTGACGTCACGGAGCGCGCGTGCGCGAATGAGATCACGGCCGGCGTACCCTTGCTCAGGGGGCCGTAAAGCGCGGAAGGTCGTGGTCTCTGGCTTCCCCGGAACTCTACTCTCTCCGCCCCTTACTCTCCCATTCCCTGTCCCCTACTTGGGGACCCCGGGATCCGGGGGAACTGTTGTGGCTGCTGAACTGCTTCTTCCGGGTGTTGCTGAGCGCGGAGCCCTTGGGGGCCCATGAGGTAAGGAGACAACTGCGGGACAGCTGTGGCGTCCCGGTCCGCGCGGGCCTTGGCGCTCGGAGACCTCCAGCGTCCCTTCTTTCCGCTTTGGTCTCGCTCAGGGTTGGCCTCGGTTGTCCCTCGTTTCCCGTCGGTTCTGCCTGGTTCTCCCGAGAAAGCGCGTCCTGGTGCCAGGACTCTTAGCGGCCCGGGCCGAGAGTGGGTCCGCGTGATCTCCCTCAGCCTCTCTGCGGCTGTGCCGGGTCCCGCGGAGCTTGTCCAGGCGTCGGTGATACCTGTGCGGGGCTGCCGCGCCCTGGGTCTTCCAGGTGCCCGCCGCTCTGCGCTGAAGCCCAGGGCGCCCGGGGTGACCTCGCTTCTGGCTCCCTGCCTCGGGCTTGTACAGCCCCCCACGGTAGATGAGGCTTGTCTAGCCCGGTCTTCTTCCTCTGCAGGTGAGACGTGCGGTCCACCTGTGCTTTTTTAACTTGCTTGTCTGCTGCAGAATCTGTGTTTCCATTTACTTGGAAAAACCTGGGCTAGGACAGTGAGCTTCCTTCTTAATGTTTGTCCCTTTGGGTGTGATATGAATGATGCTCAGATTTGAGCCGGAATCTTCAAGTCCATTTTGCGTATTCATGCAAGCATGACACGCGGGGATGCGGTTTGGGGTGAATAGGTGGGTAAGCCAAA
>NW_011889180.1:5079-7494 GCF_000151845.1 Pteropus vampyrus | reverse complement strand
CAGATTTGAGCCGGAATCTTCAAGTCCATTTTGCGTATTCATGCAAGCATGACACGCGGGGATGCGGTTTGGGGTGAATAGGTGGGTAAGCCAAAAGCACGCTTTCTAGTGCTAGGGATTTATTGACATTTGGGGATGCGCAGAGAGGAGAAGAGGTTGGCGGGGGTAGGGAGGCAGGAGGTGGGGGAGAGGGAAGGACAGGTCAAATGGCACACTTTTCTAGTCCCAGGAATTTATAATTTCTTAAACTTTCCTGATTACCTGGTACACTTGTTGAAAAATACAGCACCTTGGACCAGCAGGATCGGATCGGAATCTCTAGAAGTGGAGCCGAGGATTGTGTGTGTGTGTTAAAGAAGTGTCCCAGGTGGCTCTTATGCTGAAGCAGGTTGTGGAAAATGTTCTCTTAACCCATCGATACTCGCCCACTATTCCATGAGATCAGCAGCCCACGTGTACACAACGCTGTACCCACAGAGGGAAACGTCCAGGAGTTCCAGCTGTCTTCTTGCCCTTGTTGGTGTAAGCAGATCTGAGCATAACCAGCGCCAGTTTTGAGGTTGTTTACCAGAACTTATTCTTCTTAGCAGAGATTATACAGTGATTTTTTTTTTCCAAATAAAATTCATTTTGAACCGTTACGTGTTTTATTTCTTGGTCTTTGACATCTTCAGTTTCTTCTCTACTGGCTTACCGCCCGTGCTATCAAGCTTTGCTTTGTGTTCGCTGATAAACCCACTAGAACAGACTTTAGTTCCTTACTTTTCTTCATTGTTTGCTTCCACTTTGAATCCTTTTTCTTGTTTTTTCTTTTGCCCTCACACTTCACTGACCCTTTTGAAGGTCATGACGGTTCTTAACACCTTGGGCGTCTAGCATTGTTTATTGCATCTTGAAACTCATCTGTTATGTTTCTTCTGTTACCTTTGCAATTCCTTTTTTCCTGCTAGGTGATGTGCCTTGCGGTTCTGTCTTTACGGCAACCCTTTCTTTACTCATCTGGGTTTGTTATTTTTTTTTCTTCAATTTTTTAAATTACACGGTGTTCAGTTGCAGATGACAAGATATTAGTTTCAGGTGTACAACCTAGTGATTAGACATTTCTATAACTTAAGTGATCCCTAATAAATCTATAACCTATGTGACACCATACCCATTTGTTATAATATTATTGACTATATTCCCTATGCTATACTTTACATCCCGGCGACTGTTTTCGTAACTGGCAATTTGTATTAATTCCTTCCCTTTTTTCACCTCCCCCCAACTCCCTCCCATCTGGCAACCATTATTTATTCTCTGTATCTATCAGTTTTTTTCTTTGTTCATTTCTTTTCTTTTTTAGATTCTACATGTAGGTGAAATCATATGGTATTTGTCTTACTCTGTCTGACTGGTTTTACTTAGCGTAATACCCTCTGCGTCCATCCATGTTGTCGCAGATGGCAAGATTTCACTCTTTTATGGTTGAATAATATTCCATTGTATTTGTACCACATCTTCTTTATCCATTTCTCTGTTGATGGACACTTAGTTTGCTTACACATCTTGACTATTGTAAATGATGCTGCAATGAACGTAGGATAGGTGTGCAGATATCTTTTCGAATGAGTGTTTTGGATTTCTTTGGAAAAATACCCAGAAGTGGAATTGCTGGGTCATATGACAGTTCTGTTTTTAATGTTTTGAGGAACCTTCACACTGCTTTCCACAGTGGCTGCACCAATTTACAATCCCACCGACATTGCACGAGGGTTTCCTTTACTCCACATCCTCACCAACACTTGTTCTTTGTTGATTTATTGATAGCTATTCTGACAGGTGTGAGGTGGCATCTCATTGTGGTTTTAATTTGCATTTCCTTGAATATTAGTGACATTGAGCATCTTTTCATATGTCTCTTTGCCATCTGCACATCCTCGTTGGAGAGATGTCTGTTCAGGTTTCTGCCCATTTTTTGATCTCATTGTTTGTTTTGTTGGTGGTGAGCTATATGGGTTCTTATATATTTTGGATATTAACCCTTTATTGATGTATCATTGTCTCACATCTGCCATTCAGTAGGTTGCTTTTTGTCTGGTCGATGGATGTTTTCTTTGCTGTGTAAAAACTCTTTAATTGGATGTAGTCCCGCTTGTTTGTTTTTTCTTTTGTTCCCTTGACTGAGGAGGCATATCCAAAAAATTTTTACTAAGAGTGATGTCAAAGAGTTTACTGCCTATGTTTTCTTCTAGCAGTTTTATGGTTTCGGGTACTACGTTCGAGTCTTTAATGATTTTGAGTCTGTTATTGTATATGGTATAAGAAAGTGATCCCCTTTCATTCTTTTGTATGTATCTGTCCAGTTTTCCCAACAGCATTAGTGGAAGAGACTGGCTTTACCTCACTGTATATTCTTGCCTCCTTTGTCCTACA
>NW_011889180.1:2243-3964 GCF_000151845.1 Pteropus vampyrus | reverse complement strand
CATTAATTGATTTGCAGATATTGAACCAACCTGCATCCCGGGAATAAATCTCACTTGATCATGGTGTGTAATCTGTTTGATGTATCGATGAATTTTGTTTGCTAATGTTCTGCTGAGGATGTCTGCATCCACGTTCATCAGGGATATTGGCCTCTCATCTTCTTCTGTAGGATCTTTGGTTGTGGGAGCTTCCTGGTACATAGGTAACTGATTTTCTCTTTCTACTTTCGAGATTCTCTCTGTCTTTAACATTTAGTATTTTAATCATGATGTGTCTCGGTTTGGGCCTCTGGGTTTATCTTGTTTGGGACTCTCTGCTTCCTAGACTTGTATGTTCATTTCTTTTACCTGGTTAGGGAAGCTTTTAGTCATTACTTCTTCAAATAGGTTTTCATTCCCTTGTTGTCTCTCTCCTTCTGGTACCCTTGTGATGCAAATGCTGATGTGCTTGATGATGTGCCAGAGGTCTCTTCAACTATCGTCTTTTTTTAAAATGCTTTTTTCTCATTGCTGTTCCAGTTGTGTTTTCTACTACCTTGTCTTTTGGATCGCTGATTCGATCCTCTGCTTCATCTAATCTGCTTTTGATTCCCTCTAATGTATTCTTTCAATTACTTTTCATTTGTGACTGGTTCTTTTTTATGATTTCTCTTTGTTGAAGTTTTCACTGTGATCACTGAGCATCCTTATCACCAGTGTTTTGAACCCTGTGTGTAGTAGATTGCTTGTCTGCATTTCACATAGTTCTTTTCTAGGACATTTGTCCTGCCTTTTATTTGGGACATGTTTCTTTGTCTCCTTATTTATGCTGACTCTCTGTGTGTGTTTGTATGTACTAAGCAGATCTGCAACGTGTCCCAGTCTAGGGAAAGTGGCCTTAAGTACTGCGTGTCCCTTGAGGCCCAGTGGTGCACCTTCCATTATCACCTGAGTGGGGTGCTCCATACGTGTCCCTTGTGCGGATTGCTTGTGCACTGCTGTTGTAGTTGAGCCTTGGTTGCTGTTGGCACGTCAGTGGGTGAGATTGACCCTCAGGCTGACTGGCTGTGAGGGCTGGCTGTAACAGTGTACAAGCTTTGTGCAGGGGTGACCTCACAGAGTGGGAGTTGCTTTGGTGGGACTCTGGTGCCAGTAGAGTCCACCCTTCGGGTGTCTCATTTGTGGAGCTGGTGAGCTGGTGCTCTCTGGTGTTTTGAAGCGGACCACTGAGTGTGTTGGTTCCTGAGCCCCTTGGGAGGGGGTCCAGTGCAGGTTGATATCAGCCACTGTTTCTGTCTACATGGGGCCACTTGGTGGAGGCTACAATGTGATCCATGGGTTGGTCACCACTAGTGCTGGGCTTTGAGGCACTTAGGAGAGGCTATGCTGTGAATGAGGCGAGCTGTCATTAGTACTGGGCCTGGGACACTTTGTTGGACACTTTGTTGGGCACCACAATGTGAGCTGAGGCCAGCCGCCACTTGTACTGGGCTGTGGCTGCTTAGTTGAAGCTGCATGCCAAGCCACTGCTAGCCATAGCTCATGCCAGGCTTTGGGACACCTGATGGAAGTTACAGTATAGGTGAGACTGGCCCCTGCCTGCACTTCTGTCTTCAGAGATTGTTACCATGACCCCTGCAGCCCTCACCCTGAAGTGAGTCAATTTAGTTCCTCCCTGTATGTCTCTGGTACTTTGCGGGCTGCTGCCTTGTTCTGGATCCCAGATGGAGTGAGTCTGTGAG
>NW_011889180.1:0-312 GCF_000151845.1 Pteropus vampyrus | reverse complement strand
TTGACTGGCGAGAGCAGGTGGGAGAAAGGGAGGACTCGTGATTACAGCCAGGATTCTAGCGGATGGCGTATGTGAGGGACACAGGAGATGGAGCACATTTGGACAGTGAGGAAGGTGTGTTTGCCTTCTGGATGTGAACTATGGGAAGCCGATAGAGATGGCCGTTCTTCAGCCGGATACGCAGCTGTATGGCTCCGGATGGCTGCCGGGTAGGCCGTCAGTCACGGTAGAAAGGATGTCTCCCCGAAGATCAGTGGACTGAGAAGAGGAGCTGGTCAGAGCCCTGAGGGACATCTGTACACAGGGCATGGG
>NW_011889179.1:515588-515928 GCF_000151845.1 Pteropus vampyrus | reverse complement strand
TCCTGTGGCAGGTCCGTCAGCTCTGTGTCCGTGTGTCACCTGGGAAGTGAAACGCCACCCCACCCCCCGCCCCCACGTGAGCTCAGGGACTGGGAGGCGTGAGAGGCCAGGGACAGTCACCCCAGGAGGGGCCCTGACAGGCTGGCGCGGCCCCCAGTACGCTGAGCTGGCTCAGAGGGAGGGGACAGCAGCAGGGCGGCAGGGAGGGCTGTCCCCACGGAGCTGCCTCCAGAGCAAGCCTCCCAGACCCATCTCTGCCTCCTGGCTGGCAGGCGGGGGCCCCCGGAACCCTCCCCATGTGTGCTGGGCACACCTAAGGGACAGTGGGGGACAGTGGTCA
>NW_011889179.1:513756-514139 GCF_000151845.1 Pteropus vampyrus | reverse complement strand
TCAGTCCCGCCCACGCCTGTCACACCCTCATGTGTTCGCACAGGCAGAATCAGGGCGCGAGTGTCCGGCGCCCTTGCCAGCAGGTCCTGTGGTGCAGCGCAGGCCAGCACTAAGGAGGGGCTGTCGGGCCAGGGGACCCTGTGGGTGTCCGGGGGAGCGGCACCTGACGGGGCCTTACTAGTTGGTCCGGGTGGCTGACGGCCTGGACGGAGGCCCCTGGAGGATGCTCAGGAGACGCCACATCTGGCCGGGCCTAGGAGGTGAGGGGAGGGCTGGTGGCCGGCTTTGGCCTTCTGTGACCGAAAACCCAGCTGAGCTGCCACATCCTCAGGGCAGCCAAGGGCAGAGGGGTCACTTCTCTGTCAAGGCCGAGTGCTGGGGGG
>NW_011889179.1:512239-513706 GCF_000151845.1 Pteropus vampyrus | reverse complement strand
GTCCTCCCAAGGCGCCCACGACGTGTCTGCCGCCCCCCACACGCTCCCGGGTCCTCCCAAGGCACCTGCGGCGTGTCTGCCGCCCCCCACCTCGTGACTTCTGTCTCAGCAGGGGCAGCTGTGGGCGGCGTGTGCGGGATATGACGACGTCTTCATCTGGGGCCTGGGGAACCTGGCCCGGCCCCCTCAGCGGCTCCGCCTGCAGGACTGCTCCGAGGTCAGCTGCATGATCAGGGTGAAGAAGCAGGTGAGCAGGGCCTGCAGCCCGGGGCAGCCCCGCAAACTGGGGCAGGCGCGTGTGGTTTGGGGGCGAATCCTGCCACCTGGAACACGGGGGGGTGGGGGCACCACCACGCACACGAGCGGTCTCCTCTCCCGGGCAGACCCGTGTGTGCCAGTGCCCCCGTCTCTCTCGGCAGATCTGGGTGGGCGGCACTGGGCTGTCGCAGGGGAAATCCAAAGGGAAAATCTACGTGATCGATGCTGAGCGGAGGACGGTGGAGAAGGAGCTGGTGGCCCACAGCGACACCGTGAAGACCCTGTGCTCCGCCGAGGACAGATACGTGCTGAGCGGGTCCGGCCGGGAGGAAGGAAAGATCGCCATCTGGAAAGTCGAGTAAACTCGGCCGGTGGCGATCGGGGCCGTGCTCCGAGCGAGGCCGGCGAGCCCGCTGCCCGGGGCCCTCCCAGCGCAGGCAGGCTCCAGACGGCCGGGCGGTGGGGCTGGCGGTCAGGCTGTGTCTCCCGGACTTTCTTGATTCAACTGCACCAACAGCGTGTGGGACTGGGGTGCTTCTCAGGCAGGTGACTGAATCACCTTTGTGAGAACCTCTGCGAAGTTACACTGTAAATTAATCTAGAAAGTTTCAGAATCCACAACCCGGGCCAGCACTGGAGTCAGCTGGAAGCAGTTAAGCAAAATCACACCTGACCTGCAGACTTCACGTCTCATGCTGCCTTTCCTCTACTTCATTCATTCATTCATTCATTCATTCAGCAGACATGTACTAAACACCAGGTTTATAGCCCTACAGCCTTACGTTGACTTCCTGTTTCCAGCAAAGCTTACGAGAACGGGTATTTTCTAAGTGACCTTTTTGAACCTGCCCTTGCTGTTCCCCATCAGGGCAGGTGACTGAGGCCTACCCAGGGAGGGGACCACACTGTAACAAGGCTGCCTGGACAGGAGGGTCTGGGGCAGCTGAGGCAAGCTGTTTTTTCTTTTTAACCAATGCAGAATTTTTTTCACGAAGAAACCTAGAGAGACTTTTTTCTACCAAAGATCAGACCAAAAAGTCCGCTCTGCACTGGCCCGTGTCACCGTTCCCCGGTGAAGTTGCTGCCACGTGATCACCTCTCACTAGATACCGATGTACATTTCATTCCGTTGGCCTCTCGTGTGTGCTGTGTATGTATCTGCAGATGGTGCTTTATAATTTAACAAAAAGTGATCTTATTAGCTATAAA
>NW_011889179.1:510749-512189 GCF_000151845.1 Pteropus vampyrus | reverse complement strand
TGGAGCAGCACGCGGTGTGGGGGGCGCCCCACTTCCTAGGCTGGTGTTCCCTCCACAGCCGATGGCACTCCCGAAGCACAAGGCTGTCTTCCTGTGGCCACGACGCTGGCACAGTGGCTTCACGCGGGGGCAGGGTACATGCAATAAAATGCAGAGAGGACGGTCCTGCAGCCACCCCCGCTCCGCCCCCCACACGCCCGGTTCCCGTGACCTGCGGCACTCACGATGTGCAGACGCGGTGTGCAGAACACACTTTCTGCGAGCGGGTGACGAGCGTGGACGGAGGCCGGCCCCGTGACCCTTCGCTCTGCAGCCGCGGACGGCTGCGCACGCGCGCGAGCATCCAGATCAGAACCCCTGGCAGGGAGACCCCGAAAGGGGCTGCGTCATCGCCACGTTTCGCAAACTCTCAGCGAGGGCGCTGGGTCCCAGTGGTTTCCCCGCCGGTGAAATGGCTGCTGCTCGCGATGTCCCCGTGGGCAGCACCGTGGAGGCGCCTCACCCGGACCAGAGCTGGCCCCACACGCCGGGGGCGGCCTGAGCCTGTGGGACCAGTGTCCCCCAGCCACACAACCGCTTGCCCAGTTCTTGTGTCCTTTGGCTCTGCGCTTACTTGGCCTGCCACTCACCCTAGCTCTGGCCTTCCCCAGGCACAGGTGCCAGCATTGTGGTTGTGACGACGAGTGGTGTCCTCTGCCAAGAGCTGAAGCTAGACGAGACCTTCCAGGAGAGCAGCACCGCCTTCCTGGGCTTCCAGCTCCTCCCCGAGGTACCCAGGGTGCCCGTGGCCCGGGGCCGCCACCCCCACATGCTCCTGGGTCCTCCCAAGGCGCCCACGACGTGTCTGCCGCCCCCCACACGCTCCCGGGTCCTCCCAAGGCACCTGCGGCGTGTCTGCCGCCCCCCACCTCGTGACTTCTGTCTCAGCAGGGGCAGCTGTGGGCGGCGTGTGCGGGATATGACGACGTCTTCATCTGGGGCCTGGGGAACCTGGCCCGGCCCCCTCAGCGGCTCCGCCTGCAGGACTGCTCCGAGGTCAGCTGCATGATCAGGGTGAAGAAGCAGGTGAGCAGGGCCTGCAGCCCGGGGCAGCCCCGCAAACTGGGGCAGGCGCGTGTGGTTTGGGGGCGAATCCTGCCACCTGGAACACGGGGGGGCGGGGGCACCACCACGCACACGAGCGGTCTCCTCTCCCGGGCAGACCCGTGTGTGCCAGAGCCCCCGTCTCTCTCGGCAGATCTGGGTGGGCGGCACTGGGCTGTCGCAGGGGAAATCCAAAGGGAAAATCTACGTGATCGATGCTGAGCGGAGGACGGTGGAGAAGGAGCTGGTGGCCCACAGCGACACCGTGAAGACCCTGTGCTCCGCCGAGGACAGATACGTGCTGAGCGGGTCCGGCCGGGAGGAAGGAAAGATCGCCATCTGGAAAGTCGAGTAAAC
>NW_011889179.1:505943-506889 GCF_000151845.1 Pteropus vampyrus | reverse complement strand
ACTTTTTGCTCCTTTACTCTGGGTGATAACTTCCAAGCCTTTCCTTGGCAGCGATTTCACTGGAAAGTGCAGCTGGTGCAGAAAGGCAGGGGCTTGTAGGCCACGGTCACTTACATAAAAGCAAAAGGAGTGAATGGTGGTCAACGGGCCTGAAGGGGCCGCAGCCGGGTGCAGGGTCTGCGTGTGTGAACGGGCCCTCTCCTCTGTCAGTGGGGTCTGCTGACGCGGACAGGGCGCCCGTGTGCCTCCGGTGTCCCCACTGCACTGAGGAGGCCCCACGGTGAGCGATGTCACGGGACGGCCCCGCGGGCTGGCTGCATGAGCGGGGCGATGGTGCCCTCCCTGCCTCAGCCTTAGGGACCTGACTTAAACTGGCACAAAAGAAAGTTTACCTTGACCGAGAGGCCAGTCTGCTTTGGTGTAATTTCAGCTCTGCAGCCTGTTTGAGACAATGAGAAGAGAGCTCGTTCCTGGGCGGCGGGGGGGGGGGGGGGGGGGGGGAAGGCGCCCCCCCCCCCTGCGGAGGGCCCCCCCCCCCCCAGCACCCGGGGGGGGGGGGGGGGGGGGGGGGGGAAGGAAGCGGCCCCGCCCACTGCTGAAAGGCCTGCCCCCCCCACGACAGCAGTGGGGGGTGCTGAGGTGGGGGGAGCTGAGAGGATCACATGGCAACGTCTTCTGATGTATTCTCGGAAGGTGTGAACACACCAGCTGATCTCAAATGACACCTGAGACTGGGTGTGACCGTGACCTTGGAATTAAAAGCGCATGGCTTTCGTCCATTTCCAGGAGATTCCTTAGTGAGATGAAGGGCCAGTCGGAGTCGCCCTTGGCCCCCGCCGCCTCGGGGCGACGCCAGGGGGTCCCCAGGGGCTGAGGCAGCGCTCAGGGACACTCGAGAGCTGGTTTCTCTGGGACACGCTGCAGTGGCAGTGTGACCTTGGGGGTG
>NW_011889179.1:504627-505893 GCF_000151845.1 Pteropus vampyrus | reverse complement strand
GGCTGGTCGCAGGTACGCCGGCAGGGGCTGGAGCACCTCGATCCTCCATCACCTGTAGGGGCGCAAAACGGGAGAGCCCCACTGGAAAAGGTTTTTATAACGTTAAAAGCGAACGCGCCGTATGACTCAGCAAGGCCTCTCGGGCTTTACATCCGAGAGAAAGGAAAACACGCGTCTCCACAAAGTCTCGTCCTCAAATGTTCACAGCCCTTCTGTTCGCGACCGGAAACGAGGAACAGTCCAAACGCCCGCCACGGTCGGGGGGACGGACCAGCGCGCTCATGTCACCGGACGCCCGTCGACACCAAGGGAAGTGGCGGTAGCTGCGGTGACGCGGACCATCGAAAGATTCCTGCGGATCACACAGGACGACACTGGTTCCGCGTACACGGAGCTCAAGGCGGCGACTGTAGTGACAAAAGGCAACGCGGTGACTGTCACCTGAGGGGGAGGAGGGAGTGACCGACTGCACGGGGGCACAGACGCTGCGGGGCGGCAGTGCTCGGCCACGGACACGCGTGCAGCAGTCCGTGTGCGAACGCGCTTCCCCCGGCCTGTGCCCGGGACGGAGGCTGCGTCCTAACTACCCGCGTCCACTCCTCCAGCACCTGCTCCTGGATCGCGATCGCCGTCACGGTCACACGGCGAACACGCTGACGCCACTGACCGCGTAACATTCCTTGGCTCTACTGCGTGTAAATTAGACCTCAGTGGAGCTCGCGGGTAAAGCACAACGAAGTCGAAGTCGGAAAGGAGATGCAAACCGCGGTTTGTCCTGACGCGTGAGCTGAGGGGAGACGCCAAACCTCGACTCGCTCGTGCCGTGTGGACGCGGCTGAGTCGGGTGTCCCCTGCGTCTGTCCCAGCGGCCCCGAGCCCCCCACCCTGCCAGGGCCCCACTGAGTCCCGGGGGGATCCCCGCTCTCACCTCGGAACGTGTGTTTCTACCATTTCTAAGGATCCGGAATAGAACTTCTGGCACCTCTCACAGCCCAGTTTCTCGATCTACAAATTCCAGTCTCGTCTCCAGACTGTTGGAAAAACCCAGTAACGTAAAGACGTAGAAGACGGACGTCGAATAAAAGGCTTATAATTAAAGCCCAGGAGTCTTGGCTAATAGCCAAACACGAGATTTCTCAAGAATTCGATTCTCTTCACTAACAAATTTTTCTGTCTACATATGTCCTACTTGAGGCCTCCCACTCTTCCTGGGAAAACCCTAAAGTGTCTTACCCAGAAAGACGAGTTAGTGTTGCAACTTTAGAA
>NW_011889179.1:502928-504577 GCF_000151845.1 Pteropus vampyrus | reverse complement strand
GTGAGATGAAGGGCCAGTCGGAGTCGCCCTTGGCCCCCGCCGCCTCGGGGCGACGCCAGGGGGTCCCCAGGGGCTGAGGCAGCGCTCAGGGACACTCGAGAGCTGGTTTCTCTGGGACACGCTGCAGTGGCAGTGTGACCTTGGGGGTGCACAGGACTCTGGGAAGCTCTGAGTTTCTGTGCCTTGAAACGGAGGTAGCCTGGGGCCCTGGCCACGTGACCCAACCCCTGTGAAACAGAGACACTTCTTTCCTGCAGGGCTGGTTTAGAAACGGGGAAGGGTGCCCCACTGCCGGGCTCAGGAGAGGCTGAGGACAGTCCATCCCGGGCTGCTCGCTGGGCCAGGCTCCTGTGGGGACATTAAGGAAGAGCAAGTAGACATGTGACAGCTGCTGCAGAGGGCTGGACAGTGGCCCCGTCCTAACCCCGGAAACCTGAGAATGTGAATTTATTTGGAAAAAGGATCTTTACAGATGTAATTAAGTTAAAGATCACGAGATCATCCTGGATTAGAGTGGACCCTAAGCCCGATGACAGTGTCTTAGGAGACACATTTACAGACATGCATGGGGGGGAGGCGCAACTACTTGTTACTCGGGTGTGTGCACACCACGTCAAACCCCACAGATCTGCACACCGATACCTGCGCATGTCACTGTATGCGGAGTCACCACGGAGCCTACAGCTGTTGCAAAAGATGATGAGGGAATATTTTTAATTTGATGCCAACAAGTCTGACGACTTAGATTGAATGGAAAAATCTGAAAGACGCGAACAACTGAAGCTCATTCCGAGAGAAACAGAGAACCTGAGTGGCCTTGTTTATAACAAAGAAATTCAGATGTAAATTCTTCACATGACGCAAACCTGACGTAAAGAATTCACTGATGAAGTTTTCCAAACACATAAGAATGAACGTTTCTTATCTCATTTTATGAGACCGACATCACCTTGCTACCAAAACCAGACAAGATACAGCAACACACACAAAAAACAGACCAAATCAAATCCAGCAATACATAAAAAGGATAATACCTTACGACCAGGTGGCAGTCATCCCAAGAATGTGAGGTTGGTTTAATATTCAAGACCAGGACGTGGTTCTATAGTGTAGCGGTGAGCACGTCTGCTTTACACGCAGAAGGCCCTGGGTTCACGCCCCAGTGGAGCCAAGGTCCATGGTCTACGGCCACGCCACCCTGAACAAGCCTGATGTCTGATCCCGGAAGCTACGCGGGGTCAGGCCTGGTTAGAACTTGGATGGGAGACCACCTAGGAAGACCAGGTGCTGTAGGCGTAAATAAAAATAAATAAAAAAAATATTCAAGACCAACTGACATAATTCACTATCTTCAAAAGCTCAAAACGAGAAATCACAAGTTCATCTCGATAGAGTCAGACATAATTCAACATCCATCCATGAGAAAAACTCCCAGCGAAGTAGGAATAAAAAGAAACTCCCTCAACTTGATAAAGGACAGTTATACAAACGCCACATTACACTCTGTGGTGAAAGACGAATTCCTTCACTAAAATCGGAAACGAGGCAGACGTGTCTCATAGACTGGGAGAAAATATTCACAAAATATACATCAGATAAAGGAATCGTATCCTTAACATTCAGTAAGAAAAACCAACTAAGAAACAAGA
>NW_011889179.1:495035-501213 GCF_000151845.1 Pteropus vampyrus | reverse complement strand
GGACCGGGACACTGACTTTTGGTTACCTACTGCCCCAGCCCCAAGAGGGCCACCTGGCAAAGGCGTGCAGTGCATCCTGGGACCAGCACCTTGGTGGTGGAGGGGGGAGGGCGGGGGCGCCTCGAGGGGAGGAAGGACCACCTGGGCCAGAGCAGGCATTGCCCTCGCGGGGGCTCCATCTGGACGGTCAGCAGGGGGCGCTGCACACCGGTGTGAGCGGTGGGGCGGGGGGCTCGGCTTCCCGCCCTGCACCGTCCAGAGCAGCCGTCTGCACCTCGCACCGCAGCAGCAGGAGGGACGCGTGGAACCCCTGGTCCCATGCGGGGAGGTGCAGTGAGTCTTACCTGCGGGGCGCTAGGTCACAAGCACTGGGCCCAGGCTGGGGAGGGGGTGTGGTCGGTGCTCTGGCCTCCAGCTCCTGGCTTGGGCTGGATCCTGGGCTTCTAGGGTGACCTCAATACCACCAGCCCTCTCCTTCCCATCTCTGTGGCCCCTCAGCACCCTGATTCAGCACCCCCAGTCCCACTGGGGGTCAGCGACCTTTGAACGAATCCACCTGTGCTGGGTCCAGATCTCACCGGCTGTGTGACCCTGGGCAAATCCCCACCCCCTTCATTACCTTATCTGCCACATGGGGGTCCGGGGAGGGTGTCATGGTCACTTCCAGCCCGCCTGGTTCCAGGGCGCCCATGCCCCGACACCAGCGGCAGCCTGGCCAGTGTGCTCGCTGGAGGTAACCAGGGCCCGGGTTCTGAGGGCCCCCCACCCACATGCTCTCTACAGGTGGAGGACCCTACCGTCCACCCACCAGGAAGGGCTGACACCTGGCCCACGACCTGACGTGGCCGATGATGGTGCCGGCTCAGCCAGTGAGCTGGGTGGGCAGGCGTCATCCCCAGCTGACTCAGGCTGAGCCATGTGGGGTGGGCAGAGACAAGGCCCCACCCCCCGTTTGAGAGCTGAGGGAGCCTCTGGGGACACTGAGTGCACACTGGGCCCACCCCCACCCACTGACTTGGCCATGGCCCAGGTGTAGGTGTGGTCTGCCTACCCCTCCTCGGACCCACCCAGGCCCCGGGAGGGCAGAGGCAGGGGCTGGGGGAAAGGACACAGACACACCCACGTGGTCACCTTGTAGGAAGATTTATTAGGGTTCAGCCGCAGAGCAACAACAGAGGGAAGCTCGCAGGGGCCGGGTCCACATCCAGGTCGGCCATGCAGGAGGCGTCACGCAACAACCCTGTGCACAGTGGGGAGGTGACGGCACGCGTCCCCCTGGAAGGGACGAGACCCAAGGGCTCTGCGCTGGGACAGGCACACGCCGAGCTGCCGCGCCCACCTGGTGAAAGATTCTCTTCTTTATCATCTCTTTTCCTCGTAAAATGGTGCGTGTTCAACACACACTGATATCGTTGCTAGAATCAGCAAGAGCTGACAGTGCCCCAACTTAATAAGTTGATAAAAGTTGTCCTGTGGCCAGTTCGCAATGGAACTAAATAGCTTGTTCCGAGACGCCCAGGGACTTTGTCTGGTGACGAGTCATTCTGCCACCAAGAGTCTCGGTCTGCGGCACGTGGAGACGTGGCCCTGGAGCCTGGCAGGGCCGGGGGCGCCGCGGGAGGGGCGGGCGGGCGCGGAGCTCTCAGGAGGTCCCAGCGGAGCCCACCGTGGGGGAAGATGGGGGTTCGGGCCGGGGAGGCGGTAGCCGGCTTCCCACAGGAGGTAATGAGAACAGTTTTCGTCTGGGCCCCAAAGCTGCTCCGTGTCCCCAGCCCCGCTGGCTTGACACCAGTGCCCCGACAGCAGCAGCCCTCCGAGCTGGGGGGCAGGCAGGAAGTCGGTGCGTCTCAAGCAGCCGCCGGCAGAGGTAACGTGAGACCGGTCGGCCCGTCTGCCCAGCGGCGACTGGCCCAGGAGGACCCACCAGAGCTGCACCTGGGCTCAGCACCGCTGGCTACAGGTAGACAGAGGCCAAAGTTCAAGAAAAGTCATGTTTTTCCAAAGCTGGCTCACGCCTGGCATAGTGTGGCGTGTTGAGCGCATGCGGTCTGGGACAGGTGCCGCCGTCAGCCACAGGAGGGACAGAGGGACCTGCGGAGCATCTTCCCAACATGCCACACGCGCAGCCCGGCTAGAGGCCCGCTGCCCTTCCGCTCAAGCCCCCGAAAGCTCCCCGTTCCCATGGCGCCCTGCACCTTGGGGTTCTGGGGTCAGACATTCACTTCCTCACGCACTGGTGCCTTTCAGAAACACACCTGATGACTGTGGAGCCACTGACCCTCGCAGGGGCTCCAGGAGGCAGTGGACAGTGGCGTTTACGCCGGGCTAGAGCCTGCGCCCCAGGCACCCGGGAGCTCCCTGGCGCCACGAGCGGACGGCAGGGAGGAGGGCGCAGAGGCGGGTGGCCTAACGCCGCCAGTGGCCTCCGCCCCTCCCGCCTCGCACACTCCGCACGGTGCAGGCTTCTGCCACGTGATCGGGACATGTCTTTAAAATATTCTTAGCTGAGTTTTAGAAGGAGCAAATCAGACTGACATTGCCCGATTTTAGTAATGAGCCCATTTACAAACAGCAAACAGTCATGTTCCTGCAAACGTGCTCCCAAGTCCCCTGCTCAGACCGGTGTCCACAGACCCCAGGGCCTCTGCCAGGCCGCCTCCAGGCTGTCCCAGCATCCGCCACCCGGCCCTCCTACCCAGTGGATGCTTGTGGGGCTCGTCCTGCCCATTCCCCTCAGCCAGGGCACCAGAGAGCCTTCAAGTGACCAGGCCACAGAGGAAGTACGTTCCCACGTCTGAGGTACAGTGTTGGAAAACACACACCTAAACCAGTCTGCAATCACACTGCATACAGCAGCCCTGCCTCTTGGCTTAAGACACAAGGTGACAACACTCTGAGTTTCAAGTTAGTGCAATCCCGGAACGATCTCCTGGTAAGGACGGGGCTGAGGTGCGAGGGGCCCAGGCACCTCCTCCCCCTGCGTCTGACCCAGTCAGACAGACTTTGGTCGCAAACATCCGAAAGGCTTCCACATATTTAAACCCTGCCGAGCACGAGCGCTGGCTTGTGCGCCGAGGGGTGAGCCACCGGCTCCCCCACCGACCTGCCACCTCGATCCCCACAGCTGCTGTCCCCCCAACAGCAACCCCTACCAAACGTCCTTCGATGTCGTTATTTCAGATCATGGTCAAGTTTAAGGTCGGATCTCAACGGTTAAACGCCCTTGTCGGGAGGTGGTCCCGCCACAAGCTCCTCTTGCTTCCCAGAATCCGGGCCCTGAGCCCCTGCGTTGGCCTGAGCCGGCTGTGGAGGGCAGGTGCGTTTGGCTCATTTCAGACCTTGATCTGGGCCCCCTTTCACCCAACCCATGTCCCCCCTCCTGCCGTCTCCCCGTTTCCTGTCAGGAGGCCCCTGGAGGAACAGGATAAACCGGCTGACAGTCTGCCACCTGGACACCCCACGTGGTCCTTAGAACCTGCGATCTTAAAACCACCGAGCTTCAAACTGCATCCAAGTGACCCGCCTGGGGCCCCCCGTGACGAGAGGGGGAGTGGACGCCCAGGGCCGGCTGGGTGGCGGGCTCTCGGGACTGCCGTGGGTGCTCTCAGTAGTAAGAGGGCCACTTCCCGTCCATGCACAAGAGTCACAGGCCGTTCCCAATGTTTAACGCACAGAAAACGCTCGTGTCTTGCAGCTGGCCTTCGGAGGGAGGGTGCCCGGCCTCGGAGTGCATCTGACGTGGACAGGCACCCAAAACACAAGCCACAAAGTGCCACCAGCGGCCGAGACATGGCAAGACCAGAAGCCGGTCGAGTACATTAAACACAGTCATTCCTTTAAATATCCAGAAAATTCAAGTAATTTATTTCAAAACTGCTTAGTTTCATCTTGAAATATATATATATATATTTGCTTTAGAATGATCATATTGCAGCATGATTCTCATGCATTTTAAAGTACTTTTTAAAAAAAATCGGCTTGAGGCAGCGAAGTGTGTAAGTGTCTACTTTATCCGGTTCGCGGGGAGGCCTCCCCCTCCTGAGACTGACCGCTCCGAAGGAGCCACGGGAGCCGCTCGCTGTACAGTGCGGTCTGAAAACCATTGCCAGTAGCTGCGGCGTTTGGGGACGGCTCTCCCCGCTGAACCAGGGCCACCGAGCCGCGTCGTCTGGCGGAGGACCTTCCGGCGCAGACAGACACCCCCATCACCGTGCCTCTGGCCCGATTCCAGCGTCCAGTGGGGTGAGCGGGTGACGAGGTCGCAAGAGTTCAGCAGTGTCCGGCCTGGCCGCAGGCCTTGGGAGGGGCCCCGCCCAGAGCCCCGCCCTCAGGGATGGCCCCGCAGGTGGTCGAAAGACATCAAAGTGCAGCGAGAGCCTCCAGGACCTCGCCCAGGAGACCGCGGGCACGAAGCGGTGGGGGGAGCCCGCAGTGGCCCCTGCAAGCCCCCCTTTTCCACCCACCAGCAGCCCCAAGCCCTGGCCCTCCCATCTTTGGTGTGCGGCCACCACCGCTGCCGGGAACAGGGTGCCCTGGGCACAACGCATCAACCTCTCTGAGGAGAGATGCTAAAAAAAAAATAATAAAATAAAAAAATAACAGTTCAGGAGGAAAAATTTTTTTTTCCCTAAAATAATGATAAAGAAAAATGCTCTCCAATGGCTGCAGCACCAACAAAATGCGGCGAGGTCTGACGGAGCGTCCAGACACCTGCAGGCGTCCAGAGAAAAAATTTGGTGAAAACGTTAGTCACTGACTACACGACTATGATCTGACGGACTCAGATAAAATGCAGCAAAGAACACCAGACGGTCTGTTTTCGATTATAACTTCAGAAATACAAAATCTTACTTTTTTCTAAATTGCTTATGGTCTATATTGTAAATCTGCTTGACAATTTAAAAACATGCAGAATAATATACCTGCAGAATAAAAGATAAAGTTGAAATTAAAAGATCTTTTTCAATTAAAAAAAAAAAAGATTTCAAATGATTCTTTTAATTGTGGAAAAGTAATCAGTGTGGAATTTCTGCCTCGTGACTCGACCTACCCTACTGCTACTGTCTGCTCCGTTCAGTGAAGACGCTCGGGGCCGCCTGCCGCCCGCCTGCCGCCCCGCGGGGATGCGTGCACGCAGGGGTGCGGCTCAGACCACCGACTCCGTCTCCACGGGTCCCGGCAGGCCCTCCTTCCGCGAGAGCCTCAGGACCGTGGGCTTCTCGCCAGCACCTCCGCTGGACGGCTGGGAAGACAGGCCTTTCTGCTCCTCCTTGGCCTCTTCCGACACCTCCGGGTAGATCACCAGGAACGTGGCCGTCAGGAAGCCCAGGAAAGAGCCCACGGAGGCCACCACGGGGATGACACGCACAGTCCCCACGGCGTCGACCACGCCCCCGAGGGCGGACGCCACCAGGATCTGCGAGATGTAGACCTGGCAGGAGAGGATGGCGCAGTCGATGCCGAAGCCGCGCCTGGAGCTCCCGGGGCTGTGCTGCACGTACTGCAAGAGACAGCGCGCCACGGTCAGCGCCACGGCCCGACCCGGAGGGAGCGCGCCGGCCCCGCCACCCTCCCCGCCCGCCCGCCCGCCCGCGCTGGAAGTCCTGGCCGTTGCAGTCAGTCGAACGACATGGACAGGGGTGAGCGCGCAGGACGCAGAACTCACTGCACGTGGACGGCGAGGCCGCACAGAGAGCTCCCGACAATCTGCGGCGGCCACGAGACCAGAGGAACGTGCCACGCCTGTGGGCGGGGGGCTCGACCCCTTAAAGCTGGACGCTCCAAACAAGCGGCCGTGAGCAGCCAGGGTGGCCCTGGAGCCGCCGGGCCGAGGACCTCGCACTGCCGAGCGTCAGGTCTTACGTAAAGCTACTGCCCGAGGACAGAGAGGCACCTGACCGCGACGGAGATGGCGCCCACGGAGTGCGGCACAGGGTCAGGCAGCCATCTGACGTGGGGAACCGCGAAGCCTCGCCCCTTCCCCTCGGCCCGTGCTCACGCGACACCCGCCTCCTGCAGCAGGCTCAGGGGACCCCGCATGGCAGAACCCCGACGCCACCTGCGGCAGGATGGGTGGGTGCAGCGGCCACAGAGGCACGAAGGGCCGCGGCCAGCAGGAGGGGACTCGGACACGAGGCGAGTGAGAGGCAGACACTCGGCCTACACGCTCAAACCCCGG
>NW_011889179.1:489131-492725 GCF_000151845.1 Pteropus vampyrus | reverse complement strand
CCACCCAGGATAAAAACTGTGCTTCCAGGGAGTGGCCTCTGTGCACTACAGACTTCTGCAGCTGCCCCGTCCACAGGCAGGCCCCGAGCTCACCGCGGCCCTCACGCAGGACCGAAGCGCCCGGTTCCTGTGCCCACACCACCTACCTCTGTCCTCCTAAGGCACCACGGCCTCAGTGGCACAGTTCCTGCAGCCCTGCCACCACCTGAGCCCATCCCTGGTCGGACCCACCCACCTCCCGCAGGACCCCCGGCAGGGGCGGGCACACGGAGGACGGCCCACACTCGGTTCTCGGGGCTCCGGGTTGCCAGTGTCGGGCTCCAGTGGCTTTTCCCTGAGATGACGCACGAGTTTCCGTGATTCTGTCCCTGTGGGACACATGGCCCCGTTCAAAGGAGCAGGATGCCCTTGGCCGCACTTCCAGACCCGGCGACCGCTTACCTGAGCAAATCGCACCAGTAGCTGCGTAGATGACCAGGCCCCAGCAGCCCATCTTCACGCCGGCGTTGTAGGCCTGCCAGGCGGTTGAGTTGGAGGGAGCCTGTTGCAGAAACGAGACTGGGGCTCAGGGCACAGCGACCTCGTGCCACACCCTCTGGGCAAAAGAGGGTATTTTACATCTCAGCTGCAGGCAAGCTATTTAAAGAGGTGACGAGCACCGGCCAGCCTGCTTCTCCCCTGGACCTGGCCCGACCTGACTGGCGTCCACACGGAGGAGCTCACACAGACCCATGTGAGGGATGGCGTGGAGGGACCCGAGCTGAGGCCAGCCCAGCCCAGCCCAAAGTGACTCAGCCACAGGCGTGAGCCAGCTAACACCACGGGGACAGAGGCGGCGCCAGCTGAGCCCGGCCGCGCGTGATAACCGATCGCTGTGGAAGGTACGAAGCCTGGGGAGCCTGGTGCACCGAAGCTACGCCTCGGTTCTGGCCTCTGACAACGCTCCTGCCCGGCGAAAGCCCTCGGCCTTCCTAAGTGCTGACCGTGGACACCGCGGGCTCACACGGTCCCTGACCACAGCCCGGGGCTCCGGGAGGGGCCCTGGGAGAGCCCTGGGCATGAGGACGCGTTGCGTGCGGGGCGTGGCGGGCAGCGCCGCCCAGCTGTGCCCGGGCTCCTCTGGCTCAGGCTTCGTGACCGGCTGTGAGAGCCACCCCTCCCCGCGCCGGCAGAGGGGGCGCTGGCGCTCACCTTGGGGTCCCCGTCGAAGATGACCTGGCCCATGAAGTCGGTGTAGAAGACGGCCTCGGCGATGACGGAGAACCAGGTGAGCAGGTGGCAGAGGCAGAGCCGCGTGAGCTCGCGGGGCATCTTCAGCATGGACAGCCACAGCAGCCGCACGGTGGTCTCGGCCTCGCCCTCCTCGCTCTCGGTGTCGGCGCTGGAGCTGGTGGCCCCGCTCTGGTTGCGGCGCCGGCACCGCTGCCGCTGCCGCTGCTGCAGCTCGTACAGGTCGCTCATGCTGCGCGAGGGCTTGATCAGCACCACGGCGTTGGCGCGGCGGTGGCGGTAGCGGTGGGAGCCGATCTTGCCGTAGTAGGAGAAGGTGCCGGAGGCGTGCCGGCGGGACACGTGCCGGCGCCGCCGCACACAGCCGGGCGCGGCCGCGGGCTTCGGGGCCACGCGGGGGCCGTCCCTCGGCGGGGAGCCGCTCCCGTTCGGGACTTTGGCTTCGTTCGCGTGATTGTCGAGCAGCGTGGCGTCCTCTTTGGCGGTTTCCCTGAGCAGCGAGGACAGGCGGGGCAGCCTGGCCACGGCGAGGTCCTGGCTGGTGCTGCGGGGGGTGCTGGGGGCCGAGGCGTCGTGGAAGATGGAGGGCTCGATGTCGTGCATGAACGGCAGCTCGGGGCCCACGTCCAGCGCGGCGTCCGGCACGTGCAGCACCGAGTCGCTCTTGCTGCGCACGAGGTCCACCTCCAGGTAGTCCAGGGGCAGCTCGTGCTCCGACTGCGCGTCGTCAGGAGCCGGGCGCTGCTGTCCGGGGCCGCGGCCTCCGCGCCGCGCTCCTGCTGGGGGCTGTACTGCTCCTCCTCGATGCTGCACAGGTGCAGGGCCACCGACACCGTGAACACGATGGCCGCGAAGAAGAACAGCACCTGGTTCTGCGTCCGGAACCAGGTGCCCAGGAAGGTCTGCGTCCAGTCCAGTCCCCCCAGCACGTAGCCGATGGCCCCGCCGAGGCCTGAGTGGGCAGGAGGGGACGCAAGTGGCCAGTGAGCGGTGCCGGCGCCTCCGCCCCCAGGCAGACAGGCCGGGACAGACCTGGAAGGGGGCCACGGCACCACCCACAGTCGCACCAGTCAGGACACGGTTTGGGAGGGACAGTGAGGAAATGATAGAAGCAAAACGCGACAGCCCCGCTGACCCCTGCTGAACGAACCAGGAGCAGACAGACAGCTGTCAGGCTGGGAGACAGCTGGCCCCCGTGCCCCAGCACCAACCGCCACCCGCTAGGCTGCGGGCGTGGGCATTCCCATGGGACACGAACGCTGCCTGGCCAGCAGGCCAGCCCCATCCCGGCTCCACTGAGCTGGGGGTCCCTGCTCACCGCCTCCACGTGGGCGTCTGCGGTGGAGCTGACCGGGGGCCCTGGCCAGGTGGGGCTGGGGAGGAGGGGTGCTCACCGGCGGAGAAGGCGTGGATGTTCAGGGCCATGTCCTGCTCCTCGCTGTCCACCACATCCAGCAGGTAGGCGCGGATGGGCCCCTCGGTAGCGTCTGCGCTGAAGTCCAGGACCACCACCCCCAGCACCGTGAGGACGATGCCGATGGGCTGCCGGGACGGGACGTCGCCGAGGGACAGACCTGAAGCGGCACCCGGGGCAGTCAGAGCCCAGCGCCCAGGTGCCGACGGTCCCCGCCGGGGCGAGACGGCCACGCTCACGGCCACGCTCACGCCCCAGCCAGAGGGGGCGCCCTGCGCACAAAACGCACGCTCGGGCTTTCCCACGTCTGCCGACCACGGGGCTGTTTTGCCTCCCTGTTCACACTGGCTGCTCGGTCACCCTCGGAGAGCGTCCTTGCCTTTCTGTGACTGAAAGTGGAGACGGTGTCCTGACCCGGCCTTCACGGGGGCGGGGCGGGGGGGTCGGCACTAACAGGGTGTGAGCGAGGGAGGCGGAAGCGTGACACGCTTGGCCACACGTGCCACCTGTGCGCACACTGCGTGTGGGCTCTGACGTCCGCTCCCCAGCCAGGGCCTTGAGAGAGGGGCGCATGCGCCTGGCCCAGGGGCTGCAGGGACATCCACCGGTCACTGAACGCACGGGGGACAGAGAGCAGCGCCTGGGCCTCTCATCAGGGGACCCGGGCTAGGGGGGCTGCCCCAGTCGAGAGGCGTATCTCAGGGAGGGGAGCAGCGCTGGCAGCACCTTTCTGTCCCCAGCCGTCCCCACCGGGGCGGGGCCTCCGGGAAGCTGGGCCAGGCCCTCGCCACACCAAAGGGTTTTCTGCGGCGTCCTCCTGCATGCCCCGGCATCAGTGGACGCAGACTGGGGGCAAGCGCGTGTGTCGACACAGACGGGCCTCTCAAGTCACCGCAGAAAACGAGCTTTTGTTTTCAACAGTTTTAATGGGAACCTCAGGGCAAACACTG
>NW_011889179.1:479091-487751 GCF_000151845.1 Pteropus vampyrus | reverse complement strand
CCGACGCGCCAGGAAAACATCCGTGCTCGGTGCCCGGGCTCGGCGCTCCACCGGCACCGCACAGGGCTCGGGGAGGGCGCCCCCGCTCCTGTCTCGAGTCCCCAGCAAACGGGAAGCCCCCGAGTGTCTGCTGATGAGCTCTGGTTCGGCTCCGGCGGGCCCGGCTCCTCATCCCTCATTGCCAGTTAGGCAGACGGGACGGCGACGGAGACGGCCACGCTAACGCTGACCATGTCCAACGAGACGCGCTGCCAAGCGCCCTGATTCCCAGACACGACTGACAGAATGACGTAGCATGTGTCACGCAGTCAGAATCCAGCAGGGTCGGGGCGCGTCCTCACCCAGCGTGCACTCACTCCTGCTGGGGTTTGTGACCGTCGTAACTTTACCAGTACGTGGTACCAACCTGGTGGCAGGTGATTCCTTCAAAGCTGCAGCACGTGTATCCGTGCGCGGTGACCCCTGCCACCCCTGCCTTCTCTCCTCGGGCCCTGGCCTCCCCGCACCAGGCACGCCCCTTGCCGAATCCCTGAGTGGGGCCTGCCCACCCAGCAGGCCTCCCAGTCACGGCTGATGCATTCTGCACCTTCTGAACCATGTGTACGTGAACGGAACCGAACCGTTAAGACATACCCGCGGAGCCAGCCAGAAGACCCCGCCACCGACCCCCGTCATCCTATCCCCGGGCTGGACAGCCTGAGCCACGACCCTGGCCCCTGCTGCCAGCCAGGCCCTCTGACCAGCCTTGGTCCAGACCTTGGCTGACTGGCCCACCCCATCCTGGCAGCACCCTTGTCCACTAGGCCTGCAGTCTGCCCCATGTCACCAAACCTTCCAAGACGCCAGGTCCCCAACAAATCCACCCTCTGCAGGACGGAAAGGCTCATGGACGTGAGCGAGCAGCGCCCCCTCCTGCACCGCCTGCCCCAGGCACGCCCTGCCTGGCAGCCTGTCATCTCCATTCCTGGTGACCAATGCTCTCGCGGCGGGTCCCAGTGCAGAGGGATTGGCACACACGCCACACCTTCCACCTGGGGTGCTCGCCCTGGGGGTGTGGCAGCCAGACCCGGACCTGGTCTCTGGCCTCATGTGGCTTCCCGTCCTGGGGGAGAGTGGGCACTAGCAAACCCACGGGCGTGGCCAGTGTCACAGGGCTCACTGCAGGAAGGCTCGGGGACCCACACATGATGGCGATGGGCGGAGGCACAGTCCAGGAGGGGAGGCTGGCAGCCAGCCGACAGAGGGGGCAGCTCCCAACATCGTGAGCTCCCCCCGGGCCACCCCGTTTTCCAGCTTCTCAACATCCCACTGCTGGTGACAGCCTTGTGACAGGGTCCAGAGAGCAGGGGCACGCTGCGTGCACCCTCGCGGACGCCTGCCAGGGCCCATGAAACAACTGTGCCACATCCTGGTGGGAAATGGCTCAGACAGGAGCCTGGCTCGTGCAGATGGCGGTGGCACCCGGAATGCCGGCTCGAAGCTGCCACTCCACTGCCAGAGCCCCACTCCCGCCGCCGTGCCACAAGCCGACTGCAGAAGTCTGGCACGGCTCCTGTGCAGCAGGCACCCAGGGAGCACCTGGTGACGGGGACTGGGCCCCGAGGGGCCTCCACACCGCAGCTCACATTTCGCCAGCACTGCCCCCCACGGGTGCCTGACAGGCTGATGGGACGAAGTGGCATTTCTGTTCCCAGGACCACACACCTCGCCCAAGGAGCTGCTGCTGTTCTTACAGGGCGGCAAGGCACAGGGAGCAGGGAGGCCGACTGCCGGGGAAGAATGCTCGGCACACACCCCGCCCAGCGCCCCGGGATCTGAAGGTCAAGGGCGCATTCCCTGACCTCCACACAGCCTGGGAACACCCGCGACACACAATGGCTTCTTTTTGGTGAGCTGTTCCCTACGCTGTCTGCTAGAGGCGGCTGAGGAGTTGGGGTGGGGGGCATGTGATGTGGGCGCATCCCCTTAGAGGTGACTTCTGGCCTGCAGTGACAGTATGAGGGTGTGACTTCCAGGTACGGGTTCACAGACGAACTGGGAAGCTGTCATTTCTTTGCAAAACCAGGCACATGTAACTAAAATAAAATTGGTTGCGGAACTTAAACCCGAATCTTTTTGTTTTTAATTTACGCCTACAGCACCGTCTTCCAAGGTGGTCTCCCACCCAAGTACTATCGAGACCCGACCCTGCTTAGCTTCCACGATCAGACGGGATCGGGCACGTTCAGGGTGGCATGACCATAGACCAGGGACCGTGGCTCCACTGGGGCGCGAACCCAGGACCTTCCGCGTGTAAAGCAGATGTGTTAACCGCTACGCTACGGAACCACGTCCAAACCTGAATCTTAGAGACTCTCAGGAAACGTGCCGAGCCAGAGGCTGGTTAGCAACCCACGCCTAAGCCGTGCCCTGCTGTCCAGAAAAGCTCCGTCAGCGGCCGGCCCTGGGCGGACCGGAGGGCTGCAGGGCCCCGGACGGCCCGCTCTGCAGCTTCCCCGGCACTGGGATGCTCTGATGGCGAGGGACAGAGGAACAGATGGCGCTGGGGGTGAGCCGCATGGCCCGGGGCCAGTACACTCAGCCCGCCGACGTACCCTTGGCCTGAATGTCCCCTAGCACCGTCTGGGAGCCCTCGCCCCAGCCTCACAAATGTGGCTGCCACGGCAGGCCGGCGTCTCCTGCTCCAGTCAGTGCCATCGCTGCTTCTCCCGTGCCCACCCCCCGTTCCTCCACCGCCTTCTGCAGTCTGCCCCCCACCCCCCCGGCTCTCCAACACAGCCTCCTCCTGGGCGGGGGTCACCAGTGCTGCCCACCTGCCAACCCGGCCGGCCCTCGTGTCAGACTTGGCCGCAAGCCCCATGAGGGCAGGCTGCTGGCCCAGAGTGGCACGTCTGGCACAGTGCCCAGCCTGC
Source organism: Pteropus vampyrus (assembly GCF_000151845.1). Lineage (NCBI taxonomy): Eukaryota > Metazoa > Chordata > Mammalia > Chiroptera > Pteropodidae > Pteropus > Pteropus vampyrus. The sequence goes on along the minus strand of NW_011889179.1, from coordinate 484,839 downwards.
GGCGGGCGCCAAACACGTGCTGGATGAAGGTGTCACGGGGTGGCGGTGCCGAGCCCCCCAGTGCCACCTAGCCCGGCTCTTCCTCCTCCCGCCCCGCACTGACCCCTGCCTCTGCCTCTGGGGAAGGCCCCCTGCGGAGGGGGCCAGGGAGCAGAGGCCCAGAGACCGGGAACAGGTCAGGCCCGGGAGGAGCGAACAGGACCAGTAGCTCCCGTGTCAGCCCCAGCTCGTCTGAAAGCAAAGTCGAGGCTTCGGAGGGAGTGTGAGCCCACCAGGAAGTCGTGTGCACTTGACCTACGTGATCGCGGCTCTGGGACCAGCTGGGCAACAGCTCTGGCCCCGCCAGGGCGCCTGGAGCTGGGAACGGCACAGGGACGCGGGGGGCGGCTTTGTTCAGGCACGTTGGCAAGAACGCCGCCCGCTTCCCATGGCTTCCCCGAGCCGCCCCCGAGCCCTGAGCAAGGCCCGTCCGGACGCCCCCGCGGCGGTGAGAACAGCCCCCGTCCCTGGCGAGGCGGCCGCTGGGACGCCAAGGACGTGGCCGTTCCCAGCCAGGCTCCGAACAAACACGGCATGGCCTGGAGTAAATAATTTCTGTTTTCTTCCAGGCAAAGGCTGAACAACAATGGTGGGACCAGGAAGGCTCCCCGTTCACAGGAAATGCTCAGTGTGTCACCCCCTGTCTGAGCCTGTGTGAGGTCACGGGTGACGGGGCCGTGCCTGGTCACGAGCGGCGGCTTCCACTCAACACGACGTCTTTTTTGATAAACTGCACTTCTGGGGGCGGGGCTGGGGCCGGGAGCACGTCCGTCAGTGCCCGGGGGGAACAGGAACTCCCACGCTCTCTCCAGCGACAAGCCCTCTGCGCCATCGGCACTCTGGGCAAGTCCCGTGACTTAAGCTCATGAGAACTGGCCCCCCGTGGGGAGCGCTCGGGAGCCTGGAGTGACCTCTGATGGACCTGAGGCAGTGAACGCGAAGGCCCGCGAAGGACGCGACGTGGAGAAGCAACAAGCCCGGCCTCCTGACACGCACGGGCCCCGCGGCGCAGGGCAGGGACAGGCGGCCCCGGCTTCCACTCGAGGGACCCAAGGAAAGGCCCCCGCCCCTGAGCAGGGACAGTCGGCACAGGGCCGGAACCTCAGCCTGGAGGGGACATGGGCAACGTCAGGGCTGGGCAGAAAGCCACGAGACACGGGTGTCACCCCACCGTCAAGTTCACTCACCTGGGCTCCCTGTGGGAGGACGACAGCGAAGGCAGCCACAGCGGCTCCTGGGGCTTACTGTGCCACCTTCGAACGCTGTCCCGGATGCGGGCGACGGTGCAGAAATGGCACCGAGCCTACCAAGGTTCCAGCACTAAATGCCGGTCCATTCGGATGACCTTTCTTCAGGTGAAATAAAGGTTCTCCAGCCCCTGATGCAGGCTCCAAGGCCGGGCTTAGTCTCCAGGGAATAACTGCTCGGCACTGCCAGCCCCCCACCGGGGCTCCCCAACTATTCGGTGGTGGGGGTCCCAGTCCTATTTTAAACAAGGAGGAGCCTCACAGGCCAGAGGCTCAGGACGCCGAGCAGGACACCGACACACTGGAAAGCCGGGGCAGTGACCTGTGCCCCTCGTGCGCCTTCCCTATCCGCAGCGCCTCTGGGGCACCGCCCACCATGCGGTGGGGCACAGCTGCTCCCCGCGCCCACCACCGGACGGCCACCCACCCCACGGGTCTTTACAGTACCGCAATAAACATCTTGACGACATAGCGACGTTACTGTAGTTGTATGAGAGGTTCCAGAAGCTTCCCAAAGAACAGAACACACACGGCACGTCCAGCTGCCCCTGCCTAAACCCACAGGTCAAGGTCAGCTGCCGGTCCCTGCTGCTTCTCACAGCTACGCAGCCCAGTTAGTTCCAGGAGCAGAGAGCCAGCCACGGAGACATCACCATCCACCCAATCACTCTGGCAGGAACCTGGGAGTCACCTCCTGCCCCACGGCCCACCGGAGCCCGAGCTCTGCTGCCGTCTACACATCCCCACTGCAGACACAGCGCGGAGGCCCCGAGTGGTCCTCACCCGCTGGCCACCTCCCGAGGTGCGGGGTGAAGGAAGGGGCAGCGTCAGAGACGGACCCCCACGCACAACCCCCATGATGGCTGTGCGGGGCCCACACCAGGTAAGAGACTTCCAGCCTAGATGCCTGACTAGCAGCTCCTGGGGGCAGCGTGTGCCATACTCCAAGTGACCAGCACGGCCCATGACCTCGTGGCAGCAAAGGGCACAGCCTGAGGCCACCCCCATCTTCACTCGAAGTCTGAGCCAGCGCTCCGCCTGCACCTGCAGACCTACTTCCAGCCCCCCTGCCGGGCGGCCCTCACCCCATCTCCAGGCTGAAGACCGCCCAGGAGAGGCCTCGCAGGGCCAGCTGAGACGGGGGCAGGGCGGGAGAAGGGTGCGTCCTGGTACGGAGCCCCTGCTGGGGGCGGGGCGAACGATGAGAGGTGGCTGAAGAAGCACCGGGGACACCACTGCACAGGAGCCGTGGGCACGGGGCAGGCGTGGCTTCGGCTGGGAAAGGCCCAGGGATCCCGGTCTGGGAGGGGGCGACAAGGTCGAAGTGCAGAGCGTGGAGGGCGGGGGTGACTAGCACCTGGACTGAGGGCCAGAGACGCGCCGAAGGCCACGCGGCAAGTGGAGCATGGTCAGGAAGGCTAGAGTCATCACACTGTCACAGTGCGCGCCTGCGATGACCCGGTGTGACCTCCACGCCGCCCCAGACCTGGTGACACAGGAGGACCACACTCCTGGCCCGGGTCCCCCTACCAGGCGCAGCTATGGTTCTTCCAGAACCCGGAAGCGGCTGTCCTGCTTGGTGACCCTGGAACCAGCCAAGTGTCCGTTCTCCAAATGCCAGTGTGTCCTCTCCTCCCCGAGGACAGGAGCAATGTCACCCTCTGTGGAACCTCAGTGCGTGGCACCCCACCTCCCAGTGAAGGTGACATGCTTGGGCCTGAGCAGAGGGGCAGGGCTGGGTGCGTCCCCCAGGCCTCACCCCCAGAAACAGCGACCCCAGCAGCCTGGGCCCGCCCCTCTGCTCGCACGCCTCCCCCTTCTCTTCTGGGGGGAAGGGTTAAGACGCACGAGAGGCGAGAGGCCGGCAGCCCGGCTGTAAGTCACGGGGTCACGTTACGGGGTGCCTGTGCCTAGACAAGCATGTCAAACCCAGAAGGCCACCGCGTCTACATTGGTGCAGGTCCGGTTTGACCGTCACCGCTCGGCAGGAAAACGAGGATGGAGTGGCGTGAGGCCCCCTGCGGTCTGACCCCCGCCCACCAGGGCGCAGACGGCTCACGTGATGCACCGGGCACGGCGTCCCTCACACACGCTTCACGCCACAGCCCGGAATGCGCCGACTCACCCCGGCTTCACTGACCCCCATCTACACTGCGCCTTCCCAGCCCCGCGCCTCCTGAGAACGGCCACCCCGGGGGGCGGCCTCCATCCTCTCCCGCCTGCGACACAGTGGGCAGTGGCCAGCACCCTGCCCAGGGCTCCAGCAGTTGCACGGTCCCTCCCGAGCCTCCTTCCCGCGTCTGCGTCCCCACCTGGAGCACAGCCCTGCGCCCCGCCCCGCCCCGCACAGGCAGGGCGCAGAGTCTGATGAGACAGCACAGGCACAGGACTCCTTGGGAAAAGCGACCACGGCTGACATTTCATTGTTTCTAAAACACAATGATCTGAAGTGCAAGGAAATCCAGACTTCCCAAGCTAAACAAAGCAGCTCTGCACAGAAGCTTCTCGGCCACTCTGGTCAAAGTTCGGGTCTGGACACAGTCCTGCGGGCTTGTACCTCGGGACCCCCAGGCAAGGACACCGCGGGTCGCAAGCTCTCCCGCTGCACGTGGGCAGGGGGCCTGCTGGACGCCAGCCCGGGCCACGCGCCACCCTCTAGGCTTCGAGAGTCTCTGGGGAGCAGGAAACGCAGTTTTCGGTTGGATGTTCTGTAGGGTCCATTCATTTTTTTTCATATTTTGAAAAAGGTGGTAAAATGTGCATAACGTGAAATCGGCCATTTTAACCATGAAGTGCACAGTGCAGAGACTCTAAGACAGTGACTCGGTCGTGCGGCCATCACGTCACCCCCGTCCACCCACAGAACTGTCGCCTTCCCAAAATGACACTGCCCCACGAAACACCGACACCCCCTCCCTTCCCCCAGCCATCTGCTTTGTCCCCTTCTCGCCCCCCCGCCCCCCCCCCGTGTCTCGAGGCCTGACTGCTCGGGGACTCGTGTCGGGGGGTCATGTGGCCCTCGGCCTTTGCGTCTGGATGGTTCGTCAGGCTGACGTCTTAAAGGCCCCTCCAATTTTGGCCCTTTCTCATCCTCTCCTCCTTGGCACCCCCAGCCCTCGGCCCCGCCTTGCAGATGGCACTGGGTACACCTGTCCCCTCGCTCAGTGAAGCTCCATGGGGCGGGCAGGGGGTAGGGATGGCACTGAGCCCAGCACTGGACAACTGTCCCCTACACCCCAGCTGGGAGCAGCCCAAGCACCCCTCCGACACCAGGCAGAAGGCTAGATGCGGGGTGCCCCCACCAGGCACAGCACCCAGGGGACCGTGGGGAGCAGAGGAGACTGGCCCCTGTCCCTGGACAAGCAAAGAGAAGCCCCAGGTGGAGCCAGGCGCCGGGAGGGGAAACCATGCCGAGAGCCTATGCCTAAGTCCTCCGGGCTCGCGCGGCCTGAGGCTTCCGGCCACCGGCGAACCGTAAGGTGAGCGCTACAGAGGACAGTGGCCACGCCCGCTCTGGCGCTCGGCTAAAGACATGGAAGGGCCGAATGCAGAATTAAAACCTACACGTGCCAACCGCTCTCAGCCAGGGGACGGGACCCTCCGTGCAGGGAAGGGACACTGCCAACCAGGTGGCACCGGATGCCCTGCCCTCCGTGACACCAAGGGTCCTCACGCCGTCCCAGGGGAGGGCCGCCCGCCTCACCTCGCCTTGGGTGATGGCTGCAAAGCCACTTGTAAGCTGGGCCATCTGCTGCCCGTTCCTGGGTTCTGGTCTCCAGAGCCACCGCTCATGCCACTGCCACGTGCCACTGTCCAGGCTTCCGGGGATGAGGCTTCCGGCCTCCCTGGACTATCACTTCTTCAGGCCGCCACGGCCACCGAGCTCTGGGGAACACTCGTAAATGATGCAGCTCCCTCCCCGCCCAGCACTGTGTGAACCCCACAAACAGCTTGGCGGACGCAGAGACCCAGCCAGTGCAGGCCCTGCCACCAGCCCTGGGGGACCCGGGTTGACTCGCCCTGCGTCTCTGGGCCCAGCTGCCTGGGCCACAAGGTGAGTGGGGAGCTGGGGGACTTCTGCCCACGTGGAACTGGGGGCTCGCTGTGACAAAGGGGCCCTGTGACCGCAGTGAGACGGGAAGGTGCGCCTCAGGAACTCCTGCACGAAGAAAGCAGGCGGCCGGCCGCTGGCTCTGCGTGTGCAAAGCAGGAACAGCAACGCAGAGCTGTCTGCACCAGGCTCTGGGGCGCCACGCTGGTCCTTCCAGGCAAAACCCAGCAGCTTTCACTGGACCCCTCAACGCGCCATGACACACGAGGGGCGTTCCTAGAAAGGTTGCAGGTGTACTTGAAGGACACTATTACAAGAAAATGACCGGCCACCTCCCAGGCAAGGGGAGCCACACGATGGCACATCTGCCGAAGTTCCACATTAGATGCGTCGTGCAGAAAGGAAGGTTAA
>NW_011889179.1:475683-477591 GCF_000151845.1 Pteropus vampyrus | reverse complement strand
ACGAAGAAATGACGGGTTCTGAAGCACAGGGGACAAGTAGCAGATCAGCTGGGAAAACTCCCGAGAGAGGAGCCGAGGAGGGCCCACGACCCAGGGCCCGAGCGAGACGGCCCGAAAAGAAAGACAGGCTTTACACTCTGGGATTGGGCTCCTCATCTGCCCTGCACGCCTCCACGAGCCGCTGCCGGGGCCGGGACACGGCACGAGGCCGCACGTCTGGAGTGTCATCAGCGCGGGCGTGTTCTCCAGAAGGAGGCACGAGACACTGGCTGCCTTCAGGGGTGGAGCCACGTGGTCGGGGACAGGAGCGAGCCGCACATCTCACTATCTGCACTGCTGTGGTTTCTGATTTCTGAGCTTGGTGAAAATGCTACGCATTCGACAAAGGATTTAAATTTTAATGACAGCTTCCCTTGCAGTGAGGATCTGGACCCGCCGGAAGCAGGCTCCATGGGCTCCATCTGTCCTGAGAGCTGACCAGTGCCTTCCAGGCAGAGGTGGATGGCTCTGCTCGCCTCCTTGCAGTCGACCAGAGGTTTGGGGCGAGCAGGACCAGGAAGCGGGGAGGGCCGCACCCCGATCGCCTCCTCCTCTGCCTGCCTTCCTCCGCACCCCCGCAGTGTGGCAATGCCCTGCCAGGACACTCGCTTCCAGCTCAAGCCTCCTTTCAGAGAGAGAGGAGGTCATCTGGAATCACAAGGCCTGAATCCTGGCCCCGACCTGGCCAGGTAGAATTGGGACCCCCTTCCCTGGGCGGTGACCTGGGAGGCGGGGCGCACACTCCCCACGACAGACGCGAACACACACTGTCTGGGGTTAGCGTTTAAACCGGCACCAACACTTGTCACCTCTTCGGGACTCGGCGTGGTGATTTAACGCCCTCCCGAGACCCTGAGAGCTACGCGCAGGCCGGCAGGTCCCGTGGGACCTCGGCTCCGGAGCCACAGACCAGTGAGGCAGGCGCACCGGACCCTCCCTTCCCCTCCGGCCTCGGAGAGGGCGCGAGAGCAGGACGGCCCCGCCGTCCCCAGAGCACAGAGACACGAGTCCTGCCAAGTCTGCGTGTCGTCACGTGCAGTTAGGGAGAGCTGCAGGCGACAGCCTGCAGCCAAAACTAAAAACCCCCGACTCGCGCCCCCTGTGAAAGGGAGGCAGCAACCTGCACGACTGGGGGTGGCGAGGAGGGTGACGACGGAAAGGCCCAGATTCTCCTAACTGATGCAGCTCGTGGGGCAGACGATTTAACGACCCGACGGGAACAAAGACTGGACTCGTTAGTGTTAAATTTCCCAGGCCCAGGGATGCACTGGGCTGGCCCAGTTGGCTTCCGTCCCCCACCGGGAATGGGCTGGGCTCCCGGGTTAGGACGCGGCCACGTTATTGCCCTGCAAAGGACGTTTAGACCAAGGACAGGGTGGCAAACGAACGGAGGACCCAGCCCGAGACCACGGCACCGCGCCACCCTAGGAAAGAGGACAGACACTGGTTTGGTAGAAGAACTTGGCTTCTCACGGGAACACAAGTGACGAGGCTTGTCATCCGCTGAGCTCCGTGGCACCGCGGTGAGTGCCCCAGGAAACAGGCGCCCGGCCCAGGTCAGGCTTCCTCACCTGCCGACGCGTCTCTGTACTCCTCCCTGGCTTGTGGGACCGCCGGGGAGAGACGGCATCGCGTGGCCTCCCGAGGGGCCCAGCCCGTGACTAGGGGCCACGCTCCAGTGTCCACACCCGTCCCTGTCCCCGGGCTGAGCGCACAGACGGACTCCACTGGGAGCTGAATTTCACCCAGATCTGGAGCCCAGCGGTGGTCGCTTGATGCACTGTGGACCACGGTGAGCGCACACACGGCGGCCGTCTGGGGCCCCGGCCGGCATGCGGGACGATGGCAGTTCCCAGCTGGCACGTCCAC
>NW_011889179.1:469208-474384 GCF_000151845.1 Pteropus vampyrus | reverse complement strand
TGGGTAGAAACTGATAAGCTAATTCTAAATTCATATGAAAATGTGAAGAACCTAAAACAGCCAAAACAAGTTTTAAAAAGTAACATGAAGTCAGAAAACCGAAATTTCATTTCCCAATTTCGAGATGCCGCGTAAAGCTGCAGTAACTAAGGCGCTGTGCTTCTGAGGACAGACAGCTGAACAGGTAGCACAGGGTCTAGGAAGAGACTCCCGTGCGTGCGGTCAGTTAACTGTCCACTGAGGTGCCATGGATTCAACGGGAAAAGGCAGTCTCTACAAACAGCACGGGAACGACTGAATTTCCACACGTCACAGGGAAGCAGAACCCTTCAACTCTTACCTACAACTCATACATGAAAATTAATTAAAAGTGGATCGCAAGCCTAAATGTGAACGCTAAGCTATAAACATCTAGAAGAAAACATTGGGAGAAAATCATGACCTTGGGTCAGGCAAAAATTTTAGTTAAAACGACAAAAATAAAGAAGAATGACGTGCCAGATTTCATCTCAATTTAAAACTTCTGCTTTGAGATACCACTAGTAAAATAAAAGGGAAACCACAGACTGGGCATAAAACACTTGCAAACCTATATCTAATGAAGGACTTTTATCAAGAGTGTACAAAGAATCCTTGCAAAAAACCTGAGCAAACTCTTCACCCAAGAAGACACACGAATGCCCAACAAGCCCATGGGAAGACGTCAGCATCGACAGCCGTCCCTAGTATCCACGGGGGATTGGTTCCAGAACCCTCCCTCGGACACCGAATGCGAGGATGCTTCGCAAGCCCCTTAGTGGGCCCTCCGGTGCGCCGAGGGCCTGCGGGGCTCACCGGGGAAATGCAGGTGTGCCACGCAGCTGGAGAAACGGGCTCATGCACTGCTGGAGGGAACACTCTCTTCTCAGAAGGTGACCCTGCACTTGGCACATGACCCAGCAGTCCCAGCTCTCTGAGAAATGAGACCTGCAGGTGAATGCTCGGGCCCAGTTGTGACAGGGGCGGGTTGGTGGTGGCTGCGGGTGGGGGGGTGCACCGACGCGAGGGGCCACTAGGGAGCCTTCTGGGGTGATGAGCATACACCCGGTCTTAATGGTGGTGGCGGCCGCACAGCTGGAGCCATGTGTGAGCGGATCGACCTGCCCGCCCAGAGCATGGCAGGACAGTAGCGTTTCAGTGCCCGCTCCAGTAACTATGAACGTACAAGACCCAATAGTGGACAGCGCGTCTCTGGATGTGGCGGACTTTTTAAAAACCTCGGCTCGAGTCAGACAAAATGACCACTCTGCTGCCCCTATGAGCGTTAACTGGAGACCAACCCCGAAAGCTAAGCTGGGCCTTTGCCTGGACTCCATCTAAGCCCGTCCAAGGACAGTTCTTAGTAAGTGCTGTTCCTTCCACCTACAAAACACCCTGTGGTCAGGAGCCCCACTCCTGGCCCAAACGTGACCCGTGCGGCTGACCTCGCGGTTACTAAAGGTCGCCTTCGCGCCCCTCAGATGAGCCAGCCACGGCCACGCCTACTCCGCGCAGCTCTCCGCTTGCGGTCATTCGCCACGCCAAGTGTGTGTGCAGCAGACATCCCACGACTTTCAACAGCTGGACACGTAGCTTGACACACAACATGCGTATCGTATAGGAAAACCCGCAATATATGTCATCCCGCCTTATCAGACGCCTAAGCAAGTCTCCAGTGACGTGACTCGAAACGGTGACACAGCCCATGTCGCATGGAACTGAGACTCGTTCCAAGGCGCGGTGCTGGGGGCGGGCGTTTTAGCCATCTTGCCCGTCACCTACCAGTGCCCCCTCCCAGGGCGCTGGCACGCGGTGGGCCCTGCACCCCGCACGTGAGAACAGAGGCAGGGGCGACCGAGACAGAGCTGGAAGAAGAGGGGGCTGCCCTCCCTCGTGACAGTGCCCGAGGCCCCAGGAAAGGTCTGACCCTCTCGGCATTGGCCCTGGGGCCACGGAGCCTCCTCCACACCCGGAAAGGTGAAAAGCAAAGCAGCGGGCACCGTGTGTTCGCCCAGCCACCGCCGTCCTGGGGGAGCGCCGCTCGAGCTCCTTCACCGAAGTCTAGGTGACAGGACGCAGGGTGGGCGCAGTGGCTGTGCGGTTACAGTAACTGCAGGCCGAGCGGCATTTCTGGACATTGGTTACCACCCACTGTGACGGGGGGTCGGACGCATGCCGCCCCATTCACAGCGGGAGGGGGCGCTGCTTTTCCGGATCCTTCCGCTCACTCACTGATCTGCAGGGGGCGCTGAGCGGGGCTTGCTGAATAATTGATCAGGGCTGCAGGACGAAGGAGCCCTAGAGCAACACCAACACCTCACCGGGGAACATGTGAAATTCTGGAATGAAACTCCGCTTAACAGCTCGGCCCCTCGCTCACACCGCTTATAAGTTGTTCAACTAGATTTTGAAACTTCCTTAGACAGTGAGGAAACCGAATGCTGACGTGACGGATTCTCAGGGCCTGAGGCCCCGTGGTGACCTGCAGGGGACGGCAGCTCCTCCGCACGCCAGGCTCGTAAGGCTGACCTGAGTGCGACTGAATTCCAGGGCTTCTGGAAACACTCGTCGTTCAGCTACCTAAGGTCACAATAAACTTGGACTCAGGTCAACGACGACGGTGACAATAAAGAAAACAGCATGATTCCGTGTGTTCTCCGCTGCCAGGCCTTGCCTCTTCCTGCCCGGGGCGGGCTGGTCTGTGACTACCTCACCTTAGAGAGGAGGGTCCTGAGTCAGGTGCAGGGGAGCGGGGAGGTTCCCCGGCTTGCCCAAGATGACACAGGTGGTGACTGTGTCCGGCAGCGCTGGGGCACGGCGGCAGGTCCCCTGGGAGGTGGGCGCACGCCCATTCGGAACCAATCAATGCCGACAGCATGCGCCCGAACCCCTAATCACAACATCTGAGGACCACCCCCTTCCACCCCAGTTTAAAACAGAAGTGGCCACAGCAGGCCGAAGGGAAAGATGACCAGGACGCGTATCCCCAGGGCTCCCGAGGACGCCATGGCCCCGTGTGGCACGCTCCATGTGCCGGGTCTGCCCAGAGCCCAGGGCCACACTCACCGATCTGCAGCAGGATGGGCGTGACCAAGGCCGTCTCCATGGCGTAGCAGAACTCCCTGCCGAACATCACGGCCCCGTGCATGACCCACAGGCGCACGGGGATGCGGTCGATGGAGCCCTCGCTGACCGTCTCGTCCCGCGGCTCCGGCTCGGCGCTCCCGGGCTTCGGCGGCTCCGGCGGGGCCACCGGCAGCTCCTGGACTTGGATGGACTCCGAGTCGGCATTCTGCGGAGCCATTCTCATCACCGAAAATATATATATGCGTGTGGATATATATATTTATTTACGTATTTATTTGTTTACTCTAACTATATAAATAATACTATCATATATCTGTAAGGATAAATTAAGACGCCTTCTCCTTCTGCTTCCGGTGTGTTCCTCTGGCAAGTAATACTTATATCCCTCTTTGTACAGACGAGGAGCTCGCGACTTCTCACCATCGGACGCGGCCCGCAGCGGAAGAAAATGATTTTTGGTTGGACTTTAAACATGTGGCTTGCTGGTTTACTGTGAGTTAGAGTTAAAAATCCATAATTGCCATTCAGTTAATACCAGGTTCATCATTATGACTGAAGAGGTGCACAAGCTGCTTCTCTTGCTACGGAGGGGTGGGAAGGTGACACAAACAGGTGGTCCACCGTTGCTCCCCATCGAGCGACTGGCTGATCTGCAAGAGAGGAAAACAATCAGCCATCAGCGGGGCCGCCCGTGGCTGCCATCCCCAGGGACCAGCCCGTGGTGCCTGAGGAGACCACGGACCTCTGACCACCTCCGTTCTCCGGTGCTTGCTCTGGGTCATCCGTGGGAAAAACAAACCCTACTTTCTGGAGAAACGTTTTCTTACATGGAATTTAATCCTGAGGGAGGACAAAGAAGGGGACAAGGGAGGCCGATCAGAGCAAACGGGAAGGCAGGGAAAGAGCTCAGAGTTCCCTGTTGGCAGCGACAGTCTCCAGCCCCAGGGACCCTCGAGCCGGACAGGTGTGGGCCTGTGAGTGACATGCCAGGGAACACGGGTCGAGGCGGACAGCAGGAAGAGAGGTTCCCTGGGAAGGGGTGCGGAAATGGAATGGGGGAGGGGGCGGGGTGGGGCCCGCCAGAACGGGCAAGGTGGCCGTCTGCAGCCATGCCCTTGACCTTTTTCCGTCATAAAACCTTTTGATAATCAAATGAACATTACAGCCGTCTGTGGAAAAACACAAACACGTGCACGCATGCCACACTCAACACCAGGTCTGGGGGCTCAGACTCCCAGCCCGCTCATGGCATGCCCAAGGGCTAGGGAACCTGTCCCCCAATGCCAACTTTCCCCCGACTTCTCCACTTGGACAAGCACGTCCCGATAAAGCGTCAGCCGCCTGGAATCTAACTGGAACTGTCCCCTTGGAGGGGTTTTAAGAAAACGAGGTCACTCTGCCCCATGCCAGGCAAACAGGGACCCTCTGGACGCGGACCACTGGACACTGGGTCCCATTCGACCTGAAGCGCATCAAACGAGGCGAGTGTGAAGTCACATGACACTTGCACCCTGTATGAAGGCAGGTCTGTGGGCTGACGCCTTACCAAAAATCTTCAACTAGTTTAAATAAAAGTATTTCTAGTTAGTATTCACTTAACCCGAGGTGACTATTAGTTCCTTCTCCCTTTCTTCCCAGAAGGGACCAGCGATGGGGGTGGTCTTCACTCAGTCCCCTCCCCAGAGAGCCCTGGAGGTGATGGCGGGTCCTCAGCTTGGCCGTCGCGGGCAAGGCCAGAGCAGCGGTGCCCTCGAGGCTCCCAGTGTCCTGCACCTCCCCGGGTCCTGCTGCGATGGACACGGCCCTGGAGTCCCAGGTCCAAGCGGTCCTAGCTATGAACCTGCTGTGTCCCCACACCCCGCCACGGTTCACGCTGCAGCCCTCAGCCGCGATCGCTCACGTCTGCCCGGGTCGTCTGCTGCAGAGTACCTCGCCACACTGACACCCCCGCCCCCCCGCCACTACATTTTTTAAAACAGTGTTTCGAAACTATTTCTAACATACTAAGTAAACAACATAGTATTAAACCATCACCCTGTGGCAACCGTTACCGACGTTCCGTTCTCATTCC
>NW_011889179.1:463211-467728 GCF_000151845.1 Pteropus vampyrus | reverse complement strand
CCTCTCGGCCTTCCCTCAAGACGCGCTCATCCCTGATGCCTCCTCCCCAGGCTCAGCCCTCCCCCACAGAACCGGCCACCCGTCTTGTGGGGCTCCCGGCTCCTGTGCTGGGTGGCGCAGCCCTGCCTGGGCCAGTGAGAAGGTACGGGAGCGAGCCCACTGCCCAGGCCTCTTCTGTTCTCAGCCCCCACTGTGCCTGGCTGCCGGGCAGGAGCCTGGTAAGGTCGCTGAAAGCACGAATGAATGAATGAATGAATGGCAACCAGCCAGCCAGCACTTCCTAGGGGCTGTCTGCACTGAAAAGCCACCCCACCCCTGCCGGCTGTCTTGAAGAGAGTCACGCCCAGGTGACCTGGGTGGCCAGCTTCCAGGGCCAGGCCTCACAGAAGTCCCCATGGAATGGCATGCGCGTGGCGTGGGGTTAACCTGCTAGCCAAGGAGTCTAGGCATTAACACGGCTGGCCTCCCTTCCTCAAGCAGTGAAAGGCGGTGGCTCGGTGCACAGATGTTACACCGTAACATCACTGTCATCTATACTGATGAAAACGGCAACGTGAGCGCCCTCGGCCAGCTCGGTTTTAAGTGGCAGTAAGTTCAAAGTCTACCACTTGTCCCTATAGTATTCTCAAGCCAGGATGGGAACGCAAGTTATCGAAATTCCCAAGAGCCAGCTAAGCTTTTTAAAAGCTCTGAGGCGGTCTACAGCTACGCCACCCCGAACACACCTGATCATGTCTGATCTCGGAAGTTAAGCAGGGTCGGGCCTGGTTAGTACTTGGATGAGAGACCGCCTGGGAAGACTTGGTGCTGTAGGTGTAAAAAATAAAATCAATACATCAAAGCTCTGAGGCAAACTTTCCCAACAGTCCTTTTAAATAAGGCTGAGCTAACAAATTCAACTCATTAGCAAACACTGGATTTCTTCACAGATATGCGTGGATGGGACAAACCCAGTTTGAGGTTGGGCACCTTGAGGAGCACACTCTGTGCCCATCAGGTGTTACCTGGCAGAGACACCTAACCGCACACTCCACTTTCTGCAAAGCCCTGGGAATCTTATAGGCATTTTCGGGATGCCACAAAGCCACTGAAAAGTTTAAGCATCATACACTTAAGACTAAGGGTCGCATCACCATCAAGGAGTATGGGCATGAGGGACCTAAACCGCGGGGCGGGGCAGGAGAGAGAACAGAGGTCCACAGGTGAAAGCCAGGACAGCCAGCACGGGCAACTGTCAGAAAGCCACAGCCGAAGGCCGGGCCCGGGTCCACACCCCACGGGAAATGTGCTGGCAAAGGGACACGTTGACTGGAACAGGAGCACGGTCCCTAAGGAGGCTGGCTCAGCCCTGCAAGTAGGCTACAGAACGTCAGGTGGGCCGCTCGCCCAGTGACGCTCCAGCGGGGGCCACGCAGACTGCGGCCCACACGCGTGTGCGCAGAGGCCAGGCCACCGTTGTCTCCCCCACCGCCAGCCGTCCCCGTGGGGGTCCCTTGTGAGTCCATTCCGGGCCTGGGAGCTTTCTCCTTCGTCATACATCGAGTCTCCACCTGTCCTTGGGTCGGGTCTTCGATGTTCCAGTGACCCATCAACATGCCTTCAGCTCGTGCCCAGCACCACGGGCCGTGAGGATAAAGGAGCCGAGTGTGCCTGCGTCCCTGATGGCCTCTCCGTGCTGCCTGTCCCCGGCCGGCCTGTCCCAGTCACTCTTGCCTGCTCATCTGCAAGAACCTCACGAGCATGTCAACTTTGAGTGCTCGACTAGTTGCAGGGGTGGGGGGTGGTGGTGGAGGAATGGTTGGCATTTTTATTGAGATTCCATTAACTTTATAAATCAGCCAAGGGAGACTGCTGTCCCCAAGCTGTATGTCGCCCTGTCCCAGGAGGGCTGTCTCCCATGTGTCGGGGCCCACCAGCACCTTCTGGGGACCTGCCAGAGGACTTCTACAGGTTGTGCTCATTTCTTAAGCTTCTCCCTAACTATTTCATCCTTGGTGGCCACCGTGCATGGGATTATCCCTCCCCTGTATCTTCCAACTGGCTGGTTCACGTACATGAAGGCTGGTGTTCATGTACTCAGATGCAATTTACATACAGTGAAAAATGTACCATTCCATCAGTTTTCACAGATTTATATCAAGACACGGAACATTTCTAACTCCCTGGAAAGTCCCCATGGGTCCTTCCCCTCCAGTGAAGGCTACTGATCTTTCTAACTTAATTTGGTAACCGAATTCTAATTGTCTGAGAAGGGACGGAAGACTGCAACCAACACAACCATTACCAAGGCCTCTACCAACCATTACCAAGGTGTGGCCGGTCCCCAAGGTGGCTTCACGGACGGTTACGCCCCGCAGCTCACAGGGACAGTCTGGAACTTGGTGGTCGCTGTCCTCAGAGACTGAACTCGAGGTCCCTCTTGGTCTGAATGTAACTAGACCACAGTATTTGCTCAGGGGTGCGGAACAAGGACCCGCGTGGCACACGGCTGCGCCTTTCCTGGGACCGAGGACTCAGTTTGAGACCCTTCCCTTTACGGCCCCACCCCCACCTTCCTCTATGTCTTGGGCCCCTTCCTGCAGGGATCCCCAAGAAAGGGGAAGGGGAAAGCAAGGCGCTGGGGAGGAAGCAGCAAGCAGGGGTGGGGCCGGAGGGCTGCTCTCCCATTGGCCAAGTGCCTGGGTGCCCTGGGGGTCATCACATTTAGGGGAACGATCAAATGCCATAAAACTAGGTTTACTGCCCATAAAATGATATCCAGGAAGTCTTCTCATAGCACGCAAACTGTTTTCTTTAAGGAAAGTATTTTATGTAAGTGCTAGAGCATTAATAGTCACATCTGAAATGTCCCGAGGCTTTCTTCTGAAAGCCTGATCCCAGTGCCCCGAGCTACAGCATGACAACCTGCGGAGGACTTGGGGAAGGTCAGACTGCTTCTTCCCGAGGCGAGGCGTCCTCTCCAGTGAGCAGCGTGAGGAAGTTTAGCCCTGACCCATCCCAGTGTCTTCCAGCCAAAGGCCCAGAGGCGCTTCGAAGGCAGGCTCCCCCAGCACAGAAGCGGCCGTCTCCCTCCGGAGCCTGCTCCAGCGGCAGCCGGAGCGTTCCGGAGCGTTCGGCGGCCACAATTTGGTTATGATTTGCAGATGCACTTAGACAAGTGAAACTACAATTGTTCCAATCAACAACTTCCTCTATTGTCCTGTTTCTAATTTAAGGGTAACTGATGCCAAAACACATGACTTCCTACAATTTGCTATGTGGAAAAGCTGGCTGTAAACGAAATGTCATCAAAAAGTCAATGGCAGAGTCATTTCTGACAGGCGTCTCGAGCCTCAGATCGAGTCTGAGACTCCGCCGGACAGTCGCCACACTGAGTAGCCACACGCGAGGACACTCAGTGACCCACGCTTGCGGGACGATGGTTAGAGAGAAGTTCACGCGTGTCTGCATGGCGACAGGAGCATGTCCTGCTTCTACCACGCCCCCCCACGTGAACGCATGCACGCACGCGGTGACAGGGCGGCCTAGACGTGCAGCCGATGCTCGCGGTGGCAGCTGTTCTGCAAACCCATCGTTTAAGACAGGCCCCCTCACCCCCTCTCAAAAAACGCACTACGACTACTAGCATTTTTCTCAAACGTTATCAACTATCAAGCACTAAAATTATTAACTATCAGATATTAACCCTAATATTTGCTAGTACAGACCTCTCCATTACCACCAGCATGACGCTCTCTCTTCAGAAAACCATGGCAAAGATGACTAACTCAACAGACAACACAGAAGCCAGGGAACCAGATGTACAGGAGCGGGTAGTAAAGATCAGATTTTGGACTAAGAACAAACAGATGTAACGCTGAATCAAGCAAGTTCCAAACATCCTAGCTAAGAATGAAAAAGAGCATTCTCGCAAACCTGTTTCTCAGGTTACCTCCTGAAATCACGTAGGAAATCGCACTGATGGCCAGTGCAGAATCGGCGTGTCAAGAGACAGACAGGACGAGCCACATGCGGGGAGAAAAACACCTGAAAAGGGGCTGTTTATCCAAAATACACGCACGTCAGAAAGAAAACAAACCATTCCATGAAAACATGAGCAGAAACCTGGACGCCTCGCCGCAGAAAAACAGACGGCAGATAAGGAAGCACATGAAAATGTGCTCCACGTCACACGTCACCAGGGAAAAAGACAAATTAGAACGAGACACCACTGCACACCGATGAGAACGGGCAACATCCAAACATCGACACCACCAGAAGCCGGCGAGGACGTGGAGCGAGCGACAGGACCCTCATTCGTTGCTGGTGGGGACACAGAGCCATGCGGCCACTTTGGAACAGTCTGGAAGTTCCTTACAAAACTAAATGGACTCTCACCGTGTGACCCAGTCATCGTGCTGCTCCTTGGTAGCTGCCCGAAGGAGCTGAAAACATACGTCCACACGAAAAGCTTCACGTGGACGTTTAAACAGCTTTATTTGTAACTGCCAAACCTTGGAAACAACCAAGGTGTCCTT
>NW_011889179.1:460413-462172 GCF_000151845.1 Pteropus vampyrus | reverse complement strand
GACTCCCCGACCTCCGGGACTGTGAGAAATGAGGGTTGCTGTCTACGAGGCTGCGGCATCCTGCTACGGTGGCCGAATGGACTGAGACCGTGTGAACCAGCCTGAGCCGGGCGGGGGGTTTCACCCCCAGGGGAGCACGTTTCAAATGCACGTTCCTGGGCTCCGCCCCGGCCCACTGAGCCAGCTGTTTAGCAAAGGGCCTAAGAATCTGCGTTGCGATAAGCTCCTGAGGCACGGCCAGGTGAGACTCGCTGCAGACACGATGACCACGCGCCCTGGCTGCGAGGGTCACCCGCCCCGGAGGTTCACTCGTGTGTCCTGGTGGGGACAGGGTGCTGCCATTCTAGGTATAAACGACGAGAAGCTAACGGTAACGTAAATCTTTTAATAACCCAGCCTTTGAGTGTTTTGTTACAGGACATAGTCAAGGACACTTCAGAAACCAAACATGACATCCGTCAGACCCGACATCCCTCTCGACACTCCTTCTGATCAGTCTGCTGTGAACGTGGTGTTGGCAGAAGGATGTGTCTGTGCGTGTGAGACAGTGTGCACAGTGTGTAAGATACTCCGAACATCGAGACCGAATCAAGAGAGCCCGGGAAAGGGACCCCAGGGGGGTGAGGGGACGAAACTGTAGCTACACTGTGACAAGTCGGCGTCATTACCTGTCTCTCGCCGATCAGTATCAGCGTGAGCAGCAGCTGCCCTGCGCTCCGTGCCCCCTGCTCCTGCGTCTCTCCCACTGACTACACAGCTCCGCCCTGTGCCCTGGCCCTCCCCGCCGGACAGACCTCCCCGGGGGTCACCTCCCTCAGCTTGAGCCGGGCTGCTGGCTCCTGTAGGTGCCCGGTCACGGCACTCACGACAGGCGTGCGACGGCCCATGGTCACACCCCACACCCACTATGAGCTCCCAGAAGTGGGGACACTGTCTCTACTCCTCGGGCCACTGGAGAGACTCCAAGCCCATTTCTCAAGACCTGGGGAGCACGGTGTTCTCTGATGTGGCCCAGCGTTCCCTCAGGCAGGCCACATCAGACCCAGGAGCCCCCCAAACCAGTGTCTCTCTATTCTCACCCCAGGAAAGGGAGACCGTGCTCCCCGCAGGAGGCACAGAGCAGCCGCCTGCCCTGTCACTCGCTGGCGTGTACCGGGGGCAGGAGGCGCTCCGACCACCGCAGGGTGGGCAGCACCTGGCCAGCGGGGCACCCAGATGGCTCTAAAGAAACGAACGAATGAGCACGCACGGAGGGGCCTTGGCTAACCCACGAGCACCGCATTAAAAGCAGAGCCCGCTTTCACCAATCTCTCCTTTTCCGAGAAGAACAAGGTAATCACGGAGCTCAAGGAAAACCCATTTTTCTTCTGAACGGGAAGCAGAAACCAGCGACGAGGCTAATGAACAGTCGCGATGATTTAAATGCCTTAAAACTGGCATACTGCCATTTAAGCAAACTTTCAAATTACACACACTACATTAAGTACTATTTTTAAAAAGTCACCACACCCTCCAGCAGCTCACAAAATTCACACCCACGTGGAATTTCTTGAGAATCACTACACTTTAATGAAATTGAGCCTGAGTCCAGGGGCTCTCAAGGTGTGACCTGGGCCTTGTGGCATGAAACTCGGCCATCGGGTTTACGGGTCACGTCCTCCAAACCATCGCCCGCCTGCCTGCCGGGGTGGGTCTCGCCTGATGCCAGTGCTGTCCAGTGGACTTGTCCCAGGGGCTTCCTGCTCCTCCCCCTCCCCCC
>NW_011889179.1:451129-460363 GCF_000151845.1 Pteropus vampyrus | reverse complement strand
GAAAACCCATTTTTCTTCTGAACGGGAAGCAGAAACCAGCGACGAGGCTAATGAACAGTCGCGATGATTTAAATGCCTTAAAACTGGCATACTGCCATTTAAGCAAACTTTCAAATTACACACACTACATTAAGTACTATTTTTAAAAAGTCACCACACCCTCCAGCAGCTCACAAAATTCACACCCACGTGGAATTTCTTGAGAATCACTACACTTTAATGAAATTGAGCCTGAGTCCAGGGGCTCTCAAGGTGTGACCTGGGCCTTGTGGCATGAAACTCGGCCATCGGGTTTACGGGTCACGTCCTCCAAACCATCGCCCGCCTGCCTGCCGGGGTGGGTCTCGCCTGATGCCAGTGCTGTCCAGTGGACTTGTCCCAGGGGCTTCCTGCTCCTCCCCCTCCCCCCGCCACACCCAGAGCACCACGGGGCCACCCTGGTCCTACCGCCCACCAGAGGCCACCGGGGCTGTAATCGCCTCCCCTGCCCCTGCACGACACCGCCCCTGGGGCAGGCGGAGAGCACGATGGGATGCAGGGGCTCGAAGGACCTGTCGGGCAGGTGAAGTCGTCTCAGGTAAACCAGAGGCCGCACGGAGGGCCGGGCCGGCAGGAGGGACTGGCCGGCCCGCAGCCAACACCTGAGGTGACCTGGGGGCACCGCCCGCCTGGAACAGCACCGAGAGGCGTCAGAGGACACAGACCTTCCAGCTGCCAAGGCGACAGGCCAAGCACAAGATTAACACCACTCACTCACAGGGTCCTGGACCCCCCTGGCTAGCACACCCGACTCCGGAGGCCACTTCCCATCCGCAAAGGACACCACCAGGTCGGAGCTGCGGGATCCGACCGAGCCCTAGGGCCGCAGGGGTGGGGCTCGGCTGCAGGGCCCCCGCGAGCCGTGCCTCAGAGTGGCAACGTGCGGCGGGACAGTGGGGCCGACTAGATGGGAGCAGACAGCCAGCAGCACCGGGTAACGCCCTCCCCGACCCCACTCCAGGAGCTGGGGTAAGGCTCGGCTTCGCTCCAGACACCGCGGCACCCCCGGGAGAAACGCTGGAGCTATGCACGAGCCCACAGTCCACCGCCCAGCAGACGCCGCAGACGGCATGGCAGCCCACCGCCCCGAAGTGGGACGCCCCAGCAAAGCGGAATGCAATACTGACGCTCTCGGCACACTCCAGTGAGTGCGCAGGACAGTGGGTGCTTTAACACTGGACCACAGGAAAGTCCGCACTCCACTTCCTAAAACGGAGGGGCAAGGCATCAGGGCCGAAGTCGAGCACCTTTTTAAACAGAATCCGGCTTCACCTTCTGCTACAACAGTTATCAAAATCTGAAGAACGAGATGGCACCCAAAGCTCAGAAAGCACATATTAGGAGCTCGTTTTGGAGAAAATTACATTGAGAAAACTGCCCCACCCAAAGGAAATATTCTCTGCCACATGCACCTTCTGTTACAATGAAGACCTGCTTGCTTCACTTTCTACCGCTGACCTTCGTGAGGTTTCCCTTGATTTGCACACTCAGCTGAGTAGGAGGGCGTTTTAATTAAAAAGCAGCGAGGGTTTATTTTTTCCCTCCCCTTCTTCTAAATGTTCCTAGCACTGACTGCTAGTTGAAGCCACTCGAGGCAGAATGAAGCTCTGGCTGCCATGGAAACAAGCAGCATGCTTTCAAACCGAGCAGCTCCTGGAACCCTGGCCAACGGGGAAACCAAGCTTCGGGATCAACCTGCAAAGCCAAATGAGCAGCCACTGCCAACGGTTCTGGGCTAAACCAGCATTTCTCTGAACGTCTAATTACTCCATCTAGGCGCAAAGCCAGGTACCAATAAACTCAGTCTCGATCACCCACGATATGGAAGAGAGAGGAAGGTCGCAAGCTGCCTAAAGACTCGTAACCACCAAGTGGCATTAAAAAATAAAAATAAAAATTCCTCACATTACATACATATAATCAAGAACTGACCTCAAAGACAGGGGCATAATCAAGGAATACCACTAAAGACTGCCAGGATGTAATAGTACTTTTATGTAAAATCCAATCACAGCAGGTCCCAGACTGAATTTGTCCTTAGGCAAAGAAAGGATGCAGAACGAAAGTGAAAACTGGAGACAAGTGCCTAACGAGATGGAGCCATCTGAATTACGGTCCGCGTGTCAGGTGAACAGTCAATGTTTTTAAAGAGGGAAGTAAGAAATATACTTGAAAAAATGTCAAAACCAAACTTTTTTTGAAAAAAAGATAAACTTTGGGTGAATGAAGAAAACTTATCTAAGACTGTGGCCTGGGGTTAAATTGATTCTTGGTTTCTAAGACCATAAAAACAGCAAAACCTGGCACGCTTCCTTTACCTCCTTACACACCTGAAGCTCACGTCACAGGTGAGCGATGCGCAAAGGTGGGGTGAGTCAACCTGCACCAATAATGACAGCATGGCATTGCTGAGCATGAAGACAGGTCCAAAGGCCACACCTCAGCATCCTGAGAGGTCTCTCCGCGCTCCACACACCCCTCCTGTCTCATGGAACCCTCCTGTCACCTACAAGTTTCACCACCAGGTGGTCCCAGGACAGTCCCGTACGGGAGCCCCTGTGCCTTTCCTCGGGCTCGGGCGGTCCCTTCTTCTGCCCCCTCCTGTCTCCACTCAAGGGAAGTGGCTGGGAGCACCAGAGGGCAGCTCTTCTAGAAGGGGAGGGGCGGAGCCTGCTCGACGCTTCCTTCCTTCGCTGCACAAATGAGACTATAAACTCAGACTCTCCCCTCCACCTCTACAGAGACCAACATTCCCTTAACCTGGGGGCCCCCAATTTTCTGTGAATAAATCCAGTTTGGCACCTAAACGACTACTTTTTCTGCTATCTGGAAAAGCCAGGTGCTATTCGGAAGGGGTACTTCTGTGGGATTGTGGACAGCTGGAGTGATAAGCATCACTATCACCTATGGAATGAATTATGACAGTTCTGACACTGTCAAAAATGACTTCTTAAAAACTGGTGTCCTCTCAAGATGTACCAAAAGCCTTAAAATGTGCATTCCCTTTTAAAAAGGGGTTCCCAGACCCAACTCCATCACGTATGGAGGCTTCCCCACACCGACAGGCAATTCTCAGACACCAGTAGGTTATCCAAGAATTCACACGACTCTGACACTACCTAACTCGGAGATAGAATCAGGTTCCAGAGGTAAAGGGGCTATTCCCACAAGGCCACCCTCCACTTCAGTTGCCAGGTACCAGGCCAGGTTGTTCCTGTGCTTCTGACCAGCTGCCTATAGATCAGAAAGAGGTCTCAGGACCCTCTCCTTGGGTTCAAGTAATTTGCTAGAACAGCTCACAGAATTCAGGAAAACCCACTTACTCAGTAAATTACCGACTTATTACAAAGGGTATTAGTCTACGGCCATGCCACCCTGAACACGCCCGATCCCATCTGATCTCGGAAGCTAAGCAGAGTTGGGCCTGGTTAGTACTTGGATGGGAGACCACCTAGGAAGACCAGGTGCTGTAGGCATAAAAAATAAGGGATTGTAAGCTGACAAAGGATATTAAAAGATATAAATCAACAGCTAGATCAAGAGACATGCAGGGTGAGGTCCCTAACAAGAAGAGCTTCTGTCCTCATGGAGCCAGGAGCCCCACACGCTGGCACGTGGAAGCCTTCTGATTGCAAGGGTCAAGGAAGGAGATGTCCCCTGGGTTTTTATGGAGGCTTCATTACTAGTCAGGACTGACCATGTCACTGGCCATTTCCACTGAGCGCCATCTATCTCCAGCCCTTCCTCCCCCCAGCTGGGAGGGAGATTAGGACAGAAAGTTTCAACGCTCTAATCACATGGTTGGTTCGCCTGGCAACCAGCCCCCACCCTTGGGTGCTGTCCAAAAATTCACCTAATTAACCTAACAAAAGACACCTTTATTACTCAAGACACTTAGGAAATTCCAAGGGTTTTGGGAGCAGGGCCAGGAACCGTGGATGAGACCAAATATCTTATAACTCACATTGCACCTTTTAATATAGCAAAGAGGCATGAGAACTATGCAAATTAACTATGCAATATTAAGCCAGGTTGTAGTCAGAGCCTGCTAGGTGCTGCTAGACACGGGGACCTGCAGGAAGACTCCTGCTGAGATGACTGGCCACTGCTCCCCACATCTTTGATGCTGCATGCCCACACTCGGGAAAGAGGCCACATACACACGCAGTTCCTGGAACTCGGGGTCTGTGCTCTGGCTGGAAGGGAGACCACGCCTCTGTCTGTGGAGGGTTATTCCTTCTCTAACTTTCCTTTGGTCTCTAACTGTGGCTCGCACTTGGAGCCGAGGACCGTCTCTTGGCAGGCACGGTCCCCGCGTGGGGAGATGCGCCCCACCCTGCATCGCTTTCATCCTGCGGTTCCGGTCTCTAGAACTCGGAAATAAACAAAGACACGGGGATGCTTAATACTAACAAGTGACTCTGGGAAAGCACCTCTAGGACACCTGAAGTGTCCCTTAGAGAAAGGTCTGTTTAATGAAGTGTGGCACACCCACGCACAAAACCGCACTGTGTTGACACGGAGTATACCTCACACCAAGTGCAAAAAAATCAAGCGCACATACGATCGCATTATGTTTTTTCAAAGTGCAAATGCAGAGGAAAAGGTGTTATCTCTTGGTGATTCATAATTATATTCTTTCTGCTTCTATATGACGTAAATTTTATTTTTAATTAAAAAAAAAAACAAAACAAAACAGTAAATTACCTTTAAAAATAGATTTTTCTGGTGGCCCTACGCAGACCCTGCTGCGTGGTCTGATGTGTTTTACGATGCAGAGACGACTCTCAGACGGCCTGGACGGGGGCGAGGGCTGGGGACGGCAGGTCTGAAAGCCACCTGTGGACTCACCGAGCTACTGGCAGGGACACTTAATTGGTTACCAAGAACCATCTCAGAAGCCTGCCCCAACCCGCCGACGGCACTGAAGCGCCAGTGGGTGTTCTGTACCCCACCGTGCCGTGTTCCGGCACCGGCGGCCACTCCCCGACTGGGCCTGGCGCGGTGCTTCGCTGGTGCTTCACCGGTTCCGACTGTAACGCAGGGCTCCGCGTTCACTGGCACCTGGCACCCCTCTTGCAGCTGATTCTGCTTTGTTCAGCCTCCTTCCTCCCCGCTGCACTGAAAGCGGGTGCCCACCCTCAGCTACACTGTCACTTGCTTTGCTCATCCCGGATTCTCCCACAGTGCACCGCACACCGGGGTGGCTCATGGTCGGCCTCGACTGCTGGGCACCGTGCCCATTAAGGAGAAAGAGGAGTAACTGCGCTCTTCTCTCTCCAGGCCAAGAGACGAGACGGAGCGGCCCTGCACCAAGGTCAGAGTGGCGGAACCAAGCTCTGCGTATCCGGGAACGTGCAGCAGCCTCCCCGCCGGCAGCCCCAGTGCTGGATTCCCAAGGCCAAATGCCTCATTTGGGTTTCTCTGCTAAAAACACCCAAAGGGCACCTTTCCAACTGGTTAATCCATGGGTGCTGACGCCCCGTCCCGGGCCTCAACACTGCCCTCCAGGGTCGGATTACCGGCCGAGCCCGCAGAAGAATGCTGCCTCCAGCCAGCGCTGAGAACACAGCACCAGGAAAATGAGCCTGAGCAGGAAAGAGGCCCAGAATTCCCCAGCACCTGTAATCCAGGTGAGCGCTGGAAGGGCTGCGGTTCCAAAAACGTTAGAAGTGTCCATGCCGCCTTCTACAAACGATGCCCCACACGCACGCGCAGACCCACACGGCCGGCCCGATGCTGCCATGGACCTTCCCCTCCATGTGGATGTGGATGTGACCAGGACACAGGGAAGGCATGAAACACAAAGAATGACCACCGATTCTCCCGAAGGACAGCACCTGGCCACGGAGCTGGACAAAAGTTCACGAAAGTGAAGCGCAAGTTTCTTTAAAACCGAGGAAAATAATTAAAACCGAGCTACTCTGGCACAATCGAGTCCTCAAATACTTAAACACACAGTAACTTTCATCAACTCAATGTGACAGTACGATCTGAATGCGCTACTGTGGAAAGACACCACCTGTGCTGAAACGAGTAAGAACGAAATAGGTTAGATTTTACTTCCACTGGGAACGAACTGCAACTTAGTCACTGCTTTTAAATAGCGCGCCTCCCGCCCAGGCATCGGCTGCACTCTGCGCCTGCGCACAACTCTGCGCCTCCGCGCACCTCTGCGCCTGCGCGCAGCTCGGTACGCTCGGGGCTCGCCACCCACCACTGCCCGGGCTCCCGGCCACGGTCCACGCAGCCCGACCCCAGACTGCGAGTGCTTTCGATGTCTGGGCAACAGGTGCTCACAGCGCTCACCAGTCATGCTGAATTTTCAGATGCGTCAGAAGGTAAGAAGTTTTCCTTGGGGGAGACAAAGTTCCGAGGATGGATGGTGGTGTTTGTACAGTGTGGTGTGAAAGTACTTAATGCCACTGAATCGTACCCTTAGAAATAGTTAAAATGGTAAATTTTACCATGATAAAAAGTAGATAAATGTAACACGAGGAACATACCTATCTAGAAAATGACCCGGAAAGTCGCCTTAGCAAGAAAGTGGATTTTTCCCCCTATGGTAACCCGGCGTATCCCCCAGTGATTCAGCCAACCACCAAGGACGGTGGGGTGTGCACGGGGATGGGAACCTGCGTGGCAGTCAGGACGACAGGAAGACATGGGACGCACACTGCCTCCTGGCCCCACTTCAGCCCCTGATAGCTCAGAGCACTGACCGCAGCCCGGCCCAGCTCAGGGCGTTTGTCGGGAGAGAGGGAGCCAGAGAGACTGGGGATAGAGACGGGCAGAGACAGCAAAGGGACAGCAAGGCCAGCGGGACGAGTGAGTCAGCTGACCCAGGAGGAAGTGCTGGGCCCCTGGCTAAGGCCTCGACAGCACAGACACGACTCTGCTGGCACCCGGAGCTGGCCTGGGCCCTGCTGGGCGTCTGTGCTCAGGCGGCAGCCACTCTGACCCACCTGATGAGGGCCCGGCACACATTTCACCACCTTCGGGACAGCCACCTGGTCCCCTCTGGCTCCCCCACCCCCTGCCGGCCCGTGCTGAAGAGTCCTTCCTGGCCTAACGCCCTTACCTGGTAACCCCGGACCCTGGACAAGTGGAACTTGCTCCCGGCTCTCCCTCCTGTCCCGTCCTTGTCACGCCCCAATCACCGCGGCTGTCCCTGTGGACACCCTGCGACGCCCCGTCTCCGGCTGTGCCGGCCCCGTTCCTGCCTCCTCCTGCCCACACCCGGGCCCACACCCACCTCACCTCTTGTTCCATGATGCACTGGCACCAGGCAGGCACTAATGAGCACAGGAGCGTTTGTGGAGCCAGGCCCCTGGCCCTGTCTCCACCCCACCACACCTCCTAGCTGCGAAGGGGAGGCTGCCAGTTCTGGAGAGGATCCAGGAAGTGGCTCCTTTTACTGAAAAGTAACATCCTCAGGAAAGGTTCTGACTTGATTTTTTTAAAGGGCTAAATGCAGTCAGTGCTGTTTTTCTTTAGACTTGAAACCTCCTGACTACACGGACGCCACCTCCCTCGCCCATACTCTTGTCACGTATATGCCATTTCTTTCATGGTGAAGACTGTTGTCCCTCTGGAAGGAGGTGTCTCCGGTTTTCAAGTGGCAATTCACAAAAAGTTCGGGCTCCAGGTACAACAGTTCACATTCCTGAAAAGTCTGCCAATCATAAAATGAGCAATACCTGAACAGCTCAGCAGCCAGGTCGCCCCTCCCCTGGCTCATGCCAAACGCTTGCCAGTCACAAACAAATACCACACAGATAAAGACCTCTCTACAAGAACAGCAGAAACAAGTCCATCTGTTAACAAAAACTAACTGTTGAATTAAAGGGTGCAAGTTCAAGCACAATCTGCCTATTGTAAACAGCGTCTCAGTTTATCAATGTAACAACAACTCTCTTTCAGAGACTGATAAAATTCTCATAAATACTGGCCCTCCAGCATTTTTAAGATACTTTACAGGATAAATATTAACTCGGGACTTGCCTACTGGAGAAGTGAAAGCTGCCAAAGCAGCATTTGAAAAAAAAAAAAGAGAGAGAGAGAGAAGGAGCAGCAGCCCCAAGAGGGTAGCGAGTGCCCTGGGCCACAGCCACTCTCCCCTGGCCTTGGCTTGGTCCCTGAGCCACTGCCCTGGGCCGGGCCCACCGGGGCCTCCCGGCATAGAGGGCAGGGCTGCAGCTGTTCCCTGATTGGGGGGCACAGTGCCAAGCACTCGACAAGCCAACCACCGGGCAGACAAAAAGAACTGGAACATGGAGTTAATTAAAAGGAGAGATCTCAAGATAATTGCTGGGATGAACGGGAACAAAGAGCATCACAGCCTAAATATGATTTAAACGTAATTTCTTGACAGACAGTTAAGTAGCCTGGGTGACCAAAAGTGACACAGCGCACGGAGAGCCGGCCAACTGCCGACGCCACAGGGACCTGCTGTCCGCAGCCAGGCTGGAGGGTGCAGCGGTCAGTGCTGCCACCAGCTCCAGACGTCACGCGCCCTTAACATCACCTGGGCGTCCTGTTTACATTTAATACAATGGCTTGCAACTCTGCAGGACCTGGGATTAAACTCAGAACGACGCCAGCCACAGCACAGGTGACGAGAAAAGCTCCCGCAGCAAATGCGGGGCTCAGGCTCCCCGGCGGGTGGAGGGGCCCAAGAGACTGTCCAGTGCGGCCTCCAGCGTCATAGGTGGGACGTGAGGCTCAGGCAGGGCCCCGCAAGACCAGGTCCTGGGACCGCGACTCCTACACCTCCGTCCCTGTCCCTTCCCCACCACGCTCGGTGCTTCTGAAGCAAAGCCGCACACCACACGCACTTCAAACGCGCTTCGGCCCCACCTGCAGATGCTGCGTAGAGAAATGGGCCGCCAGGTCTGGGTCCCAGAGCCCGTCTCTGACAACAGCTGTTCCCCAATCCGTAAATGTGGATGACACCTACAGGCTGTTCTGAGGATTAGCGGCTGCAGGTGACCGACCGCCGTGGTGCCTAAACCCAGCCAATTCTCAGCATGGGGATCCTCGAACGGGAGAATGGCAGCCACCCCAGTCACATCCGGCTAAGACACTGCTAAAACCACACCAGAGTGCGTCGTGCAGTACGCAGGACTCAGCCCTAAGGGCTCAAGGACAGACGAGCAGAGAGTGGTCTCGCCGAGGCCGGAACCGCGGGACAGG
>NW_011889179.1:448456-450139 GCF_000151845.1 Pteropus vampyrus | reverse complement strand
CCAGAAACGCAGAGGGGAACCGGGCCAGGGAACCCAGGGCTAGTGGTGACAAGGACAGCGACACTGAGCAGAGCGACCCTAACACTGGTTCCTTCTGCCCTCCAACTTCCTCACAGTTCCTGAAAACTGGCCACCTGTCTTAACCAGGTCTGAAAGAGGCCCCATAAACGCACGTGCAGCCATCTGTATTCTCGCCGTCTTAAGAATTTATAAACAGGCCACGTACCACATATCTGTGACCAGTGACAACGGTCCCCTTCAGCCTGCGAGTCCCTGCTCACTCTCCGGGCTGTCCTGCCCCGGCAGCACCCTCCTGAACTCGCTTCCATCACTCATGTCTGATTCGGGGGGCCGCCTGCTGCTCTGCCCCCAGCACGAGGCACGGCAGGGACACTTGGGACACTGGGCTGAGCTCAGTCCCTCCTGCTCTGGCTCCCTCACCCAAAACAGCAAACTTGAACTAGTCGTCGTCCAAGGCCACGACTACAACGACGACCTCCAAGAAATCAGACACCTTCCCCACGGAGGCAGCGCTGCCGTAAGATTTGGGACCGTGTTGCACCAGTCTGCTGTGTCCTGCTGGTGCCAGGACGAGCAGCCAGGTCTGGGGCCTGAGCTTGTTTACGTTCCTCCCAGAGTTCCAAGGTTCTTCTCGTCTGGGCACTGGGAAGTGGGACAAGCTGGAAGAGGCTGGGATTAGAGGTGGCAGAGAGGGACTATGTGACTTTAGCATGGCCTACTGCCCAGTCCAGCAGGGTGGGGCCTGGCACGGGGAGATGGAGCAACTCTGCCAGCCGGCCTCTGCCACAGGCCCAGTGCCAGGTGGCCAGCAGGTGCTTCTGGCCAAGGCCACAGGCAGAGAGGCTTCATAAGTCACCCCCACCAGCCCCCCTATAATATCTGCTCTCTTAGTTTGCTGTCTCCACAACTTGTCATAAGCCACGCTCCTGTACCCCACAGCCTCAACCCTGAACGACACCCCTGTCTTGAGCTGATGCGAAGCCTTTCCAGGGGGCGGCCGAGCCTAAGGTACCCCAGGGATGCCGAGGGGCGCTGTGCGGGGAGAGGCTGAGGGCACTCAGAGCAGCAGCAGCCTCCTGCGGGGTCCCGGAAGACTGCCCTGCTCTGTGGCTTCCATCCGGCAGCCGACAGACAGGAGTGGAAAGCAGAGCGGGGGACACATAAGAAAGCCCTGGGCACTGCAGCCCAGACGGTCTCAGCCGCTCCAGAAACCCCAGGCGTCAGCACCAGCTCGAACGCCGCCCTCGCTTCTCAGGCAGTCCCCGGGGGCCCACCAGGCGAAGGTCCCCGGGGGCCCACCAGGCGAAGGGCACCGAGGGGCTGCGCCCAGCCAGCTTTTGGCTACCCAAGGGCAAAGCTTCGGGGACCTTCACACAGTGACTGGCCTGCAGCTTGAAGGCAGAGGCAGGCCCAGCCAGGCCCTGCTCGGGCTCCGGCCGAGAAAGCCCTGGCCGCGGCATGATGGCGGCATGATGGCGGCATGATGGCGGAGCTCCGGTGGATGGCAGACAAGTGACAGCCCCGTGCGGCACTTCAGTAAACCGGCGCCCAGGCCACACAGGTTCTGAGTAACACAAAGTTTCAGCTGTGAAATCACAAATACGTCCCTTGAAAGCGCACGTCACTTAGCAGGACTGAGAAAGTCAGACCCAGGCTGCCTTC
>NW_011889179.1:432187-446401 GCF_000151845.1 Pteropus vampyrus | reverse complement strand
CGTCAGCCAGCCTTGATGGCGGTCCCCCTCCCTGTGCCCCAGGAAACTTCCAGCCGAGAGACAGCCCAGTGTGCACTCACCAGAGCGAAGTCAGCACGCTCGCACGCCTGCACCTGCACCTGACCTGTGCCTTTAAGCACGTTCCCTACCTAAACCACCTGCAGCCCATTCCAGAATGGGGAGGACCAACAGAGTAACAGTGGCCGCTCACAAAAGCAGGCTTCCTGCTGACACGCACGGCAGAGGGCTGCACCGGCCTGTGCCCGACCGGGCTCCCGGCCCGCAGCAGCAGCCCCGCAGTGCACCAGGGGCTCTCCCGCCAGGCTCCGTCCCCACAACACGCTTCCTCGGCCCACATCGGTCCCAGCGAGCCCCGGGCCACCGGGGAAGGCAGAAGCAGCGGCCCTTCACAAGCCACTCAACTCACGCCTACGTGACGCCTGCCAGGTTGAAGTGACAGCTCCGAGTCAGCTCGGTCTGCCTTGGACTCCACCTTCAGTTAGCATTTCGCCCCTGGACCCAGAGTATCAGGAAGGCACAGGCAGCAGAGCAGGGCCCCAAGGCCACTACGAGACCCCGAGGAGATGAGCACCTGTCCCTTCTCCGCTCCGAGCTTTACTCCTACAACTGAAAACCACACAAGGGCACTATCGCCACAGGAGAAAGGCCCGCAGGGCCAGGGAGCCTGTAACAGACGCCCTATTAACACACCTCACTCTTTCAAGTCCAACTTTAACAGGGAGAAGACATAACCGCAGCTAACAAACTTTTCCTTGCGGACATAATTTACAGCATCATGACTCAGCGGCCCTGACGGCCTGATAGGTGATGTCACCTGGATGTGCAGCGGAGTTTCCAGGAGGGAGCAGTGTACACCCAGGGCGATGGTGCAGGCCTTGCACCTCCCCCCAGGGACCACCTCCCCCAACCGAAACCGCCTCCCTGGGCCTCCCTCCTCCAAGGCCCCCAGTGAACCCTTCATGGGGTGTCTGGATTGCAGATTCCTTCCAGGGAACCGGCCCGCGGCCAGGATGCTGGCCTCCCGGCCTAGCCAGCTGACCAGTTAAAGGCAGCGAGGTACAAATATGAAAATTATTTGGTTTTGGTGATAGAGGTTCATCTATCGAGAAAAAATGTTAGGCCATGAAGGGTTCACCGTGCCACCTGTCACCACGCCACCCTCTGCAAGTGCAGCGGGCTCGCTGCTGGTCCAAAGGCCACGCGGCTGGGGACGCCCAGTGCCCCGGGGCTCAGACTGGTGGCAGGAGGGGCTGCTGGCATCTCCAGCACGTGTGCCACCAGCAGGCAGGCGCTCTCCGGCCTCCCAGGGCACCGTCATGAGGGGACGCGCGAGGGGACATGCAGGGCCCCGGGCAGGGCGTGCGGCAGTGGCAGGTGCGGGCCCCTCCGCTCCCGTTTCTCCCACCCCCCGTCACCTGCAGGTGGGTCTCAGCCAGGCCGCTCCAACAGCCCCTCTCTCCCAGACCCCAAGTCTCCACCAGCCGGACCTCGACGTCCTCTTCCAGGTGAGCCGGCCGCTCACTCGTGCCCCATGCCAAGCTCTAGCACGCAGGAACCGACGTGCAGTGACGACACCCACTGCTCGCACCCACTTCCTCTGTTCGCGACAGTTCGGAGCCCACAGCAGCTGCCGGGCGGGACAGGCTGCCCTCCGGCCGGGCTGTCGCCACCCTGTGCTCCCAGCCGCCTCCAGCTCAGCCGCCTCTGCTCGGGCAGCCTGCTTCCTCTCCACGGCTTCCGTCCTCGAGGCATCCGTGCCAGCATCCCTCCGCCTCCCCGCTGACCATGTGCCTGCAGCTGAAGCCTCGGAAGTACTTCTAGAACTGTGTGCGTCCACTCAAGCCTCACGACAGTCCAGTGTGGGGAATATTACGTACTGGCGCCGAGTGACAGATGAGGAAACTGAGGCACAAAGGGCCAAGTCACTTGCCTGGACGACGCGGGATGAGAACCGCCAGGCACACGGCGGGCACGGGACAGCAGCCCTGAATGCAACGCTTCCCCCA
Organism: Pteropus vampyrus; assembly: GCF_000151845.1. NCBI lineage: Eukaryota > Metazoa > Chordata > Mammalia > Chiroptera > Pteropodidae > Pteropus > Pteropus vampyrus. The sequence continues at coordinate 444,374 of NW_011889179.1, read as the reverse complement.
GTGCGGGTCAACGCAGTGTCACCACCTGTCACCACCGGGCGGGAAAGCGAGGGAGGGGCGAGACGCCCCCCTGGGCTCTGCGTTTATTTGCAGTGTGGGGGGTTGGTCCTCAGAACGTGCCACCCTGGCACGCGGATTATTTTGAGCTGAAATCAATTAAGGCCCAGAAACCTCAGGAAGTAGTTTACCTCCTCTTTCCTGGCCAGACCGACAAAACCTGCGTCAGCAAGGACACCGGAGCGTGAGAGAGGACGAGCTCCACAAGGGCCTGTTAACCGGCGACCCGTCATTTCTAGGTTGCCTAGCACAGCGGTCCCCAACCTTTGTAGCACCAGGGCCCGGGGCTCCCGCGAGAATCTAACGCCTGAGGATCTGAGGCGGAGCCGAGGCGGTGATGCCGGCGCAGGGAGCGGCCGCGAACACAGATGAGGCTTTGCTCGCTCACGTGCTGCTTCGTCCTGCTGTACGGCCCGGTTCCTGACAGGCCACGGACCGGAACCGTGCCACGGCCTGGGTGTGGGGGACCCCTGGCCTAGCGGGAATATGGGAGCTTGCTATCTCTCCTCTACCTGTGATTTGCCCATTTTCACTTTTGAAATCTAAGACCCCCGGCCCTCCCTTTCTCCTTTGTTTGAAATGATGTATATACCTAGTTTTGCCTGTCTTTGTAGTTCCCATGCTTATGTGAATTTCCTGTTCACACATACTAAAATGTTATTTTCTCCTGCTAATCTGCTGTGTCATTTGAATCCTCTGACCAGCCGGAAGAGCTGAAGGGGCTGGGGCTGTTCCCTGGCCCCCCCCCGCCCGCCCCCCAGCAGTGGGCCTCCCCCTCGTCCCAGAGAAGACACGGGGCCGGCAGCTGCACACAGGCGTCTAGAACTCCAAGGCCACGTCGGAGCTCAGAGCCAGCACGCCGGAGGGGCCAAGAGTGGCGGGCAGAGCCGGGGGTGACGGAGCGGCGAGAGCACACACACGTGGTCCGAAAGAGACCCGGAGGGCTGTGCTCGCCCTTGGATGGAGGAGACTCAAACCTGGCCTGATGAAAACTCTCATTTTCAAACAGTTCTTACTTCACCTTCCGTGTGCAGTGGACATTGCTTAAAGCAGTCGCAGACATCACAGGACTCATGCCCTCCCATCAAGGATTCTCACCGCTGGGGCAGAGGTGGTGACAGGCCGCCGAGAACCAGCAGTGACCAGTCATACAAGAGCTGACTTTATAGATGGGTGAGACTCTGCGCTGCTCACTGCTCCCAGCATGGAAGCGCTGGGCTGGCCCGCCAAGAAGTCGGCTGCCGACGCCCACAGAAGCAGAGCTGACGAGAATTGCATGGGATGTCCCGTCTTGAGAGGAACTGAGACCATGTGCCAGAGACCCGTGGGGTCCCCGGTGGCTGTGGCCCTCTACAGAAGGTGCCTCCAGGGAGGCTGGTGGTCAACAGTGGAGAAAGCCGACAGTCCCAGGTCCTCCAGCCCCACCAGAGAGATGGACTCAGAGCACAGCAGGCCCCTCGCCAACCCCCCAGCTCCTCCGAACCAGGAGCTGGCCACGTGCCAGCTCTGCCAGGCAGGCTCAGGACAAAGGGGTTTCAGGGGTCTCTGGCTGCAGCTTCGGACCCCCGATCAGAGACCTCTGACAAAACATGCCTTCCTCACTTCATCAGTGAGCATGAGCTAGTGGGGAACTTGAACCCTGGACAGCTAGACTGCCTCTCAGAGAATTTTAAACAAAGCAAATATTACATTGTATTATACTATTTAATATATAAGCTATAATGTATTATATATGCTATATAGCCAAACGACATTATGTAATTTCTTACAATATCACACACACACACACGTATGATTTTGTAACATCGTACCATATATATTTTTAAGGCCACTCTCCACGCTGTGGCACACCCGTGGCTACAAGATTAACCACAGGTACAAATGCAGAGGTCTGTCCCAGTGGCCCCTCTTTTAGGACTCCGTGCTGACAATAAGGTCCCACTTGCTGTAGCTCCAAGCCTGACCTTTCCACCTCTCCGGGCCCAGGACCAGGAATTCCGCCAGCCACTCCCAAGTCTTATCTCAATGTGACATTGCTCAGTTCTTCTGGACAACACTGACGCTCTGTGGCTCTCACTGCTAATTTTAACTACCCTGCATTTCCCCGCACAGCAGACTGGGGCACCCTAATGCCACCAGCACGACGGCACTGCACGTCACTCGAGACGGCATTCCGCCTCGCGCGTACCCAAGACAGACGCCCCGAGTCCCACCGGTGGTCAGTGCCGGTCCTGGGCACGACAACAGAAAGCTACAGTGGCCACCACCCTTGGGGTTTATCTCGAACATGCTCCTCTGGGGGAGAGTTCAGGCCAAGACCAGCACCAACCCCAGTCTACCTGCTTTCGGGGCTGCCAGCTGCACGGGCTCTCGTGGACTGCCGGGCCGAGCACCCCACCTCCAAGGGCCAACACAGATGAGGCAGCCCCTCAGGGCCTTCGGCCTCAGCTCAGGAACAGGGCTCCTCAGCTGGAGAGCGCAGCCCTGGGCGGGGGGCTGGAACCCCGTGAACACTCCCTAAGGTATACAGAAAATGGGGGGTTTTCCATAGCTTTCACCAGAATTTTAAAAGAATCCATGACCCAAAAAAGGTTAAAACTAGATAAACAGGGGAAGGATATATATGGGGCCACTCGATTGGTTAGAGACTTTTGCTTTGTAATGATTATTACATAATTTTTTCATAATTGTTAAAAGTTGTTCCTTTTGTAGTTTCCTTTAGAACTGAGTTGAGCAACTGAGGTTCACACACACAAAAAGGCAGGTAGAAAAAAATAGAAAGATGGAAATTTTTAATTTCCTAAATTTGGGAAAAACTATAAGGGCCAGCCCAGATTACACAGAGCTGAGAAGGTTTTGGGGCTCATCAGTCAGTGACATCAGAAACTAAAGCTCAAGCCACGATTTCCTGAGCTGATCCTGAAACGGACTAAAGCAGGAGCCGCAGGTCCAGTGACTGGCACGGCGTCACGTCGGGCAGCCGGCAGGCGCGCGGCGGGGTCCGCGGCGCGGACAACGAGCGTGTTCTGAACCTGCGTGCGGCGTTAGCGCGTTCGTTTTGCAGAGTAACCCAGGACAGACCGAGCTGCAGAAAGACTGAGCAAGAAGAAAAACAGGTCAGCAGCGCAGCGGTCTCACATTTCATAACCAGCACACGAGCCACGCTCCAGATAAAACCTTAATCCGACCCGCGCGCTGCGTTTACACCCGGGGCCTGGGCAGGGCCTCTCGCCCGCAGGTCCAGGGAAGTGCCTGCTCACCCCGTGTCGGCCCGCAGGGCTGCCTGCTGCCCTCTGCCTGGCACTGGGCGCTGGTAGCGTGGTTCAGGTGCATGTTTAATCCGGGCCGCCCTCCCCGCCCAGCCCTCACGGTGGTCCTACCACATGCGCCGTGGCCAGAGCGCTCAGACTGCTCTCGGGTCAATTCAAGGCTGCCCAGGAGTCAGCGGGAGCCCGGCTGCAACCCCATAAAGTGATGAAAGTGGCCGGCCATGCGCGTGGGCCTGAAACAGCCGAGCAAGGTCGCAGCTGCGCCTGCGCCCACCGAGGCCACTCGGCCTGTGCTTCTCGGCTCCAACGGCCAATGCGCTGCTTCCCTTCTGCCACCTCCTCGAGACCCCCAAGTCACCATAAGCCCACAGCCAGCAGCTCCTGCTAAGCAGGGGACTAGGCCTGGCGGCCGGAAGGCAGGCACAGTGGACGCCCGACAGGTCGCCCCTCTCCTGCAGCCCCCCTTCCAGATGGTTCTGGTACCTGCTCCTCCCGAGCCCCTGGGCCTAGGGGTGGATGGCTCCCTGTGCAGACAGGCCCAGGTTGGGGCACCACCTCCCTCGCTGGTGTCCCTCGGCTCTGCCCACCCCTTCGACTCCCCTTGTCCTACTTTCGGATGCCACCCTCTTCCTGGCAACAGAAGGACACCACAGACACAGTGCGGGTGCCCTTCCATGACGACACACGGGCAAGGCGGTCACCGGGCGGGAGGGGCGGGGCTGAAGCTATCGATAAAAACTGCAACATCTACAGTTACGAAGGACTGACTCAAGAAGTTCTTGATCAGTTATCAAATCAAGACTAGAACCATCAGCCTGGAAACGCGTTCTCGGCGGCAGACAGTGGATGTGTGAGGGCACCCCGACTCTGCCACACGGACAGAGGCCGCATGCCCGAGGGCCCCAGCTACATGGACTCGTCGGAAATGTGCAGTCGCTCGGGGACGGTGCCAAGAAGACAGACCATCAAGGCAGCACCACACGCACCAGACACGCAGGCCTCTAACGCAAACTGACGCCTCACTGTACAGAAGGCAACCTCCTTGCCACACCCACAATCTGAGTGGGGAAAACCCACGGCAGACACGGAGCCTGACACGGAGCCTGACACGGAACCGCAGGAGCCCCACGGCTGACAGCGTGTCACCTGCAGGCCGAGGTGAGGAGTCTGGGGGGTGCGAGGAGCACACGTGTTTGGAAATGAAGCCTCTGCATGTATAAAACAGCTTTGCGATTTAAAAAAGTGTAAATCTAGACAAGATCTTGGAGTGGAAACCTGCAAAAGAAAAAGAACGGTTTGGGAAAGGCCAAGAACTCCTGGTCTGGGGCTTCAGAGCAGCTGGTGACAGAAAGAACCGGGCCAGGCCCAACGCTGCGCAGGACGGCCTGAGGTGGTTCGTGGGGTGCAGAGCCCTCCGCTACACCCTGTCTGCGCTGGAGACACGCTCCACCCTCGACACCCAACAGCGACCAGCGAGGGGTCGGGGGTCAGGTCGCTGGATGCAGGTGCCCCGGTCTCCCCACCGCAAGGGCAGCGACCTGTCCGCCTTGCTCGCTGTCCTCTCCTGCGAAGCAGGGAGGTGGCACGTGGTCGATTCCCAGGGTCACCCCTCTCCAGTCCCTTCATCCAATAAGGACATCCCATCTTAAAAATAGGGATCATTTGTCACAGGGCTGTTTAAATGTTACCAGAAGCTGCGTGTGGCACATGACAGGTCCCATGGAATGCTTCTGAGTCCCTCCCTGCTATCATGCGATGTGGTCCAAGGACCCTGTCCAGGGCACCCATCCTCCCGCAGTGACGCCCAGGGGTGTTCAGAACAGTGGGGGCCAAACAGGCATCGACCAAGCAGCTCCTGCTTCACAGGTCCTATCTCCTAAGCGGCCGCAGGAGCCCCCGCCAGTGACAGACAGGACGGGGACCCCGGAGAGAGGAGACAAGAAAACCAGGCCAGGACACCAACTGGGTGGGCTGGGGAGGGACAGTGTCCAGCAGGGGCGCAGTCAGTCCTCCTGTAAACGTAGCGAGGTCTCACCTACCCGGAAGTCAGCGCCTTTCCCGTCGACCGAGCCACAGCTGGCAGGACGTCACGTGGATGCCACTCACGGCGCACAGCCCAGGTGCTGAGCAGAGGTTCTCTCCTAGATCGAAAGGCCCCGGGAGCATTCGCGGCCCCACACCAGTCAGCGGAGCATCTGAGGTCCAGCCCAGTCTCTCCCACCTCCCAGGCCCTGGCGCACAGCCCCTGCCCCCTCCTGACAGTCCTGGGGTCAGCCTCTGACCGGCCACCAGCCACGCTTGGCGGTGCCTCTTCCCAGGCTGGGTCGTCACTTACTAAAATATTCGGTTGAAGGCGCACCCCCACCTCCACCGTCCAAAGCAGCAACCCCATCCTCAGGCCCCGACGGTCAAGCTTGGTTTCTGCCCACGCCAGCTAGGCGCGCCTCCACTTCCAGGAAGCCCTCCGCGAACAGCCTCACATGAAGGCGGCAACGGCCCCGAATGCTGGGCGAGCCCCGCAGCGGCACTGGCTGTGCGTCGTCCTTCCGCTGGCGCCTCTCTGCGGGGCCGGAACTGCGTCCCGCTGCTTCCCTCACTGTCCCTAGCACATTCCCTAGCGGAGACATCCGACGAGAACGGATTCCGGACGGATTCCTCGAGGGCTCCGGGCCTCGGACTCCTCGTCTGCGTGACGGGCTTAGCCACTGCTCCCGGGCTCAGCCACTGCTCCCGCGCCCAGCAGTCGGCAGATTCGTGCCTGGGTGTGAGCAGCACACACAGCCTGGCCCTGGTACGTACTCACGGCTGTCTGTCAAAGACGCTGTGACGACCCCAGAAACACTCAGACGACAGATGACGCCCGGCACACCGGCACTCAAAGCGCGATGCCACTGGGTCCCGCGGGCGACTCAGCCGCCTGCACGCGTCACCAGCGCACGCCACCGGAAACGTGCTGGGCTCATGGCGGCGGCCTGGGCAGGGTCACAAACTTCCCGCTGGCTCTTCCCCGTACGGCCCAGTCGGCGTCGAGCACGGACGCAGGGCACAGCTGTCCTCCGCCCGTCTGCCCGCCCGGGTCCCTGCAGCGCCTGCACCGGGGCGTCACGGAGCGGCAGGACTCGGCAGCCCTCAGGGCGCGCTGAGCCGGGTGGCTGGGGGAAGGCGGTGCTGGGCGAGGCGGGCCTGGAATCCCAGCCCCGAGCCTGAGGGTTCCAAGCCCAGGAGGGCTGTGTGGGCAGGAACAGATCCCCAGAGCCACGAGCTTCTGAGGGATCACGAGGAAAGCCACACGAAAATTGTCAAAACCTGTTTCCCAAAACCGTATCATAACCAGGCAGAAACCACGGCCTGCACTTAGCTGGCTTCGAGACCCTCCCACAGACCCGCCAGACTTAATCAAAACCCTATCTGAACTTCACAACCACAAACTGACATCATCCGCAGGACGCTTATCAGCACACAGCCTCGCTGCTGAAGCTGCTCAAACTGTCGGAACGGGCCAAGGACAGGCCGATAACCAGCTGGGTGACAATGCCGCGGAGAGAGGTCCCCAGGGACACTCCCACTCACCTGGGTCCCCCGTGACGCTGCAGAATGCTCGTCTCCTCTCCCAGTTTCGAATTATTAGTATAACCCACCTTGCTAGTCTATGACTTGTTGAAAACATGGTCTCAATTTTATTTTGCATCTGATTGGTGTTAAACACCACTTCTTTTATGAAAAATTTTCAGTTGTATTGAAGGAAAAGGACACGGTATCCCAAATGGCAAAAACGCATATTCTCAACACACGTGTAAACACAGCGTTTCCTATGGGTACAGGCATCCTGAACCCCCGGGTCTCACAGCGCCAGCATGAGACCTAACACCCCCAGGTGGGCTCCGGGGCTCACACCCAGGCTCGGCCATAAGCTGTGTGGCTTTGGGCAAGGTACTTAACCTCTTTGTGCCTCCTTCTCCTCTGCAAAATGCAGTTAAGACAGCATAGCCCTCACCAGGTTCTGCAGAGCAGCAGCCCCCAAGTCCCAGGCCGCAGGCTGGTACCAGTCCGTGGTCTGTTAGGAACCAGGCCGCACAGCAGGAGGCGAGCGGCGGGTGGGCGAGCGAAGCTTCATCTGTATTTGCAGCTGCTCCCCAGCGCCAGCATCACTGCCTCAGCCCCACCTGAGATCAGCTATTACATTCTCCTAGGAGCACTTTGGTGCCACAAAGGTTAGGGACCTCTGCTGCAGAGAGAAGGAGGCTGACTGCTCCGCACAGGACCCAGCCCTCTGTGTGTTATTTCCCAGGGTCTGCTAAATGCCAGAACAAATACTCATTATGCTCCCCAGGTTACAACACAGAAGCTGTAGCTTGGAGCAGTGGGCGTCTTCTGGGCCAAGGTCACGCCAAGCCAGGGATGGCCCAGCCAGGATATAAATGCTCCCCGCACAAGGCCGGGCACTGCAACTTTCTGCTGAAGAATGAAGGGCCCAGGCCACTCCCTATTCTCTTAAGTGAAAACACTTTAGAACTCTGAATAATGCAAGGGTGAGCTGAATGGGCTGGAACACCCCAGACCTCTGCCCGGTCCCGCTGGGCTTGAGAGCCCACGCAGGCAAATCAGAGCAGACGGCCTCAACTCCACAGTCCGCCCAGCACCCAGGCAGAACTGCCTCCAAATGGGGTGCAGGACAGCAAGCAGCCCCAGCAGTCCCCAAAGACCTGGCTCTATCCCGCAGAGGGCAGTGCACAGGGCCGACTCCCAGCTGCTCACGCGAACGGTTTTCCATAAGTGATGGGAAACCACTCCCAGTTGCCCCAGCTTTCCCATGCAGGCAGTTGGCTGGGAGATCTGCACGCTGGAGTCTAGCCCCAGGTGAGGAGGGAGGGTCTAGGGTGAGTGACCCCCACTGTGCGAGGCCAGCAGCCCTGGCCTTTCTCTAAGCCTTTCAGAGCCTAAAACCTCGAGTTCAGTACCAAGGCCGAAGATGCCAAGAGTGAGTGAGGAAGAATTCGTGCTTTGAGACCAACGGAGGGCTAGCGAGTTCACGACCTTCTCCCACAGGCTGGGCCAGTGTTATCCACAGAAGCCTAGACCGTGACCTTGGAGCCAGCTCTGGCCTTCACTCTTCCCTGGGAACTAAGGCTCTGCCTCCAAGTCTGAGGGCACGTCTTGTCCCCGGACATTACGGTGAAGCGTTCACAAGGGGATTCTCAGGGGGCAGCCTGAGGATAGAGGACAGGTAAGGCTCCCAGCGACGCCTCAGGACCAAAGTCAAAGAGCCAGGTGAGCGGCCTGCTTTCCTGCCCCACAAAGCTGGATTGAGGGAGATCTCAGGGGAGACCCCACCTTGGCAAACCCAGCCCAGCCCAGCGCCCCCGTCCCCAATGCCCTCCCCCTAAAGATGAGCAGACAGCACTGGCCCCCAGAGCACACTCACTGTTGCTCCGAGGTGGCAGGCCAGCAGAGCGGGCTCACTGGACCCCAGTGGGCAAAACCTCTTCTGAAATCTCTTCTGCTTCTAACACATCTTCCTGGCAAGTTCAACTCGACACCATTACACAGGCTTACATTTTAACCCGACCAGATAAAAATACACTGCCGCCGAGGCACGCATGTTTATGAAATGCATCTTTTGCCCTCTGACATAGAAATCGAGAAAATGTGCAACAAATGATGCAGCACTGATGTCTTATTTTAATGAGGTAGCAAATGCTTCACCCCCACCCACCAAGCACAGTAAGACAACACGGCAGAAGCACCAGAGAGCCCTGTGCGAACACAAAGACCGCCCCACGGGGTCTCGGTGTGGGCACTCCGACTACTGCCAGATCCTCAACGTCCCTAAGACCTCGTGGCTAAAGCTGAACCGCCTGGGAGGGCCCAGTGGTGGAAGTCCAGCTCCCACGGGGCGCCACCCAAGGCCGCCTTCACACACTCCCTTCCTCTCTTGGAATGTTCCAGCAGCAAGGGCCGTTCAACAATTCCTTTGAGGCACCTTAAATGGACCCCCACCCGGCACTTTAAGACACACCTGCTTCCTATGGATTCTCTGTGTTTCATAATTACAGGCCTCTCCTGGAGACAGCAGAGTGAGCTGGGGACCTTTCTGCTGGGGGAGGGTCTTGCCATGAATCTGCAGAAGTGGGGCGCCTGTCGTGGAAGGCGACAGAGCGAGGGCACACGCACGCTTCTGTCATCGGTTTCGTACCGATGCTTCAACGACAAAGTCTCCTGGGCTGAGTTAACGCTGCCTTGCGATCAGAAATGTTTTGAAGTGCAGTTTTTGTACACTTCTGTCAGAGAAATGTGAGAACGATCAATAAAAAACTTTAAGGTATAAAAACACGTGACAGAATAAAATTCCAAGAGGGGAAATGAAACGAACACGCAAGCTGACGAAGAAAAGGCCGCGTCACGATGTTTTAAAGGGTGACGGGCCCCAAGTCATTCGTGTTTCACATTGGAGACTTCTGAGCGCAATGGTGATTTTAAATGTCCGTATTTACGATATACTAGAAAGTATATCTTTTACAGCTACTTAAAATTAGCCCAAAAAAGTTTAGATGTCAACTTAAAAATGTGCCCGTAGTTTTCAAAGCTTCTTCACAGGTCAGGAGCAAATGTGTCTGAAGATCACTGCTTCAAGGCACTGCAGCTGTGAACCTCGGTTTAATGGACACGAGGATGAGGCGCAGCCTCCACCCACGTGGCGGGTGCCCCCAAGGTCGTCCTCTGCCTGGGGGTGTCAAACCCCTCCCCCGAAAAAACTTGGGGAAAATAGTCCCTTCTCATTCCAAACCAAAAATCATACTTTTGGATGTATTTTCCTAAAACGATGACTAAAATGTTGGCAGCAAGGAGCTTATTTATCGTTTTCTGGCCTCGCAATGTCCAAGTGGTTGCTCAAAAATTGTGCAATTTGTATGTAAAAGTACAGTGACCATGGCATCTGGACCAGATACGCGCACTGTTCCAACTCCTCCGTCATCTGTTTTAAAGGTTTGCTACGTTTTGCACTCAAGATTTTCCTTTCTTTGAAATGGGAATGACCCGGTGGTCAAGCAAGCTAGCTGGCTCCAGGATTCAAAGGCAAACCGCAGAAGAGAGTCTCCAGGAGACTCTGAAAGCTCATGCAGGCTGCACAACAAGACCCCAGGTGGAAGGTTCTTCCTGAATGCGGCAAAATGAAGGGCCTCTGGGCTCTGGTTCAGGAATGCAGCTCCCCCTGCCAGCCAAATCCTTCAACAGGTTTGGAAGGATGAAAACACAGCCGACCTCCGGCTGAACAATGCTCCCCTCACCTGGGATCCGGGCCAAACAGAGGCAGGAGAGCACGGGAGCCGCGCTTATAACTTGACGATGCTCTGCAAATCTCTCCAGCTGTGAGCGGAGCCCACCTGGGGGATGGCCAGCACCCTCCTTCCTACACTCGGGACAAAACGCCCAGTACGATGGGCACCCTCGTGGGGGGGTCTCTACGGACTCGCCGTCGACCCTGTGTGACCCCTGCCTCGCCGTGGGTTCCAAACGGGCCAAACAGAACTCAGAGCCCTTCCCTCCAGCTTCAGGGTTTTGTTTCATTTCCCAGAACCTTTCAGAAAACGAGTAGAGGCAGACCTCGTCCCACTGTCCCACTGTGCCTCACAGAGGGTTAGGGCAAAGACCCCCCCCACCAACAAAAAGGCTATGACTCGCCTTCCTGCAGTGATCTGGACGGAACCAGCAGCACCTCCGAGGTCTGCCTGGACGAGCACACCCCACGGGTGCCCATACCGACCGGCCCAGCCTCCGGCATCCACGCACTGCGGTGGAAGGGCCACTGTGGAAATGCACGTTTAGAAGGAAAACCCTATTAAGTGGTATGAAAACAGTAAGTGGATTATGCTGTCACCCTCCAAGTCTGCGGATGTTTTAATCTTCTTAAAATGCCTCCTCTGAAAGTCACCTGCCAAGGAAGCAGGCTCACAACACTGTCAGGCCACGTCCAACGTCACCAGCGTCCCCACTACCCAAACGCAGTGGGCTGAAAACGACCACTGTGTGTGCCGCCTGGTAAAGCTAACTCTTGGCAAGTTTCCTTCTGATTTCAGGCAGGGTCGCTTCCTTCTCGCAAGTAAGGTCCCATCTCCCAGGTCCCTGGAAGTGTCTGACTCCACAAAGGCTTAGCATTTGATATCTTAAAAAAAAAAAAGCCCACTCGAAGAACATTTTGAAAGTTCCATGTCTAAAAAGATCCTTGTTCATCGATTTCGGTGGGGCAATTAAGCTAATCTAAACAAGGGGACCTTGTCCAGCACGGTGGGGGAGGAGCGGTGGGCCGGCTGTGGCTCCTGGTGGGGTCCGTCCCACCCCTTCCCATGTGGCCGCTCTTCTCCCGGGCAGCCTTTTCCTTCCCTGGTCAGATTTCCACTTGGCAGCGCTGACCTGCTCTCACGTTTCCTGGCCTGGAGTCAAGCGACCCACCTAACGGAGCTGGGCCGAGGCGCCTTCGGCAGCACAATCACGTTGCCATCGCGAAAACCTGGGGAAGCAGAGGCCAGCGCGGAGCACCACCCTCCCTGTGCTCAGTGAGAACACGGCTTCCAGCACATTCCAGCCCCACAAATTACAGGCACGGCTCCGCCAGGGGTGTTCTCAAGGAGGGCACCGGCAATTTGGGGTTGTATGCCACCTACGGCGCTGGCCAGTCACCCTCACTCTGTGCCAGCCCGCGAGGCTGTGAGTCACGAACCACCCCTGCTGGCTACTACACAGGGCTGGGTTACAGGGCTGCGGGAGGGGGCCGAGGGTGCAGACGGGTGCCGGGGACAGCAGGCACCGCAGGAAGAAAATGACAACGTGGCCCGGACCTCGGCACAGCCCCTCTCCTCTCCACC
>NW_011889179.1:414650-429937 GCF_000151845.1 Pteropus vampyrus | reverse complement strand
GCCGGGCGGTCAGTCAGCGAGCGACGCGGGCTCAGAGGGAGCGCTGCGAGGCTGCGGCCGGTGCGCGGGGACAACGCCGCTTTATCGGGTCGGAAACAGCCGCCGCGCGCCGCTTCCGCTGACGCAGCGCCGGCCTGAGCTCATGACTATGCAGCAGCCGCCGCGGGAGGCCGGGGCGGGGCCTGCGCCACGAGCGCCCATTGGCCGCCTGGATCCCCGCCCACCTGGACGCCCCTCCCCATCGCCGAGGCTCCGCCCCTGCCCACGTCCCGCCTCCCTCCTCCTGGGAGAGGCTTCTTGCGCGCCCCCAGCTCGGGGCTGGAGCACCCGCCCCTCCCCTAGCGCCCCGGCCCCGGAATCTCGCAGCGTCCCTCTCTCTGTAGCCGCGGGAGGGAGAACCGTGCAGCCCTCGCCCCTCCCCCGCTCGCTATGTTCCCTCCCTCCCTCCCCCCCAAACGCCCTCCTCGCGGAGAGGCCCGGAGAGCTTCGACACCCACCACCAGCCTAGCCCCTCTACAAACACCCTTCTCCCGCCACCATCACCACCAGGTGCCGCAGCCATCACCACCAGGTCTCCCCTTCTCGGTCTCCGTCCTCAAACCCCCTACCTCGCCCCGGGCTGTCTCCCTCTCCTCGCTTGGCACACTCCCGACCCTGCCCCCTGACCCCCGCGTGCTAACAGCTGTCGGAGTGCCCTGGAGAGCTGGGCAGGACCCTGGGACCAGAGCCTCCCGCTCGCTGCCTGACCCATGCCAGGGCACTCATCCAGTGTCACCCCCACAAGCAAATTGGCTATAATCCATAGGATGAGGCTGCTGGGAACCCAGGGGGACAAAGCTGAAGGAGGTGGCTTGACAAACAGAAACGGATGATATAATGGGCTGAGGTCAAACAACCCTTCACTCTCACCAGGGTGTAGGTGGCTTCGGACCAATTACTTCACCCCTCAGAGCCGGGGTGTCCTGTCTGTAACGCAGAGATCATAAGACCCATCTCATGGGGCTGCTGAAGGGATTTAGAAATAAAGGGTGCGCTGAAGCCTCCAGAGCCGTTAAAATGGGAAAATCTGACAGTATCAAGCGTTGAGGAAGAGGTGGAGCGACTGGAACTCTCGTTCGTTGCTGGCGGGGATGCAAACCAGGCAGTTACCTCGGAAATCTGTTTACGTCCTATGACCTCGCAATTTCCCTCCCAGATGCATACCTTACATAATCGCATTTCTGTTATAGCAACACTGTAATAACTGAAAATTGGAAACTACCCAAAGTACCCATCAACCGTAGAACAGATCCATAAATTGTGTTATATTCACACGGTAGAGCGACAGCAACAGCGATGAATAATGTACAACTACACACAACAATGTGGATGACTCACAAACGATTCTGAGGAAGAAAAAAAAAAAGCCAGACCCCGAAGCATATGGGACTCCCCATAGATAAAGCGATCGAAGTGTATACGTGGTGGTAACCTTGGAGGGAGGGGCGGCAGAGCCAGGGAGGGGACAGGAAGGAGGGATCCGGGGTGTTGGTAAGATTCGTTTCTTGATCTGGGTGCTGGTTATGTGGGTGTGTATGCGATACTTAATGAGGGGTCAGTAAGAACGTCAGTGGTCTATGCACTAAAAGCCCAAAGTGACCCCCGTGACATGTCCTGTCTACCTGCCTCCCCTGCTGGGCTTTTGCTCCTGCGGCCAGAGGTAATCCCAGCTATGCTGTGTGCCAACGGCGTGGCCTTGGGCACCTGACAGCCTTTCTGAGTCCTCACCTGAAAGTGAGCCTTCTAATGACACGTACCTCACAAGGGGTCCTGAGGAGTAAATAACGCCTTTGTAAAAGACTTGATCTAGTAAGCGACACAGAGTCAGGATTTAATACATTTGTTTAATTAGTCACTAAACACTGGTAATTATTAAATCTTCTTCATTTGCATTCATTCGGCAACCAATTACTGAGCGCCTACTATGTGCCATGTACCATGCCAGATGCTGAGACGGGAGCTGGCAGCGGGAGCCACTCTCTCCTTAAGGAGTCCGCGGTGGAGTGGGAAATGCACAGAGATAAGGGAAGTGGCCACAGAGCCCGGCACAGGCTCTGACGCACAGTAGGTGCTCTGTAAATGCTTCTGGAAGAAGAAACGAGTGCACACGCTTTCATGTGAATTAAATTCGGAAGGCAGTTTCTGAGCCTGAGAAGTGGGAACATCAGATTCGTGTACTTCTATAACCTGAAAAATGACACCGAGATTGGCCCGAGAGCAAAGATGGGAAGAGCATGGCCTCCGCGTGCCCGGGCCGGAGCCCTGCATGTGTGGACTCATCTTCTAGGGGCTGGGAAGGTAAGAGAAGTGATGTGCACAGAACTCGATCAACCGAGGCGACTCAGGTTTTGCAGTGATTTAAAACTATAAACCCGCTCATTAATTGAGCCCCTTCCGTGCCTTTCTGGATCTCTTTAGGGGCTTGAGGAGGAGGGGAAAAGAGAGCCTAGAAGCTGAAACAGTGTCCCTACTGGACTAGTCTCTTAGGGGACACCTCCTCTGCTCATTTGCAAATCTCTTTCTTGGTTTGTTTGGTTTTTGGTTTTTGGTTTTTTTCTTGTTTTTTTTTTTTTTTAGCAACAAACACTTTTTAAAACAAATTTTTGCAAAACCCCGATATCTCAATTAGCATGCTGATTCATCATCAGATAGGTCTGAGCACCTGTTCTGAGCCAGGCCAGCGCGTGTGCTGCACACTCTCACACACACACACGCACACACACACACACACACACGCACATTCTCAGGGCGCTGATTTCCGCTATGTCTGCCTGAAAGTCATCTCTCCCTTTCCTGCTTCCCCGTGAGCCCGTCTCAGGTGTGGCGAAGAGAGTAGTGGGTACAGGGGCAGAATTCCAACTCTGCCGCTTCCCACTGGGTGACCTTGAGAATAACACCTAATCTACGCGAGCTCCAGGTGGGCCCACAGCCCGCAGGTCCCAGATCTTAAGCAAGGACAAGCTTCCCATTGCCCATGATGGAACCTGAGAGCTCAGAGGACAAGGCCTGCCCAGGTGTCCTGGGCAGTGAGGGGCCTTCAGAGCAGCCTCAGCCCCAAGGGGGACAAATCCACAGCGGGACCCCCAGGTGATCGAATTGCTGAGAGAGCAGCCGCCTCCCTGAGGTCATGTAAATTCCCAGGGTCACACAGCCACTTGGGGTCATAAGTCCTCCCAGGGTCATATGGCCACTTAGAGGGTCATATGACTATCTGGAGTCATAAGGCTTTCCAAGGTCATATGTCTTGTTGGGGTCAGATGGCTACCTGGAGTCATACAACTGCCTAGGGTCATACAATTACCAGGAGTCATATGGCTACCTGGTCATAGGGTGACCCAGGGTCATATGGCCACTGGGGGTGGCACAGCTACCCAGGTCACCTGGACACCTGGGATCACAGGTGTGTCTCATTGGAAGCCAGGGCTCCGTCGCGACCATTCCCCTGCCTCCGTGCCCTGGTGGGCCCTACCGCCTCCCGAGCCTTGACTCCTCATCTATGAGGTGGTCAGACGCTGCTTCGAGAGCATAGGCTGTGGCGAGGAGTACGTGAGGACAAGGTGGCACCGGGCCCACCCAGCACGGGGCCTGTGCCCCGCCAACGGCCGCAACGCCAGAGACCAGCTGTGGCCAAGGGGGCACGCACCCTCCCAGGCTGGGCAGACCCAGAGGTTCTCCGGGAGGGAACTGGGCTGGAAAGGGGTGCCCGGCGGCCTGGGCGCGGACCGGCAAAGGCCTCGTGCTGGAGCACACGAGTCTAAGACAAGACAGGCGGCACCCAGCCTGGGACAGGCCGTGTGCGGGGAAGGCCAGCTGAAGAAGCGGCAGGGTCCACCCTGGGCGGGGAGGGTGGCGCTTCTTCTGAAGCTGTCCTACGTTCCACGATTAAGCATGCAGCGTCAATAACTAAAACAGTAAAATAGGACACCGCCTTCAGCCAGATTGGTGGGGCCTCGCCTGCCGGGCTGCAGGAGTCGGCGTCATTCCTGAGGGCGAGGGAGACTTGGGAAGTCTCTAAGGGGCCAGATGGGGACCCCGGGAAGGCAGCAGCTATCCCGTGCTGGTGAGGGGTGAGGAGTGGCTGGGGCCGAGCGGGGTGGGAGAGGAGGCTCCGCAGTCAGGGCTCGTGACGGAACGTACGTGTGGACAGGGCTGCACTCTGCGCGCAGGCGACAGTGGCTGCCGTCCTGTAATCCCTACAGACCTCGTGGGTCCTTCCTTCTCCCCGTCCCTCCTAGCCATCTTGGAGCCATTGAGCAAACGTCTGCCTTTCCCTCTCCGCTTCTCCCAGGGTGTTTGCTCCGTACAAAGTGGGCGATGCTCACCCTCAAGGGAATCCATCGCAGCCGAGGGCTCGTGTGATCTAGTGTCACAGGGAGGAAATTTACCTGAAGACGGTGGAGCCCTACCGAAGGTTCACGAAGGTGCACACCACGGCTGGCACGCCGGCCTCTCGATTCCCTCCCTGGCCTGGCCCTGAAGAATGACTGGCGACAGCCTTCCCCGTAACCGAATCTATGGGCCCCGCTGCTGCAGGAGCCCCCAGGTGATGAGCAGCCCACTCGCTGGCAGCGGGGAGCACCGGTTCCCCGGGGACTCAGGAGGCCTGGGGTGGGGACGGCATGGGCCCTAGACTGCCGGGGTCACGGCCCCAGCTCTCCCCCTTCCCTGCCAACCACGCACGGGACCCCACACTCGGCACGGCCCCGCACGTGGTTTCCTGTTCCGCTCTTGCTGTTCTGCAATTTCCAGTGACTTGTGAACGAGGGAACCTGAGTCTTTATTTTACACTGGACCGAAGCATGATGCAGCACGCCTGCTGTGAAGCAGCGTCTCTGCTTCTTTGCACCTTCATGTTCTCGTCTGTAACACAAATGCACGGGGGCAGAGCTCGTGCTTGTCTGGCTTGGACTCGCGAGCCTCGGAGTGATAAAGAACAAGGGCCATAAGGAACTGAATACCCACTCGGGTTCCGCCTAGTCCAGGCCACCTCACATGCACAGAAGCCCCGTGCTCACTGTGTCCGTGTCTTAGAAGAAATGGCGGCTCAGCGAGCCTGGGTGGCGGGCCCCGCCTCATGCCGTGGGTACATGGCCGAGCTAGGATTTGAACTGGAGGCCACCTGGCTCTGCGTCCTTGTGCCCTCTGCCCAAGGTCACAGGGCTTGCAAGGAGCTCCCAGACTATCAGAGCGGGGAGCTGCCCGTCTTCTTGGCATCTCAAGTCCAGTTGTCAGGACAGTGAGGGAGGGAGGGGCAGGGCCTCTTCAGCTCAGCTGTGAACCAAATGACCTGGAAAGATGCAGGGATCCAGCCGCCCACGGCAGGTGGCAGGGTGGGGCGTCTGGCAGGATTTCTCAGAATGAAGGATGAAGGCAGGTGATATGTGGGGCCACCCCACCCAGGGCCCCCGGCATAAGCCACACCTGCTGGAGTCAACAAAGGCAGAGTTGGCCTCTGGGGTGCTCTAGCCAGGTCATTGCCCCCAGCCAGGCGGCCACCTCCAGTCTCCCAGCTCCACTCCTGCTCGGCCGGCCTCCCTCCTTGCCACTGCTCACTCCGTTCCGCCTGCCGGCAGGCCCCTCGCTCCTCCTTGGGTCTGCCTGTCCCTTGTGCGCCTTCTCCAGGAAGCCCTCTCTGACCACCCCAGTGCGGGGTTATCCCTGCCTCCCCCAGCATGTGGCACAAATAAAACTGGGCTTTGATTATGTCCTCAATCACTGTTTACAGAGCATTCTACGCTTTATAAGGCACTTTTCCCGTCCACGGTCTCGTTGGAATCTCACAAGAACCCTGCGGGGTCCGATGGTTCTTGGCCCCGTTTTGCAGATGGGGACCCAAGAGGTGAGGAAAAGGTCTGAGCTCATGTGGGGCTGTGACTGCACAATGGCTAACATTTACTGAGACCTCCTTGGGTACCAAAAGCTGGCCTACATGATTCCCACCCATCCATCCATCCGCCCATCCATCCACCCATCCATCCATCCATTCATTCATTCATCCCACTCTGTGCCAGGCACTGTCATAGATGCTGTGGGACCAGCAATGGAAACAGACTGACACCACCCCCTCCTCCCGAACCTGCATCCGAGTTGGGAGACAATGAACAAGTAACCGTGAGTTAGGGGCTGAGCAGACGCGGGCGGGGGAGGGAGTGCGGGGGTCAGGCGAGGTCGCTTGTAAGGGGACTTTGAGGAGAGGGCTGAAGGAGGGGAGGGGACAGCCCCAAAGTGTCCACCTCGGAAGCCAGCCTAGTCTCTCCCGGCCTGTCTGCCTGGCCCTTGCCCCAGCCTCAGCCGCCTGTCCCACGACCCTCTCAGACGGGCAGGATGGGGCCTTCCCGCCTTGCTGGTTCGTGGGTCCGTGACTGGGCACAGGTCCACACCTGGAGAAGCACCAAGGGCCCGGGAGAGAGAGAATGTGTGAGTGGGTGGCAGGCCCTGGCCTTGCTCATAGTCGCTCCTTGTCTGGGGTGCTGGGGTCGGGGTGGGGAATGGGGTCACGCAGGAAGCAGCACCCCCTTAGAAGCTAGCCCAAACGGGGCAGCGTCCCGGCCCTGCTGCCCTCCGTGCGGTCAGGTGTTCATTCAGCAAAGAGCGCAGACCGTCTGCGAGGCGCCAGGGGCTCGCCATGCGTGTGTGACGCAAACAGACGCTGCCGTCGAGCAGCTCGCGTTCTGGTGGGGGGGCGGGGAGACGTAGCGACGACGAGGTCAGAGGGTCCCAGGGGCAGAAACGCCACTGAGAGAGGAAACCGAGGCCGGAGGGCGGGAGGGGCGCTGCTGTCCACAGCGGGTGGCCAGGGAGGCCTCCGGAGTGGGCGCCGTGTCCAGAGGGTCTGGGCAAAGAAGTGGCACATCGGACTTACTGTCTTAGAGGGTCCTTCAGGCCAGTGTCTGGAGAGTGACCACGGGGCAGAGGCAGAGCGGGACCACGGGGGCTTCTGTGCCCGTGTCGGGGAGAGCCGACAGTGACGAGGGGGAGCGGTGGCTGGATTTTGGATAAACTGAGAAAACACAGGGTGGGCTGCTGGATGGGCCTTGGGATGCGGGAGCAGAGCTGTTACTAGCCGCGAAAGCTTGGCTAATCCTCCCGCAGCCTCAGCCTTCTCGCCTGTAAAATGGGGTGAGGGGACCTCGCCGCCCAGGCTCTGCAAAGTGTGGCACTGAAGCCAGCCCTCATTCACTCAGCGAAGACTCAGAGGCCCGACCGGTGCCGGGCACTGGTCTGGGCCCAGGGGACATGATAAGTGCTTCACAAGTAGTGGTTCCCTTTAAAACGAATAAACAGTGCAGGGGAGAGGGCTGGATCCTAAGGCAGCGAAGCATTGATGGCGTGATCGAGGCCCCGCTGTGATGGGGGTACGCGGGTCATTTTGGACCAAGGGTGGCGGCCCTGTCGGGTGGCTGCCTGCCGCAGGGTCTGTGTTGTCTGAGGCGGGCAGCCCAGGAGAAGTTGCCGGGGGCAACCGGTACCCGGAGCCAAGAACCGCAGGCTGCGGAGGGCTGACCCCGTTTCCGAGGCGGCGGTGGCCAGGAGGCCTGTGTCCCGTGGTGTTTGCTGAGCCCCTCTTCCCAGGATCATCCCCTCCGCAGCTCGCCAGGAGGCAGCGTGGCTGAGCAGGTGCTGCCCTCCGCCCGCTGGGAAGGCAGGAGCTGACAGGCATCACACAAGGGGTGGGCAGCTCGGCCCCTCCTTAATCTGCAGTCCTGGGAAAGCAGCCCCAGGCCCACCCCTGACTGGGGCCCAGAGCTGGGGGCTGGGGTGGAGCTGAGCCGACACCCCTTTCTCCAGCTGCCAGGTGAAGAAGGGGTGGAGCAGATGAAAGGCGTCGTGACTCAGTAAATAGGGTCAGGCTCAGCCAGGGAGCAAATAGGGTCAGGGTTCAGTCGGTAAGACTGAAGCCAGTGACACACCAAGGGTAGGACGAGGGCTTAATGTGTGACCAGGATTAGGGCTCAGTGTGTGACAAGTGCCAAGCCTCGCTCCGTGAGCAAGGTCAGAGTTCGGCCTGGGACTGGGATCAGGGTTTAGGGTGTCACTAGGATTCAGAGTTTAGCGTGGATCAGGGCTCGGGCTGTTACTTGGATTACGACTGGTCTAGCGCGGCACGAGGGCTGTGACTGACAGCGGGACCCGGCTCGGGGCTGGTGCTCACGGGGTGAGGGGGCAGCTGCGACCCCGTGGCGGACTCGGGGCTGCACAGCTCAGCTCCACTCATCTCTCCCTCGCTTTCACTGAAGAATCATCCACTCCGCGACAGGCACTGTCCTCGGCATTCCAGACTCAAGGGTCGCTTAGCTGTAGTCTCAGCCCGAAGGCACCTCCCGCCTCCCAGGGGCTCAGTCAAGTTCATTGTACAAGAGGCTCCGAGGCCCAGTAAGCACCAGGGATTTGAAGCCTGGTTCATTGGAGGGATTGGGCAGAGGGCATTCCAGGCAGAGGGCACTGCTTGAGCGAAGCCTCGGAGGCTGGTCAGGTTGGAGCCGGGGAACCTGGTTGCCAAGGTGAGCTTTTGGCCAGTGTCGGGAGCCGGGAGCTGGCTGAGGACAAATCTGCTCAGTCATCAGACTGCGTGTCAGGCCAGCCTCTTTGCACAGAAAAGCCATGCTTGCCATAGACTCAGAGGCAGCCCCAGCCAGTTCCCACCAGGTGACAGTGTGATTGCTTTGGTGGGCACTCCCTGCCCCAGAGGCCACCCACCTCGGGCGGACCAGGATGCAGCAGACAGTGGGAGGGGACGAGAGTGTGTGAGGGGTGGAGGGACAAGCGTGGCTGGCGGGAAGGAGAGTGTGGACTGCCCTGGGTGAACCATGAGCAGCGAGGGACACTCAGTGGGGCCCGGGACGCACATGGAACTCTGCGGAGGGGCTCCCAGCCACGCGCCGTTTCTGGGTGCTTGACTCAAGCCCCTGTGGCCTTGAGCTCCCCCACCCCGGGCATATAGACCTTGGCCTTGGAGACCTCCTGGCCATCTGTGCAGAAGTGTGCAGGACTGGGCAGGGAATGCTGGCTCCCACCTCCCGCAGACCGCGGCCTCAGCCTCGGGCCTGGCCCACCTCACACCTGCCCTCACAGAGCTGAAGGGTCACCTTTCTCAAGCAGAATGGGACCAGGTCCTGCCCCTGCGTAACACTCTGGCCATTCTCCTGCCCTTGGCCCCTGGACCAGGCCACCAGCTACTCCAGACCTTGGCTGCGGCCTGGTGCATGTTGGGGCAGCTGCTGGTCCATGGCAAGGCTCCAGGGTGACAGTGGGGCTGTCCGAGGTGCAAGAGTTGCCTCCCAAACAGGCAGAGAGCAGGGGGCACTCCGAGGCTCCAGAGCAGGGATGCCTGGGGTGTAGGCAGGCTTGGGGTGCAGGCAGGCTTGGGGGTGCAACTCCGGGCCACACAACTCCAACAGCTCAGTCAACCCTCAATGACCCGTTTCATCCCAGGCGATGCCATGCGGGGAGGGGAGGAGGCCCACCCATTCCCTTTGCTCAGAGGGGGAAACTGAGGCCCAGAGCAGTTAGGTGACGGATGCAAAGCCACCCAGCCGTCAGGCAGAACCAGGGCTGGACCCCACGCGGGCAGACCCCAGAGCTGGAGCTCTGAACGCCAAGACTGTCAGGGCCATCGCGAAGGGACGCTGGTGCTGTGCAAGGGGCCGGAGGCAGCTGGGCGATTGGGGTGCTGGCGGGTCCTGCCCCAGTTCTCTCCCGGCCCCCAGAGGGCCCTGCCGGCCGCACCGCTCGTGCCGAGGCGTCCCAGCCGCGGTGTCGCGTGAGCCTGAGCGCACAGCGGCTGGCATCGCCACGCCCTTTCCTCCCGTGGCTCGTTGGAGCGTCGCTGAACTCGGGGGACTCCACCTCATCCCCGTGGACAGACAGGCGGTGACAGGAGAGCTCTGACCCCTCTGTCCATCGCCCCAGGCCGTCCTCAGGGCCAGGAATAAGGTCACTGTCGTCTTGCAGGGGTGGGGTGCGGGGATGGGAGGAGGCCCACCCAGTTCCCGCCCGACCTGCTGGGTCGGTTTGGTCCTGCCAGCGCCCCACGCCTGGGGAGCCCGCCCGTGCCACCCCTCCACTGGCTCTCTTTAAGAGCAGGGACTTTTAGAGTCTGCTGTGAGCATGAGGGTGCGGGCCCTTGGGGTACCCCAGTCTTCAGAGAGCACTAGTTCAAGGAGCTGGGCAAAGCCTCGAGCTCACCAGCCTCACAGGTGAGCACAGGTGTCCAGGCCTGCACAGACTCCGAGGCAGGTGTGCTGCGGGGGTCCCGGCTCAGGACACAGACAGCCCCGTCTATGACGTGGGCAGGTCACATTGCCGGTCAGGGCCTCGGTTTCCACATCTGCTCTAGGTAGGCAATGAACATCCCTCACAAAGCCTGGGGAATGGTCTGTCGAGTGACAGCTCAGAGTTGGGGTCCACCCCTGCTCCCCACCAGGCTCAGCCCTCTAGTTTCAGGATGAGGTCAAAAGGCATGGCCTGGAATGAGAGACAGATGTTCAAGTCCCTCCTCCCCCCTCTGGTGGCTATGAAGTCAGACAAACTACTCCCCTCGCCGTGCCTCGGTTTCTCCATTTGTAAGGGCACGTGGCACTCTCACGAATGATTGGGAGCATTCGATTCTCCGATGCCACGAAGAGAGACTTGTGGCCATCAAGTGTGGGGGAGCCTGGGACTCGCGATGGGAATCCATGCCCATCCGCACATGCTCTCCCTCAGACCCGCGGGTGAACACGTGTGCACACATGTGCATGCACAAACATGTGCACACCCACGTGCCACACACACTCACCTACATATGCCCACAGATCCGCGCCCTGCCGGGAGCGCCCACTCACCTCCCAGAGCACACACGCACAGCCTCTCGGCCCTCCACGCCCGCGTCCAGGCACGCCTGAAAGCCCGCACTGCTCAGCTTCTCGCCCTGCTCTCTCCTCGGACGCCCGCTTCTGAAGTTCCTGACTTCTGAGAGTCAGGCCTGCTTCTGAAAGTGCCAGCCCCTCCTTCCTGCCGCCTCCCGGGCCCCAGCGGGGGTCCTCGCAGACCGATGTCACCTCCACCCATTCTTCACCCGTTGACCCCAGAGCATCTGTTTGCAGGCTGCTTTCCACCCCTGGGTCCAGCGTCAGGCCTGGGGGAGGCTTTGGGGACCCCCTGCTTTCCAGGGGGCGCCCAGCCACACACTCCTTTTGCCACCTGGGATCCTGGCTCCCACACTCGCCACTGGGTGATGTTGGGCTCCCTAACCTACAGTGGGGACGGTGACCGTGCCCTCCCATGGACCGTGGAGCACCATGAGCGTGGGGCTGGCCACACAGCAAGGCTTCACGAAGGCGGGGGGTGGGGGGCGGTCTTCCTGCTAACAGGGGGATCGTTGCTGGCTCTGGAGTCAGATGAGTCACCTGACTGAGGCCCCTGCTTGCCCCTCGAGGCCCTTCTAGGACACCAGGCCCCTTCTCCAGACTCCTCCAGCAGTGAGTGGGAGAAGTGGCCACACCCACAGCCTGCACTACTGACCTCCACCTGGCCGAGCCTCAGTTTCCTCATGGGATGGAATGGGATGCACCCTGGCCGCAGGACTTGTGGGACTTGTAAGAGGCTGTCCACGTGGAATGCCTCCGATACAGACATGCCGGGGGAGCTGGGACGAGACGCAGATTCTTCAGCCCCAAGGCCAAGGCACCCCTGAGACATGCGCTCCTTCCAAAAGCTTCTCCAGCTCCTTGAGGCCGATAGGGAAATTTGAGTGCTCCGGCTAGGTCCTTGTGGTGTGCCACCCTGGGTAACCACGGTGCAGGCACATGGTCTGTCACCGGCTCTGAGCGCTTTGGGGCAGAGTAGGGTCTTGCATAGCACGTGACAGGTCCTCACTGTTGAAGGAGAGAAGAAAATCAGCAAGAATCCAGCCTGGTCCTGAGCCCCACCTAATATCTCACTGGCCACCTAACGTCACCCCCAGTAGCAGCACCCCACTTCCTGGAGGAGAGGCTGAGGTCCCGTGGCTTAGCCCAGTTGCCTGTGACGCCCAGGCCCTGAACCTCATGGGCCACGGCCTGCCCATGTGGCACAGTGTGGGACCTGCCGTTGACACGAATTCCACTCCCATAGGCCACACTCACCCAGGGACGGGGAGGGCAAGGCAGGACTAGCCCGTCGGCGACTGAAGAAACGGGGCTCCCGGGCGTGAAGGACTCACGGAGGAAGATCATGGTGTCTCGGCTCCCACCCGAGAGGGACTTGGTTCTCTGTGCCTCGATTTCGTCATCTGTGAAACGAGTCCGTGCTGTAGGCCTTGCTGCCGCTTATGCAGCGAATGCAGGGCTCAGGGAGGCCTGGGGGGCGGGTGGCGTTTGAGTCAGGCAGCACGAGGGGCCAATCTCTATCACACTACAGACAAGATGCGGAAAAGTGTGCGAAAACACCTAGGCCTGGAGATCTGCTCGAGGCCAGGCAGCCCTCCTGGGAGTGGGTGGGCGGGGCGTGTGGAGCAGGCTGTGGGAGGCTCCCCACCTGCACGAGGAGGGTGTCCGGAGAGGGGCGCAGCTGTCAGTGGTCGGCCATGCTCCACATCCTTGCACAAGCCGTTCCTTCTGCCAGAATGCCGCTCGGCGTGCCCACGTTCTTCACCCCATCCAGAATGAAGCAAAAACCAACCTCACTCACAGAGTGTCCTCACCACGACCAAGACGTGAGCGCAAAAGCAAAGCCATGCTTGGGCCGGCTCAAGATACACATCCCGAGAAGGCTTGCTGGAGAGGCTTCCAGGGGAGGTGACTTCACAGCTGAGATTTGGAGACAAGAAAGGACCTGGGGTGGGGGTGGGGGGACAAAGGTAGAGGGGCGAGAAGCCTGAAGTCCAGCCCCACTCTGCCTCTCTCTCAGCCTGCTCGTCTGAACAGAGCTAGTCGGCCCCCTTCAGAATTGTTCTAAGCATCAGAGAGACCGACGGGGCTCAGCAGAGTGCAGACCACTGGCTCTGGTGGAGTTTCCACTGGCTTGTCTCTGATCGAGCTCCTGGGGTGCTCATCATGGGGTTTTCTTTTGCAGGTGTTCCCCGGGGGCCAACCCAATTGTCATCGCAGCCCGCTTGAGGGGGAAGAGGCCTGCCTGGCTCACGGCAGGTGGAAAACAGCATCCTGGCTCCGGGCGCGGTGGCCAGGAAGGAAGATGCTGAGGCTACTCCCTGGGCAGGGCAGGACCCGCGCCCATCCGTGGGAACTGTCACCTGGGACCCGGGGAAGAAACAGCGATATCCCCCGGGCGCCCACAGCCAATTAGCCGAGGAGGAGGAGGAGGCTGTTGCAAGGGCTCAGATTTTGAAATTTCCTGTGATAACCACCCAGTGAACTTGATTCTCCCACAGGCTGGGATCCACCTCTCCACAGCCACCCTCCCTCCCGGTGACCCCACAGCCCCTCTGCACCCGGCAGAGTCCCGGACCACTTCTTAACCACCGGACCTCCCTCGTCTGTGAAACGGGGTGGCGAGTCTTCCCTTCTGGAGATGTCATGGGTCAAATTGCACCCCCATATTCACATACTGGAGCCCCAGGTCCTCAGAACACGACCTCGTTTGGGGATGGGCCTTCACAGAGGTGGCCCAGCGAGGTGGGTCATGGGCCCCGACCCCACCTGACCCGACGGCCGGCCTGTGAGGAGGGAAGTCTGCACGCAGGAGCCCGGGGAGAGCGCGTGTGACCGCACAGTGTCCGCGGGCCAAGGTGGGCCTCGGACAGACTCTCCCACGGCCTCGAGCAGCCGATCCCGCGACACCCTGATCTCGGATTCCAGAACCGCGACGGTGTGAGTGTCCTCGGTCTGGGCCGCCCCGGCCGTGGTGTTTATTGGTCACGGTGGCCTGAGCTGACTAATACAGGGAGGTGGTTTAGATCATTTAGCTGAACGAGCATGAAGTGCCCTGCACAACATCTGGCAGACGTGGGCTTCCAGTAAGTGTGGGTGATTGCATTAATATTAAAAAGCATATCACACCCTCCACAAAGCGAAAACAACTCCCAGAACCTGGCATTCGGCAGCTGGGCGAAAGCAGGGCTGGTGTTGACCTCTGAGCCCTTGGTGGGGAGGGAGCACTGTGGAGCCGAATGGTTAGGAATGCAGACAATGTCTGAGGGCCCGTAGGTGACCGACTTAACCCCTCTGTGCCTCAGTTTCCCCATCAGCCAACAGCGTTTTCCCTGGGGGTTGTGAGGATTGTGTGGGGCAGGGGTCAGCAAACTCTGGACAGGGCCAGAGAGTAAATATATTCTTCTCGGAGAGGCGAACTTGTCCGTTGAACTACTCAGCTCCTCAGGTGAACCTGAAGGCGGCCCTAGACATGTAAAGGAATTGGGCGTGGCCGTTTGCCAATGAAACTTTATTCCCGGACACTGAAGGTCGAATTGCATATAATTGCCATGTGCATTGAAAGACCTCTTTAGGTCTTTTTTTAACCATTTCACAATGTATAAACCATTCTCAGCTCAACGTCTGCTCATAAAAAGGTGGCTGGCCAGCTTCGGCCCGCGGGCCCTGCCCTCAGTGAAGGGGACCCCTGGCCGCTGGGAGGCGCCGGGCAGGACGGCTGCATCACCGTCGAGCTCCGCACAAGACTCAGTCTCCGGAGACTTTTTTGAGATTCGCCGACTCCGTGTGGGAGAGCGGCTGTCTCAGCGGCTTTCCCAACCGAAGGGTCCTGAGCACCTACTGTGTGCCCAGCCCCGTGTGAGCGCGTCCGCACGTCATGTCTCTCTCAAGCTGCACCACGGCCCTGAGGAGTAGGTCCCCTTCGTACAGCCTCATTTCACAGAGGGGCCGACCGCAGCTCAGAGGTCAGTTACTCTGCACCACCTCCCTGCCCCCTCTGTGAGCCCGACCCCCCCGGGACTGTGTGTGTGTGGGGGGGGTCGGAAGGGGTGGGGACTGGGGGGTGGGGGAGGATCGCAGAGTGAGCGAGTGGAGGAGGTGGTCAGAGGAGCAGAGAGGAAGAGGTGAGTGACAGGCAAAGGCCGAAGCAGGGGTGGGGTGGGGGGAGGGCATCCCCAGCAGAGGGAATGGCTTCTTCCAGGGCTGAGGGCCCAGACGTGGGGAGCGATGTGGCACAGTTGGGACAGATGGAAGGCGGGGTTAGCAGTGAGAAATGACACTGAGTCATAAGAAACATCTACTGGGTGTGAAGCACTTTCTCTGAGGGCAGCAGGAGCCAGGGCCCGGCTGGAAGCAAGGGAGGGTCAGACCTGACTCGCGGTCGACCGGCTCCCTCTGAGC
>NW_011889179.1:409136-411170 GCF_000151845.1 Pteropus vampyrus | reverse complement strand
TGTGTGGCCCTGGACGCTTGCGTCACCCTCTGAGCGTCATTTTCCCCGGCCGTAACTGGGAGAAGGGCGCCTGTGTGCTTGCCTGGAAGGGACTCTGCAAAGCCAGACTAGCTCAGCTTTCAAGTTCTAGGTCCCGGGTCCACAGCACAGGCTCTGTAGCCAAGGACCTGGATGGGTGTGGGGATGACGTGAGTGGGACCGGGGACGAGACAGGATGGGGGCAAGTGGCGGGCTCTGAGCCGGCAACTGCTCCTGTCCTCAGTACCAGGACTGCGCTGGGAGCAGGGATCCACGGCTGATGCTCATAGCCACACTTCCGGCGGATGTGTCCGCGGCGATGGGGGGCGCGTGCCACACTGGGAGCTGGTCAGGCCAGTGCCAAGCAGAAATGGGAGCTCGTTATAAATTCCCTGGGAGATGCAAGCGATGTTAGGCCCATCTCAGGAGAGAGGAGGCCGCAGACCAGAAATGAGGAACCAGGGCCCTATTTAGGAGGCTGCGTCAGGCCCACCCCTAGGTTCATAGCCCCTCTCCGTGAATTAGAAAAAGGCACCTCCTCTGAGGGGGCACAGGCCCTTCGGCTCACCCGGTTGGCCCTGGCTCGGTGCCTCAGAAGAGACACAGTGCTCGTCTTCTTAGGCCTGGGGGGGTCGCAGCTCTTCATTCCTGCCCCATCTCTGAATTGGGGTGGGGCCACGTGACTGGTTCTGGCCAATGAGTTTGTGAGCAGGTTCGGGGCTCAGAGTGTAACCAGGATCAGGACTCAGCATGTGACCAGGATCAGGGCTGAGCCTGTAACCAGGGTCATAGTTAGTGTGTGACTAGGGTTGGGGCTCAGTGTGTGACTGACGTCGGATTCAGCAAGTCCTGGGGCTCAGCAAGTGACAGATCAGGGCACTCTCTGAAGCCAGGTGTCTCCAGCACGCATGTGTTGGACCACGTGCCACATCTTCACCCGCATGGGTGCACCCTGCCTGAGACCTGGACAAGTGGGGTCAGCCATGCTTTGGGCGTCAAACTCTCATCCATGTGTTTAACCTCCTGCTGGCGAGGTTCTGGGCACAGGAATTATTACAACACAAGTTCCTGTGCAAAGTCGGGGCCCTTTCTGCTCTGCCTGTCTCGGCCGTGTACCTGACCCTGACCCAACCTGACCTGCAAATTCTCCGTCTCCCACGCCAGCCCTCATGCACACACCTGGGCCAGGATGTGGGCAGACACAGCTGGAGAGATGGTCTGGGGGAACCAGGAAGTACATGCACGTGTGCACATGTGTACCCCAGCTCTCGTGGCGGCAGCTTCTGCAGGAGCCAGAGCGGGACGGGGTGCGGGTGGGGTGGCATCCTCGGCTGAGGTGCTTGCTGCCGGGAGGCGGGGTC
Source organism: Pteropus vampyrus (assembly GCF_000151845.1). NCBI lineage: Eukaryota > Metazoa > Chordata > Mammalia > Chiroptera > Pteropodidae > Pteropus > Pteropus vampyrus. The sequence continues at coordinate 409,791 of NW_011889179.1, read as the reverse complement.
AGAAGAGGGCGTGAGGCACCCTGTGGTCCATGGTAGGCATGACTACTAACACCCGATATGAACCTGAGCAGGTCTTTTCACCTTTATGAGCCTCAGTTTCCCCATATGTAGCATGGGGCGAGGATAATGCTCCCCAGGGGTTTCGTGAGGATGACCCGAGCTCAGCACGTGAGCGGCGTCTGTCCTGTCCACATCCTGCCCCACGGGCCGCCTGTCTCACCTCCTCCCTGGAGCCCACGCCGGAGGCTTCTGCATTTGGTCCCTGAGGCTTTGAGACTATCTCCTCTGTGCAGGCCACATAGCAGGTGTTTGGGGAGAGGGACACGCTCTCTCCAGTGGTGCTCATGGTACCCTGGGAGAGACGGCGTGGGCCTGGTCGACGACCACCCAGCACAGCCAAAGTTGTAATGGAGCCATGGAAGCTTGGGGCACAGGGGCCACCTTTGCTCTGAGAGGCCCCGCGTGGGAGACAGCTCCCCAGACAAGATGGCGGCCAAGCCATGTCTTGCGGGATGGGTACGAGCTCATCGGGGACAGGCACGTGGGGCGGAGGGGACCACAGATGCAAAGGCACGGTGCGGAGGTGGGAAGTCCTGGAGTGTAACGCAGCCCCTCCCCCGGGGCGGACCCCAGGCAGGCTGGGAAGGCCCGAGTC
>NW_011889179.1:399971-409086 GCF_000151845.1 Pteropus vampyrus | reverse complement strand
CCTCCAACATTTTTGAGCGCCCATTATGTACCAGGCGCTGTGCTAGGCGCTGGGGACTTAGCTGGGAACAAGACACAAAGCCTTGGCCCCCTGGAGCTGGCAGCCTGGGAGCTGACGCTCACCACTCAAACGGACAGTAAATGCAAAATCGTGACTTCCAGTCCTTTGGAGAGATACTCGGCCGCATTAGGAGGGCGCATGGCAGAGGGAGCCGGGCCTGGGAAGTGGCTGTGAGAACTGGAAGCAGCACAGGACGCAGGTGGGATCGGGAGGTGTGGGAGAGAGCAGCAGCCGCCAACGTCGTGTGGCAGGGGCCCCACCGCTGGGCCCTGTGGGCTGAGGCTGGGGACAGGGCAGGGCCTGCAGGCGTGCCGCCCAGGACAGGCCAGGGATGCCCGTCTTCTCACGGGAGAGCAGCGGGAGCCGGGGAAAGGGGACTAGCGGGGGTGGTGGTGGTGGCTCTCCCCTGAGAGATCAGCCTGGAGCCCTGGGAGAGGGCTTGGAGGGGGCAAGGGTGAGACCCTGGGCTTGCACAGGACGGGAGGGGCAAGAAAAGGGAGAAGTGGGTGGCTGCGTGGGGGAGGCAGGAACCGCCAGGCCCGCCGACAGGTAGGCCACGGGGGCTGGCGTGTGTGGATGGGCGTCGGTGGCGCTTCCTCCCTTCTCGGGGACCTCTCGCACGTGGAGGGCGCTCTCCTGGGTGCTGCTCCTGGCCGCCCGCCCCTCCCGTCCGCTCCGATCGCTGGGTCTGGGAGGAGGCCGTGCGCGTGCTCAGTCCAGCAGCCTCGCCCGCAGGCGCTGCGCCCTCTGCGCATGCCCAGCCCGGGGAGCCCGGCCCGCAGGCGGCGCGCCCTCTGCGCATGCCCAGCCCGGGGAGCCCTGCCCGCAGGCGGCGCTGAGCTGTGCGTGGCCAGGCTGTCCCTTTTGGGAAAGAGAGTGGAGGATGGATCCAACACCCACTGCAACCCTGTTCCCTCAATCTGCATATGCAGCGTTTGACTGGGAGAGGGGGATGGGGACCCCGGCCAAGCCTTTGGAGGGTAGGACGGGCTGGGAGTTTAGGGAAGGGGAGGGACCCCAAGGGCCTTTCCCCCTGTGCCTGTGTGGCCCTGGACGCTTGCGTCACCCTCTGAGCGTCATTTTCCCCGGCCGTAACTGGGAGAAGGGCGCCTGTGTGCTTGCCTGGAAGGGACTCTGCAAAGCCAGACTAGCTCAGCTTTCAAGTTCTAGGTCCCGGGTCCACAGCACAGGCTCTGTAGCCAAGGACCTGGATGGGTGTGGGGATGACGTGAGTGGGACCGGGGACGAGACAGGATGGGGGCAAGTGGCGGGCTCTGAGCCGGCAACTGCTCCTGTCCTCAGTACCAGGACTGCGCTGGGAGCAGGGATCCACGGCTGATGCTCATAGCCACACTTCCGGCGGATGTGTCCGCGGCGATGGGGGGCGCGTGCCACACTGGGAGCTGGTCAGGCCAGTGCCAAGCAGAAATGGGAGCTCGTTATAAATTCCCTGGGAGATGCAAGCGATGTTAGGCCCATCTCAGGAGAGAGGAGGCCGCAGACCAGAAATGAGGAACCAGGGCCCTATTTAGGAGGCTGCGTCAGGCCCACCCCTAGGTTCATAGCCCCTCTCCGTGAATTAGAAAAAGGCACCTCCTCTGAGGGGGCACAGGCCCTTCGGCTCACCCGGTTGGCCCTGGCTCGGTGCCTCAGAAGAGACACAGTGCTCGTCTTCTTAGGCCTGGGGGGGTCGCAGCTCTTCATTCCTGCCCCATCTCTGAATTGGGGTGGGGCCACGTGACTGGTTCTGGCCAATGAGTTTGTGAGCAGGTTCGGGGCTCAGAGTGTAACCAGGATCAGGACTCAGCATGTGACCAGGATCAGGGCTGAGCCTGTAACCAGGGTCATAGTTAGTGTGTGACTAGGGTTGGGGCTCAGTGTGTGACTGACGTCGGATTCAGCAAGTCCTGGGGCTCAGCAAGTGACAGATCAGGGCACTCTCTGAAGCCAGATGTCTCCAGCACGCACGTGTTGGACCACGTGCCACATCTTCACCCGCATGGGTGCACCCTGCCTGAGACCTGGACAAGTGGGGTCAGCCATGCTTTGGGCGTCAAACTCTCATCCATGTGTTTAACCTCCTGCTGGCGAGGTTCTGGGCACAGGAATTATTACAACACAAGTTCCTGTGCAAAGTCGGGGCCCTTTCTGCTCTGCCTGTCTCGGCCGTGTACCTGACCCTGACCCAACCTGACCTGCAAATTCTCCCTCTCTCACGCCAGCCCTCATGCACACACCTGGGCCAGGATGTGGGCAGACACAGCTGGAGAGATGGTCTGGGGGAACCAGGAAGTACATGCACGTGTGCACATGTGTACCCCAGCTCTCGCGGCGGCAGCTTCTGCAGGAGCCAGAGCGGGACGGGGTGCGGGTGGGGTGGCATCCTCGGCTGAGGTGCTTGCTGCCGGGAGGCGGGGTCAGAAGAGGGCGTGAGGCACCCTGTGGTCCATGGTAGGCATGACTACTAACACCCGATATGAACTTGAGCAGGTCTTTTCACCTTTATGAGCCTCAGTTTCCCCATATGTAGCATGGGGCGAGGATGATGCCCCCCAGGGGTTTCGTGAGGATGACCCGAGCTCAGCACGTGAACGGCGTCTGTCCTGTCCACATCCTGCCCCACGGGCCGCCTGTCTCACCTCCTCCCTGGAGCCCACGCCGGAGGCTTCTGCATTGGTCCCTGAGGCTTTGAGACTATCTCCTCTGTGCAGGCCACATAGCAGGTGTTTGGGGAGAGGGACACGCTCTCTCCAGTGGTGCTCATGGTACCCTGGGAGAGACGGCGTGGGCCTGGTCGACGACCACCCAGCACAGCCAAAGTTGTAATGTAGCCATGGAAGCTTGGGGCACAGGGGCCACCTTTGCTCTGAGAGGCCCCGCGTGAGAGACAGCTCCCCAGACAAGATGGCGGCCAAGCCATGTCTTGCGGGATGGGTACGAGCTCATCGGGGACAGGCACGTGGGGCGGAGGGGACCACAGATGCAAAGGCACGGTGCGGAGGTGGGAAGTCCTGGAGTGTAACGCAGCCCCTCCCTGGGGCGACCCAGCAGCTGGAGCCCGAGTCTCTGCAACTCTAACACATGTCCCAGTCACTGTCATTCTGCAAGGTGCAAGCTGAGCCCAGAGAGGGTGCCCACTCACCCTGCGTCAGGCGGCAGAGGGAGCTTGGTGAGCGTTCTGCATTTGGCCCCGCCACGGTGGCTGCAGCAGTTGGGGCAACTTCGTTGCCGGGGGGCTGACACCCCTCTCAAGGCTCCCCAGCCCTGGCCCTCTTGGCGACCCCTTGGTATCATGAGGGTGCTGGGCTCTCCTGCGATGCTCCCAGGAACACTGATGGTTTCTAAATGGAGGGCAGTACTTGACCCAGGCGTAGGTGTTCTCAGGCCCAAACGTCCTGGGGGGGGGATCTTCTTTAGGCCCATGCGTGCCCCGCCTGTTTACTCCCCGTCCCTAAAAAATGGCCCGCCTGCTGCACTCCCCTGCAGAGTGTGGGTGAGCAGAGGTGAAAAGAATTAAAGATAAAGAGCACCCCGCGACCTGGGAACAATTGCCGGGCCTGTAATTAACATTTTGGCGACAGTGATAACATCGCTTGCATCTCCCAGACGCTCCCTCTTCTGGTTTGTCCGCCGCTCTGTTTGTAGGTGACGTTGTGACCTCGGTCACACCTTGATTCGGCAGGAGACACCCCTCCCCGCCCTCACTCGGCTGAGTCCCACCTCTGCTTCTCGACTTTTTAAAATTAAATTTGTTGGGGTCACCCTGGGTTCATAACCTAATACACGTTCCGGGTGTACGACTTGATAATATGACATCCGTATGCCCCGTTGTGTGCCCGCCGCCCGAAGTCTAGTCCCACAGCCCTGCCAAACATGCAGGGACGTGGCGTGACGCTATTATCGACCTTAAACGATGGCTGCAGTTCAGAGCGTGCCCCAAGTAGATTTTCACAGAAAAGGAATTTTTTTAAAATTTAATTTTCAGCCTGCGCAATATCCTGAAAGACCGAAGGTCTGGATGGCCTGGACAGTGGGACCACTCCTCGCCCACCTCCATCTCAGGGTGGGAGGGGTGCCGGGTGGGCTCTGGGGTCAGCCGGAGCTGGGCTCCAGTCCCTGTTCCACACCTTCGGTGCTGACCGCTGAGGGCCCCCTGCATGGTGGGGCCAGGTCGCGGCCGGCAGTGTGGCCCGCCTCTCGCCCTCTGAGCTCTGCATGGGATTGTGACCCCTCCCGTTTTATAGGCCCAGCGTGGTCCCCACTGAGGCCCGGAGCACTGTCTGGGCGGCAGGCTGGCTGACCCCCATGTCTCCACAGAGCCCTGGAGACCCGCCCCCGCCCCCTGCCCAGCAAGCCTGGCCCCTGCCACAGCCGAACGGCCTCTGTGCCGGGGACCGCTCTGGGCCTTCTGCGGCCACAGGGAGGGCTGCAGGCCGGGCCCGTCTGGCTGCGAGGCCCCTCGGCGCAGGAATGAAGGGGCCGGGGGCTGTCCAGGGCTGGTCGTCTCGCTTCGCCTCTCCCTGGAACCCCTGGTGTGGCCTTAGCCTCCTGGACCGCGGGGACCGCCTGCTTGGCTGGAAGGCTGGGGGCTCGTCCTCCTCTGGGCTGATTAAGAATGGGGTTCCCCCAGGCCCAGGATTCTGAACCAAAGCCTCTCTCCCCAGGAAGGGGCGAGAAGGCGGTGAGGGGTGAGGGAGGGGTGAGAGAGAGGGAGGAGCGGGCCCCATCCGGTGCTGCCTCTGACCCGGGAGGGGACTGAGACCTGCGGCCTCCCCCTCCACAGCCTCAGCCCCTCATCCGTCCTCTGCAGCCGGCATGGGGCCCCGAGACCCCAGACTACGGACAGGACAAAGTTGGCGGCTTCTCGGGCTCATGGCGGCGTCCGCACAGGGAGGGCTGCCCCTGGCGGGCCGGGCGCGGTGGCCGTTGGCAGGGGCCTCGGTGGTTTCTCATCTGTGAGTCAGCGGCGATGGGAACGTTAATTTGTTTGAGTGGCTGGCGCAGCCCGGGCCTCGGAAGACAGGAGCCTTTGCCAAGGCTGGGCCCAGGGCGCTCGGCGGGGCAGGTCTGGCTCCTAGGATCCCCCTCCCCGGGCACCTGGTGGCTGTCGCTGGGGTCCTCAGGGAACACCAGTGTGGCCAGAAGGCGGGGGAGGCCATGGGCAACTCACTGTGTTGGGGGCCCGGGGGCGTGGCAGGATTTGTGGGCCCCGCCTGGGCCGGGGGAGCGCTGGAGTGGGCAGGGGCACAGCACGGAGGAGCTGGAGAAGGCGAGGTGACAACTCTCCCCCAGAGCCTCCAGAGGGAGAGTAAACGTTATTGTTTAAAGCCACTAACTTTGGGGCGATTTTGTGTAGCAGCAGCCACAGGAGACTCGGAGAGCTTTTGGGGGGCCCGAGGCCAGCTGAGCGAGGCCCCAGGCTGGTGCTGGCTGGAGCTCTGTCCAGCTGCCAATCCCAGGACCCGCGATGGTAGTCACGAGGAGCCCTTGGCTGGCCCCACCCACAGGTGGGGCCCATTGAGATGAGTGGACTCGGGCTCGGCCAGCACCGGGCTGTGACTCCCTAGGCTGCACCCAGGCCCTTCTGGGGGCAGAGTGCCAGCGGACCCCAGCCCCGCACGAGGCACTGGAGTCCCTCCTGGAATGGTCAGTGTGGGGCGGTGACAGGAAGCTGGTGGGGCCTGCCGGCCAGTCTCTCCGGCACCTTAGGACCTCCCCAGACACGTCCAGAGCCAGCGGGGTCGGCCGGGCCCGGCGGGTCACACTGAAGGCACTTTCCCGCGTGGACTCGCGTCCCTCTCACCGAAGCCTGGCCGCTGGGGGCTCTGGATGGGGCTGGAGGCAGCGCTGGGCGCCTCACACGTCGACGACCTCATGTTTATTCAGTGCTTTCAACAATCCTGTGCCCTGTTTTACCCCGTTTGCCAGATAAGGAGCTTCTTACCAGGCTTTTTTATGGAGCTGGAATTCATATAACATAACGTCAGCCACGGTAAAGAGAGGGGTCCGGCGGCATCTGGGAGAGCCTCGGCGTGCGGCAGACGCCACCTGTCTGGTTCCGGCCCGGTCCGTCAGTCCAAAGGGAGAGCCCGCGCCCTGTCGGCGGTCACCCCGACCCCTCCCCGGCCCCTGGCAGCTGCCAACCTGAGCCCCGTCCCTGTGGCGTCGTCTGTTCTGGACAGTTCACGGGAATGGGGCCCCACGGCACATGGCCCGTGAGTCCGGCCCCTTCCTGCGGCCGGTGATTTGAGGTCCACCCGCGTCCCCGCGTGCGCAGTGCCCCCTCCCTTTGCACGGCCGGGTGACAGTCCAGTGTGCGCTCACATCTTCGTTCCTCTGCCGATGTCTGTCTGAGCCTTTTGGCTTCTACGAACGGTCGAACGGTCGTGTGAAAATCCCGAAGCAGAGGGAGGGGACCTGCCCGGGGCCCAGGGTCATCCGGGATGGAGCCTGGGTTGGAGCTTCTTTGTGGAGGTCCAGCTGTGCTTCTCCCACACCCCTCGCTGCTCCAGCCCTACGGCCTTGGGACTGGGGCCTTGACCGGTGGCCTCCGTGCCCCCAGGGTGAGCCCCACCCCTGAGTGTCAGGCTGGGGAGGGGTCGGCCGGGGATTGCGTGAGGCCCGTCCTCGCTGCGCCGCATGAGCGCGTGAGACATTCTGCAGCGGACTTCCTGCCTGAGGCTGCAGATCTGCCAAGTGCTGCAGGGACAAGGTCTCAGACACTAAGCTTCCGAGATGTCAGGAGACGGAGTCCTGAGCTGGGCGCGTGCCCCACCCCCCCCCCGCCGCAGCAGACTCCACCAGTCAGGACTTGGCAGGGCCGCCTCAGCATCCCCGCAGGGCACCGTCACCACCGCCCGCTGCCTGAGGTGGAGTCTGTTTGGCTCTCATGTGGCTGTCCGCCTCCAGCCCCGTCCTCCCTCCCTCCTGCCCTCCCTACGCCTTCAACCCCAGTGGCCCCTGAGCTTTTCTGCCACTTTCGTCCTGTGCCCACCACACCGAGGCCGTGCCTGTGGATGGCTGGGAGGGACCTGTCAGAAGAGCCCCAGAGGGGAGACCCCAAAGGGTCTCGGGGTAGGGCGAGGCGGCAGGTGTCAGCACCCTGGGCCCTGTTCCCGCTCTGTCGAGGGGGTCTGTGCTGCTCTCCTCGGAAGACAGGTTCTGTGTCCGCTCCTCGTGCCCCTGCCCCGTCCTCCTACTCGGCCTGGGAGCGGGGAGTCCTCCGTGGGAAAGGACGAGCTCTGGGCCTAGAAATAGCCAAGCGTGGACAGAAATAACCCTGGCCTCCGAAAAGAGCATGGAAAATTAAATCGGGAACGTTAGCATTCCCTGGCCCGGTCCACGGCCATTGTCTCATTGTGCAGGTGGCGTTTTTCTCCTCATTTTAAACACGAGGGCACTGGGGGAAGTGACCTGCCCGAGATCCGTCTGCCAGTGGCCGAGCCTTCGATCCTCGTGTTTCCTGTGACGCGCCCTCACTCCCAGACCTCGGAGGCTCTCCCTCCGCAGTGCCCACTGCTAGAGACGCCCTCGCTTGCTTCTCTGAGAGGCAAACTCCTATTCGCCCTTCAAAACCCCAGCTGAAAGCCACTTCCTCTGGAAAGCCTTCCTTAACCCTCCGGCAGGCAGCTGAGCCCTAGCGTGGCTCTCTGCCAGGCCCGCGCCACGCTGGATAAGAGCCCTGGGCTCCTTGGGATGGGATTGTGCCTCATTCACTGCTGCATGTTCCAGTTCTATGCCAAGGAGTGTAGTTGGTGCTCGATAAATGTTTGTCGAATGACTGACCAATGGCTTGTTCTCACTAACATGTGAGTGGTGGTAAGTTGAATGCCTGTCCCTTCCCCTACGTTTTCATCACAGTGACCTGAGAAGTTAGCATTGCCATGGCCCTTTTACGGATGAGCTCACCTGCCCAAAGGTCACATAGCAAGAAAGGGCTGGACCTGGGATTTGAACCCAGCCCCACAAGCATGGATCTTTCTGGAGAGCTCACTGCGTGCCTGGCACCTGGCTTGGGTGGGACTCGGAGTGGGCAGAATCCATGTGGCCTCCTAGCATGTCCACTCTGTTTTCCCCCTATCCTTTGGCTGGCTCTCAAGGTGGCATCTGAACGCGCTTCTTCATGCCCAGTGCCCACTCCGTGGGGTGGTATCGCCTGCTGAGGGCTCTCCCAGGTTTGGGGACATGGTTTGGGGACATGAACACTATAGCACGTGTCTCAGCAGGGATCCTGTGAAGTGCCACTTGCAGCCAGGGCACCTGGGAAAGGCCGATCTTCACGGGAAGACAAGGACTCGGTGAAGCTGGGTGGAAGTCCACATTTGAAGGGACCTGCACAGCTGTCTTGGGGGTTCTGGGAACATCTGTGAACCACATTTGCCTTCCTCAAGCTGCCCCCCACTTCTTGTCCCCTTTGAGGGAGTCTTTGGCAAGCAGAGGCCTGAGGCTACCCCTGCGAAAGGCTTTGAGGAGTGGGGGGCAGAGGCCACGGAGCAGGAGAAAAGGGAGTGGGTGGAAGGTTCTAGAACCATTGCAGAGAAGAAGGATGCAAGAGAGAGTTTCGAGATTCTGGCTAAAGAACTAAGGTTCCAGGACTCCGGTGCCGTCGCTGTCGCTGCAGCCACCCCCAGCCCAGCAGAGGCCTGGCAGCAGGACAGGACAGCAGCTCCGGGCACAAGGACAGGGATGGACCCACGGCGGGGGATGGGGGTGGGGTGGGGGAGGGGAGGGCAAGCTGGGAGGGGAAGCACATCCCAGAGGGGGGAGCAGGGCTGGGACGTGCTTCGTGGGTCCTGACCTTCACCGAGAGTGTCTCAGGCCCCAGTGGCCACACTGCCCACTCCCTGGGGCAAGACAGGAGCTTCTTGGGCTGCACCATGGGGTACGTCTGGGGGAGAGACCAGTCCCACCTGGTCACCCAGGAGCCCAGGCCCCGGGCTGAGCTGGCTGGAGCTGGCCTTGTGCCCACCCCACCCAGGACGCCATCCTCTGCTGGACCAGGGCGAGGGCCACCTCACGGATGGAGGGTGGCCTGGCGGACACACGGGCAGAGTCA
>NW_011889179.1:394913-397216 GCF_000151845.1 Pteropus vampyrus | reverse complement strand
CGTGGGGTGGTATCGCCTGCTGAGGGCTCTCCCAGGTTTGGGGACATGGTTTGGGGACATGAACACTATAGCACGTGTCTCAGCAGGGATCCTGTGAAGTGCCACTTGCAGCCAGGGCACCTGGGAAAGGCCGATCTTCACGGGAAGACAAGGACTCGGTGAAGCTGGGTGGAAGTCCACATTTGAAGGGACCTGCACAGCTGTCTTGGGGGTTCTGGGAACATCTGTGAACCACATTTGCCTTCCTCAAGCTGCCCCCCACTTCTTGTCCCCTTTGAGGGAGTCTTTGGCAAGCAGAGGCCTGAGGCTACCCCTGCGAAAGGCTTTGAGGAGTGGGGGGCAGAGGCCACGGAGCAGGAGAAAAGGGAGTGGGTGGAAGGTTCTAGAACCATTGCAGAGAAGAAGGATGCAAGAGAGAGTTTCGAGATTCTGGCTAAAGAACTAAGGTTCCAGGACTCCGGTGCCGTCGCTGTCGCTGCAGCCACCCCCAGCCCAGCAGAGGCCTGGCAGCAGGACAGGACAGCAGCTCCGGGCACAAGGACAGGGATGGACCCACGGCGGGGGATGGGGGTGGGGTGGGGGAGGGGAGGGCAAGCTGGGAGGGGAAGCACATCCCAGAGGGGGGAGCAGGGCTGGGACGTGCTTCGTGGGTCCTGACCTTCACCGAGAGTGTCTCAGGCCCCAGTGGCCACACTGCCCACTCCCTGGGGCAAGACAGGAGCTTCTTGGGCTGCACCATGGGGTACGTCTGGGGGAGAGACCAGTCCCACCTGGTCACCCAGGAGCCCAGGCCCCGGGCTGAGCTGGCTGGAGCTGGCCTTGTGCCCACCCCACCCAGGACGCCATCCTCTGCTGGACCAGGGCGAGGGCCACCTCACGGATGGAGGGTGGCCTGGCGGACACACGGGCAGAGTCACGCCAAGGCCTGCTGCTTCTCTCCGTCCCTACAGGCGGGGCCTGTCCCCTCTGCCTGCCAGGAAAGTCCAGGGAACACCGAGTAACTCGTACCCAGCCAGGCTCTCCCTGGCGTCCATCTGTCTGTCCCCTGCACCCTCACCGCCTGGCTTGGGGCAGGTGCCAGCACTGTGGCTGGAGGCCTATGGTGCTGCCTGTCGGGACACCGCAGCCCTTGGGTGTCTTGACGACCAGGCTGTGTGACTCAGGGCAGGTGTCTGACCCTCTCTGGGCTCATGAGATGGTGCATGCGGTGACGTCAGGGCTGTTCCATGGCCTGGGAGGAGGGGCTGGCTCTCCACCCGCCCTTCCCCAGCCCCCGCTGTGGCCACCTCATCCAGGTCCCCTCCGGCAGGTTGGGAGATGGGGACCTGGAATGCGGGGCTGCCTCGAAGCTGGACGAGTCGGAGGGGCCCGCGCCTCCCCAGGCAGGCCAGGAAGCTGCATCTCATCAGCTCCTCCAAGCAGCTTTCTGGGATTGCTGGCCCTAGGGCCACCCTTCCAAGGGTCTGGGGATGGAGGGAGGCGTTCTGGAGGGTCCTTGCCGGCCATTCAGCGACCGCTTGGCCGCCTCTCCCGGGGCAGCAGCGCCACCTGGTGGCCTCAGGCCCCTACACACCTTGGTCTAGCTGGCGTTGCCTGTGGATCAGCTGGAGGGGCCGGGGCAGCCTGGGGGCGCTCCCCGAGATCACTGGCGGCTCTGAGAACCGAGGAACCCTATGCCCGGATGAGCCAGAACTGTGCCTCTCAGCCCTGCCCCTTGCTAGGTGTGTGCGGCCCCAGGGGAAGCTCAGAGACGGGCTTAACCCAGAGGAATGGGGGGGGGTCTGTCACTGTGACCACGCGAGCAGATGCAGATGTCCCGTTGGGAGGGGTCCTCCGAGTACCCTGGCACAGGGCAGGGGAAGGGTGAATGAATGAACGTGGGCGAGCGAGCTGAGGCCCTCCGGGGGGAGGCCGCCCCTGTGGCATCTCATGCTACTGCTTACTGAGGCTGAGCACGTGAGTGCACCCCCCCACGCACACACACGCACACACGCACACACACGTGCACACACGCACACACGTACATGCACACACATGCGAATGCACACACGCACACACATGCACACGTGTACATGTGCACACAGGCACACACACGCACACACGTGCACACACGCAAACGCACACACATGCACATGCACATGCACACACACATGCATACGCACACACACACAATGCGTGCACACACCAAAGCTTAGGACGGCACAGGACTCCCTCGGGGTTGATTGGACCGGTGTGGCCGAGGGGGCCTGGCATCGGTGAGACACGCTGTCCCCCACCTGGCCACCTGGGCCCAGTTCCCTGAG
>NW_011889179.1:364664-390909 GCF_000151845.1 Pteropus vampyrus | reverse complement strand
CCCCCGCCCTCCAGAGCTGCCGGCTGGAGGCCCCTAAACCTGCCCCCATCAGTGATGGTGAGACCGTGAACCCACCACCGCAGCCTTTCACGGGAGCCCCTGCCTGGCCGCAGGACGATGAGTGGAGGGGAGCACGCGGAGGCCCCCACGGGGCTCGGTGCCTCCCAGAGACCCCCGCCCGCCGGCTGAGTTGAGGGCACGAAGGGAATAAACAGGTTTAATTTGGGACGAGGACTTCACTTTAAGGAGACTGTTTACATCAGATATAAATACACATGCCATCTCACGTCACCCGGGTGTTCGGCAAATCTGGGATGGCCGTGGGGAGGGGGATGCAGAGACCACACACCGGGCTCCTGTGGGACCGGAGACAGTCGTGGTCTGGCCTCTGGGACTCTGAGAGTGTGGGGGCCCAGCCCCCAGCTCCCCTACCCCTCCGGTTGCAAGGCCAAGGAGAGGAGTAGAGATGGGAGAGACTGAGGCCCATCCGGCGAGGGCTCTGCGTGGGGTTCTCAGAGGTGTGAGGTTGGCCCCCACTTCCTGCCCTGGCCCCAGAACACAGGCGGCCACCCTCTCGAGCTTGAATGGTAAGGGGCACCCTGGGCTCGGGCACCCTTTACCCCCAGTACTCTCACAGTGGGATCGCAGACATGGGGACCAGAAGGCACTGGAGGCAATCCCGGAGTCCAGGTCAGAGGTGGTGATCAGAAGCTCGAGCCAGAGAAATGCTGCCTCCCAGAGGAGGAGATGAGCTAGGTGGGAGCCGCTGGTCCGACCCCTCTGCCCAGAGGGGAGAACAAACGGCCCGAGTGGTCGGGTCTTTGCTCTTGGCTTTCTCGTCCATGGGATGGGGCCATGAGTCCTGATGCCCTCCTGGGGCCGCAGGCAGTGTCTCCTGAGGCTGTTCCCGCACTGGGGGCCTTGGGAAGGTTTGCGTGTCTCCGTGGAGCAGGCAGGCACGAGGCTATTGGAGGAGGTGAGGCTGGGGTTCAGTTCCCACCTGACCACCATCACCGGGCGGGGCAGGCCGCCCACACTGCCGCTGGGCGGGAAATAGCCTCTGCGTGGTCCTTACAGCTTCGGGCGTCAACCCAGACTTCCGCGGACAGGCTCTGCGCTAAGCTCCTGGGCTCACGGACGCCTCGAGGGGGTTCCTACGCAGACACACCACCCACGCGACACCGTGCCCCACGCTTCCTTCCTGTCCGTGTTCCCTCTGTGGGGAAGGGATGGAGAGATGGAAAGGGGGAGGGGGGGCCCGACCTCTTTGGTTGACTTTTTAACCCTCCTTGTACCTAAAAAGGCGTCCCTTTTTCTGAGGACCCCCTTCTGGGGATGGGATGGTGCAGGCAAGGAGCTCCTGGAGATCCCTCCGAGTTTTGGTGGACACAACGCACACTGTAGGGACAGCGTTGAGCCCAGCACACCGGACCTGGCGCCGTGGCTGGCATCGCTGGTCACCGCAGCATGGTGGTCTTAGACCCTCCACGCGCCGGGCGGTGTCGCCAGTTCATCAAGATGAATCCGGTTTGCCACCCGGGCAGGGCTGGCCCGGCCCCGGCATGCCGAGCCTGGCCCTGACCTGCGGCCCCCCGGCCAGGTCCTGCTGCCTACGCCTCGGGCCCATTCGCCAGGGCCTGCGTGATGGCGTGGGGGCTGGCGCTGCCGACGCGGTGGTGGCCGGAGCCCCGGGCGCTCTTGCGCATGCTGACCATGTCGCCCACGCCGGGCTCATACTCGGTTCGGTGCCGGCGGAAGAGGCCGCGGACGGCGGCCTGGAAGCCGCTGGTGATGAAGCAGTAGACGATGGGGTCCATGCAGCTGTTGAGGCTGCTGAGGGTCACGGCCACGTGGTACACCACGAGGCTGGCGTGGTCGGGCACGTCGGGCCACAGTGCCACGGCCACCTGGCGGGCGTGGAAGGGCGTGAAGCAGACGAGGAAGATGACGAGCACCGTGAGCAGCAGCTGCACGGCCCGCACGCGGCGCTGGCGGCCCTGCAGCAGCAGCCCCGGGCGCGACAGCGCGCACACCATGCGGCCCGTGAACACGCTGATGACCAGCAGCGGCAGCAGGAACTCCAGCACGGTCAGCGCGAAGACGCGGCAGCAGGGCCCGCCGCCGGCCGTCACGCCCAGCACGGACAGCGTCACGGCCCCGGACGCCAGCCACACGAAGGCGCACACGGCCCTGGCGCAGGGGGGCTGGCGCCAGCGGCGCGAGCCCTCGGGCTGCAGGATGGCCAGGTAGCGGTCCACGCAGATGCAGGTGAGGAAGAGGATGGAGCAGTGCATGTTGAGGAAGTAGCCGAAGACGTGGGGGAAGGCGCAGCGCAGGCAGCCGCGCGTGCCGTGGACGACGGCGAAGCGCACGGGCAGGGACAGGCCCACCAGCAGGTCGGTCACCGCCAGGTTGATGGTGTAGGTGACGGACGCCGTCTTGGCCCGCGTGCGGCAGCAGAAGACGTACAGCGCCAGCCCGTTGAGCACCAGCCCCGCCAGGAAGATGACGCCGTGCACCGCCATCAGCGCCAGCCACAGCGCGGGGAAGGTGGCGTGGAGCTCCTCGTCCAGCAGGGCGAACAGGTGGAACAGGGGCCTCTCCGGCACGCTGAGGTTGGCCCACGCCGCTGCCGTCGCTGTGGCGTTGGGGGCCGCCCCGGCCGGGGGCCCCGCGGGAGCCTCTGAGGGCATGATGGCGGCTGGCGGGCGCCCGCCCGGGGCCTGGGAGGAGAGAGACACGGGGTTACGCCGGGGGCCCCTGCCGTGCCTGCGATGCCCGCTCCTCCCTGCCCCGGCGCTGGCCAGTGTGGAGCTTCGGCAGAGGCAGACCTCTGACCCCGCCCCTCCCTCCAGAGCCATCGCCAGGACTCAGCGAGGTGACAGAGGTGACGGATGCGGCACAGGTAGGAGCGTTGGGCCACGTATGTGGCGTTCGAGCCCAGCTTCCTCTCTGCTTCCTCCCGTGCTCTCTGTGCAGCCTCGGGCAGGGCACTTAGCCCCTCTGTGCCTGCCGCGTGTCCTCACCTACACAGCGGGGATCGAGGAGCTGCGGGGGGATTAGCTGAGCCCGGCAGCGCCTGGCACATAGGTGGTGCCAGATAAACCAGGATTCCGCTCAGGCAGAGCTCGCCCCTGGCCGCCCCACCCCACGCCGGTGCTCACCCCGCCCCCCTGCCCCCAAGCCCGGGCGTCACAGCCCCGGCCCCCCACCCGTCTGTCCTCACCTCCGGGCCGGCACCAAGTCAGTGAAGGGCTTCTCGAGGGGGCAGGGATGCGGGGGACAGAATCCGCCTCCCCGGGCGCCCCGTTCCCTCCCCACACTCAGACGCAAGCGCCCCTGTCTTGGAGGCGCTCAGTGGGACCAGAGCCTGGAGCCAGGTCCCGGCAGCAGCGGGGCCTGAGTGGGTGTGAGTTAAATAAACGCCGAGCTTCCCGCCTGTCCACGCCTGGTGGCCCAGACGCTTTGGTGAGGCGGGCTGGGGGCTGGGCTGGGCTCTCTGTTTATGTTCCTGCTAAGCTGTTTAACTTGCTGAGATTTATCTCTTTATTTATAAATGAAGGGTTAAGGGCCCCCCCAGCCCCACCCCCGCTGGGCTGGTCCTCCAAATAAGGGCATTTTTGGCTTTTTCAGGAGAAAGGCGAGGCTTTGGGGAGAAGCAGGGAGGAGGGGCAGGCAAGTGGAAGGGGAGGCACAACCCGCCCTCCCGCCTCCCGCCCCCACCTCCCGGTGACCCAGGTAACCGGTGTCTGCTGTGAACAGGCTGACACTGCCCCCTCCCCTGGCTGGCTGTGTGGCCTCTGCTGTGGCCTGGGACTCTGGCTCTTGCCTGCTAGGGCGAATGGAATGCCCAGCCAGGCAGGGCACGGGCCCAGCAGAGGGGCCCTCACTAGCTGAGGCTCAGGTCCCAACCTGGTCTGGAGGGAGGACTGGGTAGAGCAGGCAGCCACCTTCGCCCTTAGGCTCAGAAGAGTCACACCTGCCCAAGGTCACCCGGCGGAGCCTCTGCCTCTGCACCCCCGAGACCAGTGGAAGGGGTCAGGAGCAGGCCTGTGTCCATCCCCTCTGGCCATCCCCAGCAATGCGGGCCCAGGCGTCGGCTCACAGGCTCCTCCGGCGGGCTGCCCACTGCTGGGCACCGCAGCCCCTAACACAGGGGTGATGGAAGCAGCTCAGGGAGACGGAGTGTGAGAGAGCTCTCGGGCGGGAGCGGCCTTCTGTGGGCACGAGGGGGCGGCGAAGGGAGGCGAAGGGGAGGGGGCATAGCCTCAGGGCGGTGGGCTTCACCCTATGGGCGGTGGGCTTCACCCTCTGGTGGGGGGGTAGGGCACAGAGGGTCCCCTGGAGGGAGATGCCTCCGTAACGCTCACCTCCTCTACTATGAACAAAGCCGCGTGTGGCAAGACACGGAGGAGAGACCCCGGGGGCTGGGAGCTGGCCCCGGGACTCACGGCGGCCAGGGCTCGGGACGTCTCCCACGTGCTTTTCCGTTTTCCGACGTGTCTGCGCTAGGCCAGCATCAGCGTCACAACCAGAGACAAATGATAAACATCACAGAATATTTCTTCTGGGAAATAGTCCCAGGATGACGCTGGCCCCCTGGAAAGTCCCCAGGGCCAGCCTCCACGCTGAGCGGCCATTCAGTCAAGGTGCTGAGGGTCCTGGCCAAGGTTGCCGGCAAGTGGGGTGGAGGGGTGCTCAGGTCATCCCACAGGCCAGACAGGTGAGGAGAGAGGTCAGCCAAGCACACGCTGATTCTCAGTCCCAAGAATCTGAACCCAGATCCCAAACAAAGCTGAGCCCTGATGTCGGCCACACACTGAGCCACGATCTCAGTAATGTGATGGACCTTCGTCTCTGTCACACTGAGCCTTGACCCTGGCTGCAGACTGAGCCCTGATCCTTGTCACGCATTGAATCTGACTCTGGCTGCAGACTGAGCCCTGATCCTTGTCACAGACTGACCCTTGACCCGGGTCATACACTGAACCTCGATCCCTGTCACACGCTAAGCCTTGATCCCAGGTCATATTCTAAGCCCTGATCCTGGTCTCAGCCTGGGCTCCTCGTCCCTCTGCCGTCCACGCTCCGTGGGAAGGGGGCCCAGGGCGGCGTGCGGACGTCACAGGGGTGGCGGGTCACAGGGGTGCGGTGCTGTGAGGGGGCTTGGGCAAGAACAGCAGGCAGCAGAGGTGCAGGCCTGGGTCGCCGTGGGCTTCGGTCTCCCTGCCTGCGAGGCGATGTGAGGACAGCACCGTCTTCCTGCAGTTTCCCAGGGGACGCGTGGCACCGGCCACTGCAAAGGTCCTGGGGCTTCCCCCGGGTGTGCATGTGGGGAAGCCGAGGCTCTGGGAGGGACAGGTCAGGACCTGAACCCGTGCCTGCCTGGGCTGAGCCCACACTCAGGTCCTTGGTCCCTAAAGGGCAGGCAGGGCACCCCCTCTGCCGGCAGCGTGGCGGGCACCCACGCCCCACGTGCCCCTCCCGACTGGCCCCTCAACACGGCCTGGAGCGAGGGGAAAGTGGAGGCAGCCCTGCAGCTCCAGGGGCACAGCCTGGCCCGGCCCACCCACCCAGCCCGAGGGCCAGGCACAGACGTGGCCCCCAGACGTCCCCCAGCGGTGAGCGAGCAGAGTCCCAGAGACCCAGGTCCCAGTCCGGCCCTGCTGCTCCCTCGGCCCTCGGCCTTGGCCGGGTCGGTGGCCTTGTTCTCCTCACCTGCTAGGTGGGGCCACTCCCACAGCCCGAGGGGGGAGGCCTGGCCCTGCCCCGGAGCCACCCGAGCCCTGTCCTCTCTCCTTCCTGGCACGTGCCCTGGCTCTGGCTGAGGCAGAGGGACTCTGAAGCTGGGGCCAGCTGGCAGGGCCCAGTGGGTGGGGGCCATGTCCTCGTAGTGCCTGGCACGGTGCTGGGCTCAGGGCCTGGGAACTGCACCAGGGCACTGTCCCCAACTGGGGGGCTTGTCGTCCGCCAGCCTGGCACTGCCCCCTGCCCAGCCTGCGCCACCCGTCCACACTCGGACACGCCTCTGGGCAGGAGGGGTGTGGTCTGCTCTCCGGGGACTCAGGTCAGCAGGGCGGGGCATCATCTTCGAGTCCCAGCCGCTGCCTGGACTGTCCCGTCCCGAGCCTGGCTCCACTTCGTAACAGACTGCGTGACTCCGGGGCCTCCGAGCCTCGGCCTCCTCGTCTGTGAAGTGGGCAGTTAGAATCCACCCCTGAGGCCGGGCCGGCGCTGGAAGGGACGGGAGAGGGTGTTGGTGGCTGGAGGGCGGGAGACAGGGCCGCCTGTGAGCAGAGCAGGGGCTCAGGGAAAGGGGGCCCCTTCGGAGAAGTGCAGCGGGCTGCTGGCGGGAGTGGCCGCGGCCGCGCCATGCGACCCCGGACCCCCAGCGGCGAGTCCTGGTCCTGGGTGTGCAGCTGCGCGGGAGGGGAGAGGACGGGGTCCCGGGGCTGGGCACCCCACTTCTGGAACATCTTTGGCTGCTGGCAGCGTGGCCCGTGTCTCTGGACCTCAGGCCCAAACCCTCAACACTGCTCTAGAAGGCTCTCCCAGAAAGCAGGGGGGAGGGAGGGAGGGCGGTGGGATCTCGAGGCTGAGGGGCTGAGGGGCTGGGTCAAGGCCGAGGCCTGAGTTCTCCCGGCGAGACCCCCGGGCGGGGTAACCCAGCCTCCCTCCGCCGCTCGTGGGGTGAAGTGGCCTGCTCACTCTCTCAGCTTAGGGCTGGGGCCCTGCAGAGCTGAACCCTCGTGATGTGACGAGACCCCAGGCTACGGCGGGTGAGAGGGGAAAGTGGAGGTGGGGTGCCCTGCTTGCTGCTGCGTGGTGCAGGGTGAGGGGCGCGGTCCCCCGCCCCACATGCACGCCGGGAGCCCCATGCGTCGAAGGTTTGTGGAGCTTCGTCTCACTGTGCTGCTGTGTGCATCCAAGGGTCTGCCACCCCCATTACACCGTGAGCATCTCGAGGGCGAGGTGGGCGAGGTGGGGGGCTGGGGGCATAGTTCTACCTGTCTCTCCAGCACCCAGAACAACCCAGGCAGAGTGGCACCCAGCTTTCTCTTTGGCTGACGAACCCGAGTGAGCCCTGTCAAGGCTTGCGAGGCCCATTTCTCGACCAGCATTCGGTGCCCTCCCTGCCTGGCCCGGCTCCCTGACAGCCCACCCAGCGTCCCAACGCCTGCCTGGAACCGGCTTCCACGCGCAGGTCCATCCTCCCAGCAGAGCAGGCCGACACCTCCTCCGGGAAGCCCACCTGGCCATCCCCTTCCTCTTGCCCTTGGTGCTCAGTAATGGTACTTGATTCAAGTCTCAGGGTCTTAGTTCCTTCACCTGTGCTTCTGGGACTCGTGTTTGTTGAGTGAATAACTGAGCCAATCAATGGATGAAATCTGGCAGTGGCTGGAGGTGCTGGGTGGAGTGAGTGAGAAACGCCAGGTGCTCCCCACAAAAGACGTATAATGATCATGACGACGGTGCTGGAAGCTCATGGTTTCCTCGCCCAAATGGAGGCCCTGCTTCGGCCTGCCTGCCCGTTGCTTAGTGCGGGACTTCTCTGAGCCTTTGCGAAGCTCTCAAACCCAGGTAACCTTCCCAAAGGGGAAGAATGAGCACCTTTCCCCACGTCGTTTGACCCTGGGGCTCCCCCTTACAGCCGCACCGACGGGGGGCTGCGCCCGCCACCTCCCATCACAGCTTGCTCAGTTCTCGCTCTGTGCCCGGCCGTGCGAGGCCAAGACCCCCACGTCTCGGGGTGCTGTGATCTGCCCACAGACCCTGAGGGGGGGCGCCTGGGCCATGCTGAGCTCCCCTCCTTGGTGGGTGGGGGCGTGTCCTGACCTCTCCTTGGCGCCTCTCAACCTCGCACCCCACCATCCCTGCATATCCGCTGCAGTGGCCCAGCCACCCGGCAGATGCGGATCCTGAAGGCTGGCCGCCTCCCACCCTGCCCTTCGGGATCTGGGATCACAGGGGAGCCTGGCCTCAGCCATGGGGCACCGGGGCTGCCTGGGAGTGTGGCCCAGGACCCCCGTGCCGCCGGCAGCTCCTGCACCATGGCCAGGAGGGGCAGGCATGACAGACAGGCCGGGGCTGCCCCTGACCAAGGCGCCCGGAGCATCTGCCGTGGGCCAGGGGCCGTGCTGGACACTCGGCAGCCCTGCGCCTTACAGACGAGGACGCGGAGGCTCAGAGAGGTGACGTGCCCTAGGTCACACGGTGTGAAATCGGAGCTGGGAATCAAAGCCAGGTCTACTCGCTCCCAGGCCCAGGCTGCAGTGGGGCCAGCCGGGTGGGTGGGCGTCTCTGGACCTGGGGTTTGTGCATAAGGAGATTCTCAGGCACAGAGTACCCATGTGTGCCTGCGCCCCCAATGGGGTGACCCTTACAGCCTTCTATGGCCAAAACGGCCATTATTGGGTGGCTGGATCCTTGGAGGACCCCAAGAGGGAACGGGCCGGCCCTGGGTCACCCAGAGGGCCGAGGTGGTGCCAGCGGAAGTCCAGGCCTCCGTCCTGGCCAGGGACCCCTCCACCCAGCTCAGAGAGAGGGGCCGCCTGCGGGCGTGGGTGGAGAGCTGTCAGGAGTGCACCTGGGCTCCAGCACACCCGACGGCCTCATGCCCCACCGTCTGACGACAAGCAGGTTTCTGTGGAAGGGGCGGCCCCAGGTGTTGCTGTACTCGGGGGTCCTGTGGGTGCTCAGACGAGCCCCCTGCCACCCTGCTTCACCTCACGGCTTGTCTTGACCCTGGCAGCTGCTGCGATGCTTCCTCCCTCCCCCGCCCCGCCTCTCCAGGGGTAGCGGGACGGGCTCCAGGCTGCACCCTCCTGGCCTCTGCCTGGTCCTTCTCCCTGCAGACCCTCAGCCTCGTGCCCTCGGTCCTGGCACATGCTGTCCCCGGCATGCCGTCTCTGCCTGCCACCTGCTGAAGGCCCCTTGCACCCATCGTCACCACCCCACACGGTCCTCCCTGAGCTCCTCCGACCTCCGGGTGCCCTGCACTGGGGCAGAGCTGTAACCCCACGCTTCACGTGTTGCGTCTGAGATGGCCTCTTGCAGGGTCTCGCTGATCCCCAGATGCCCCCAAGTTGGTGCCCCACGTTGCCCCACGTGAGGAAACTGCAGTGTCGGGGGCTGAGAGGGACGTCTGAGTCACGCGGCCGGGGGTGGGGGAGCTGGAGCTCCAAGTCCGCCCTGCGGCCCCTCTGCCCGCCCCACGCCACCGAAAGTGCGCCTCGGCCTTCCGTGCAGAGAAGGAAGTAGGGGCTCGGGGCAGCAGCTCGCCCAGGCCTCACGGCCCCCGGAGGGGAGGTGGCCCCTGGGTGACCCTCTGGCTGAGAGTGAGCACAGTCGGCAGAAGAACGTGGGGGCCGGCGGGCAGGGCCGGCGGCCTGCCCGGGGGGCTGTGAGCCCACCGCAGCCCCCTCCCTCCCGCTCCCAGCCCTGCCCGAGTCTGCACAGCTGCTCCTTCTCTGCCCTGCTCGGCACCCTGGCCCCAGGCCAGTTCCCAGCCCGCCCGCGCCCCTCGGGACCGTGCTCCTTCTCACAGGGCAGTTACAGTCAGCGAGGGCCAGGCGGGGGCAGTGCCAGCTACGAGGTACACACCGGGAGGCCCGGGCCTCAGTTTCCCCATGCCTAAAAGGGTGGGGGCAGGGCACAGCTGGAGCAGAGGGCCTGAACCGTGGAATAGCAGAGCCGGCCCTCCACAGCGCCCCGTGCGTGCTGAGCCTGTCCCCATGAACCCGTCCACTTTCAGCTCTGCCCCAGCCTGGGGGACTGTGGTGATCCAGGTCTCGGAGATCCTCAAATGCCTCGGGGGTCCCCCACCCTAGTGCCTTGACAGGTGGGGAAAGCCAGGCCCAGCTTTGGGCACCCGGCAACCGATCAATGCTAGTGCTGAATGAATGAATGAATGAATGAATGAATGAAAGTCGGAGAAAGGGGCTGGGGGTCTAGCAGCACAGGCGGGGCTCTGGGGCAGGACGGATGCCCCGCAAGCCCTTGAGAGCTCCCTCCCCTCTGGGCACCCCGCCCGCGGCTCTCAGTGCCCTCCCCCCGGGGGCTCCGCTCTCCCATCTCTCCAGCGGCATCCCACAGCTGGGACCTCGAAGCCCGGTGGGCAGTTTCCCCGGCCCCTCTCCCCTCCCGCTGTGGGCCTGGCACGGGAGGACACCGCCACCGACCAGTTTGGGAGGCCTGGCCAGCCCGCGGCGACTCACCTCGCCTTCGCCTGCCGGGCAGCTGGAGACAGAGCAGGCGCTGCCTGGGCCTCCAGCAGCTCTGTGGACACCCGTCAGGCTGCCCAGACGCTCCTTCCTGGGGCCTGACGTCAGGCCGGCGCCCTGGGCTCCTTTTGGGCAAAGGCAGCAGAAGTGGGGGCGGGGTGGGGGCGGGGCAGGGGCGGGGCGGCCCGTTTCTCCCCTACTCCCCCCCACCGGCCCCTGGAGGAGCTCGGGTCCTGGGCCCTGAGGGGAGGAGCTTAGGGGCCGCAGAGTCCGCAGCCCAGACTGGCGGAGGAGGAAACTGAGGCACGAGGGGTGGGCCCAAACCGCATCACCCGGGGGGGTGGGGGAGAGGAGCAGGGAAGGGGGGGCTCCGGCCCGGGCTCTCTGTCCCTCAGTGCCCGGGAGAGCGTGGCTGGCACTCACGTGTGTGCAGAGGGAGGTGGGGGCCACACAGACACAGATTTCTGCCTGGGCGGGGACAGACGCTTCCGGTCTGGGCTGCCTCTGCACTTGACGGCTGCCCCGGGCTCCCGCGCTGCTGGCCGCTGCTGCGTGTCGCGTGTTCTGGGCCTGGACGTGCCCATGTGTGCCCGAGGCCCCGTGCAGCATCTGGGCCTCTGTTTGTGTCCCCTCCTGTGTGTCCCTAGGATGGGTGCGGCTTCGCAGGGGCCCACGCACGCCTGAGTGCATTTGTGGGTCTGGCACCAGTTGGGGACGGTGCGTGACCTGGTGTGACCTCTGTGAGTGCTAGCATCTCCGTGGGGACACATGGGGTCAGGTGCCTGGGAAAAACCTGGCCTTGACAGGAGCCAGTGGTAGTAAATCTTAATGGCCAAGGCCTGATCCAGGGTGGCTCTGGGAGGGACGGCCCGGCTAGATGGACACGCAGACCACAGTGGAGTGAAAGCTGTCAGCCTGCCCCCGGTGGGTCAGGTTACAGGTCTGAGTGTGGGCGGCTGGGGTGGGACTCGGGGGCTCAGGGTCAGGCCCTCTGCCTGAGTGACTTCCCCAGTTTCTGTCCCTGGGCTTCTGCCCACGCACCCCGACCACTAAGCACCTACGGAGCTGGCCGTGCTGGGTGCTGGGGACACAGTGACAGATGCTTTGCCAAGGCCCCTGGCCTCCGAGATCACAGTCTGGCTGGTGAGGGACTCGGTAGCCGTGCCCCCAGCAGGAGGGCGTCGTCAGGAGGCTTCTGCAGCTGGCAGCGCAGTGAGGGGCAGAGGCAGGAGTAAGCGGTGGGGGGCAGCCTGGGTGGGCAGAGAGAGGCCACCTGGACACCGGTCGCCACATGCCAGGGTCCCCAGGAGTGGAGGGCAGGGGTGAGCAGTGAGGCTGGGAGTGAGCAGGAGACGTCACACCGGGTCTCAGCTGCCCCGTGGGAAGCAGAATGGTGGACTTGGCCTTGAGGGCACTGAGGAGCCAGTGAGGATTCTGGGGGAGGCTGGTCCTCGGAGCAGCTCCCCTGCCCCCGAGTCTCCCTGCTCACACAGGGCTGAGCCCACAGGCTGCCTTTTCTCCTTAGCCCACTGTTGTATCTATCCCAGAAGGGGAAACTGAGGCCCGGAGAGGTGCAGGAGCCTCCGGACCACGTGGGCCCTGCCCCAGGCTGGCACTGGCCCCGGCTGGCAATGCAGGGGCACCCAGGGTCTTTCCGGGGGGGTGTGTGGGTTCTGCATTCACCAGGTTGTGGGCGGGGGCAGGAGGGCTGAGCCAGTGGAGGCTCAGATTTTATGAGCTGGAGACGGCTGCTGAGTCACGGGCAGGGCTGGCCAGGCCTCGTGCCCCCCTCTGAGGGCCCCAGTGGGGGTCCAGGCAGGCTGGTTCTCCAAGGCATCTCGGGGAGTTTCTCCAGAGGAACAAGTGCCAGCACGCTGCCTGGGGAGCAGGGTGACAGCCTGAGTGGGCTCCAGGTCCCCTCCCCTGGGGAAGTTCTCCTCTGTAGGGCCCAGGGGTGGGGGGCAGAGGAGGGGCTGGAGCCCAGAAGGCTAAAGACAAGGACACGGGGACAATTTCACCCTTATCCCTTCCACAGCCTGGGTCCGGCCCGGCTGTCTGTGGCTGGGGTCAGAGGTCAGATGGCGGCTGGGTCAGGGGCCCGGCCAGGTGGAGAGCCCTCCCTGAGCCCACAGAAGCCCCCCACCCTCATGGCAGGAACTGTGGCATTCTCCCCAGGACTCACAGAGGACAGGAGGCTGCCATTCTGAGGATCGAGCCACAAATAGCAGCACGGCAGCCGCGTGGGGGCCGAGGGGGGGCAGAGAACACTCTGTGACAGCTGGGCAGGTCCTGTCACCCTCCTGGTGCCTGTAGCTCCGGACCTCATCTGTCCTGAGTGGTCCTCGTCTTGGCGCCGCTGGAGGCTGTAAACAGCTCTGGGGCCCTGGCCACACGCCCTGCTGTTGGCCCGGGGCGTGGCCAGCTGAGGGGGCGTGGGGAGGCCCCAGCCCCGGGGTGATCCAGAGAAGACAGGTGGCAGCTGGGGCTGGGTGGGTGAGGAGGCCCCTTGGGGCTCTTCTGAGGGGCCAATGGCCTCGTGCCCTTTCTGCATTCCGGGCTCCCTGGCAGGGCCCAGGCACACAAGGGGGCGGGCCTAGCTGGGCTGGGGTAGGCGGGCCTTTCTCTGTCCCGGGGGAGAGGCGACCCCACGTCTGGGAATGCTGGGGCCCCCCCACTCACGTGCACAGAGAGGCCCCGGGCCAGGCTCCCTCCTCACAGGAAGTGCTAGTGCTTCGTGTCTGTGGGACACACACACGCACACATGTCCCCTCCTTCCCCGGCCTCCTGGCTAGAGTCCAGTCCTTCGGAGAGACGCACCTGCCGCCCACTCCCCGGCCCCCCGCTCTGGCTCGGTCACAGTGGGGGGAGAAGCATTCCCACGCAGGACGAGCGCACACTGTAACGCTAACCCTCCCGTGTCGAGCACCCCGACCTGCTCTGGACGAGGGGCAGGAGTCTGTCACCGGCCCCACTGGCCCCACAGATTCGTGCCTAGTTCTGCCTGGCTTGACTTCGGACCACCCCCCTCCCCCACCACGTCCCAAGTTGGCCCTACTCGGGATGAGCAAACCGAGGCCTGGACGAGGCTCGGCTCTCCCTTGGCCCCTCCGCGCCTCCCGCAGCCTGGGCAGGTGCTCCCCGCACGCCCCGGCCCCTCATCTATGACAGGCTAGGTGGATCGTCCCTGGGTCCCCAAGCGCACACAGGGCTAGCCCAGGAGATGCTGGGGGAGCGGCGAATTTCCCCTGGGCCAGAGAGGACAATGGGGCGATGATGGCCAGTCTAACGGGGGTTCCGTGCGCCCCCGCTCCAGGCTGCCCCTGTTTCTGCCTCCTCCCCGCAGACACAGGGGACAGATCCCCTCTCCTCCTGGGCTCACAGAGTATCAGGGTGGGGACCAGGGAGCTCTGGGGCCTGGCCGTGGGTGCCTCAACCACCTTGGGACCCCCCACACCCAGGGCCGAGGAGGAGATGGGATCTCTGGGTCTGTCTCGTGCGGGGCCTGCTGGAGCGCCTTGGCCACCAAGGAGAGGGCAAAGGGAGGCCTGGGCCTTTTCCTCCCCTCCCCCGTAGCGTCCTCGGGTCACTGGGCCTGCGGCGTGCGGTGCGAGCCCAGCTTCTTCCCCGAGTCCTGGCGCCATCACACGAAACAGACCCCACTGAGCGGGCCCGCCTCTCGGTCACGACCTGTGCTTTGAGAAGGCTGGTACCGGGGTCAGTCACCCAGCTGCCACTCACGAGCACTTCCGGTGTCTCCAAACCGGCTCCGTTTGGCAGGAGAGAAGCCCAGAGAGGCGAAGTCGCCCGCCCAAGGTCACGCAGCCGGGAAGGGGCGGGGCTGGGGCTCGGCCCCGGGCTGCGCGGCCAGACCTGCAAAGCCCTGGAATTGCGCAGCTGGGCCAGGCCGCGCTCTCTCCGGAAGCTCCGGGGACCCATCCCTCGGGCACAGTTGACAGGACTCCACATCCTGGGAACCCCCACGCCCAGGGCGGAGCGTGCTGGGTCTCTCGTAGGTCCCCTGTTTTGGGGCAGCTGACTGCCCAAGTCCTGGAGGCCAAGGCCAGCCACCAAAAGCTGCCCGGGACCAGGCTAGGCGGGGGCTCCCTTGGCAGCGCCAGACCGGCCCACCCAGGCCAAGAGCCGGCCACATCCCTCGCAGGGCTCCGGGACCTGCTTACTATTTTAGGACACCCCGTGGGACTGGAAAAGCCGTGTATGTCTGTCAGTCTGTGCGGCGGGCCTCCCCGGGGCCCTGGATGCCCGGCTCTGCTGACCTCGCTGCGTGGCCGACCCCGGAGCGGGAGCGGGGACGGTGAGGGGCAGTGTCCACGTGGGACGCACAGCAGCTGTGTCCTCTGCACGACCCCGTCCGCCTCTCCTCACGGGAGGCAGCGAGCTCCCCGTCACTGCACGAGTCACGACGGGCACGTCCCAGGGCTGCTGCGTGGACGTCAGCCCTGACGGGGGGAGGACCGACGACCTCTGCGAGGGGGACCCAGAGACCCCAGGCTCCAACCGTTGCTGGTTCTGTCTGAGACGCCGAGATTTTAAACTTCTAAGATGTTGTCACTTCTAAGAGCCTGGGCTCCGAGGCTCCAGCCGGGACCCGCCCTGGGCATCCGGTCCCCGCCCTGAGGCAGAAATTTGGCCGAGGCCTTCGCCCTCTGCCTCGGGGGAGGCCACGCTCCTTCCCACCTCCACGCCTTCGCCGCCGCTGTCCACCTGGAACGCCTTCCCGCGCCTTTCCAGATCCCGGTCTACCCCGGTGCCACCTCTCCCAGGAAGCCTGCCGTGACCGGCTTCTCTCGGCCCTGAGTTCCGAAGGCGGTTCGGGCCTGCATCTGGGTCTGGAGTTCCCAAGGCCAGGTTTGTCTCTAACGGGAGGTCCGGCTTCTTGTGGGCGGGTCAGAACTTTACTTTTCTCTCCCTCTTTGATGCTTAGCATACACGAGGGTATACAGTAGGAGCTCAGTAAGTGCAAATGCCCACTTGCTTTAAACACGGGGGAGGCCGCGCAGGGCTCCAGGCTGGCAGAGTCCCGCCGCAGGCATCTGGACGCCTTCCTGCCTTCCAGGCTTCCCCAGGAGCCTTCGGGGGGCGCAGGCCCCTCGTGCGAACAGGGGGTCCTTCCCACGACCCCTGTACCCAGGATCCCAAAACTCGAACCGCTCCGAGGTGAGAAAGCACATCGGTGAGTCTGGCACCCAGGTGTGTGGACGGCCTGGGGTCTTCACGCGCCCAGCTCACCAGGAGCGGTCAGTGTTCCCCGGAGCGGGGTGGCCCTGGGCCCTGTGGGGTGGCGCACAGCATACAGCCTGGACGTTTGTCGTCTTCCTAAACCTGAACCAGGAGCACAGGTGGCCCCAGCTTTCACAGAAGTGGCTGTGGATCCGATGTCGCCTGTAGTTTACAGAGAAGTGACTGGGTTTCGTGGGCTGTGCTCTAGGGGATGGCGCGTCTGCTCCCAGTAGACAGGAAACCCCAGCCTTGCTGAGGGGGCTCGGTGCGAGGTCGTCCCCCATTAAGGAAGTACCTGCCCCCCCAGAGTGGCCTGAGCCATCTTCCCAGAGGCCTCCAGGGGGGCCAGGCCTCCTGTCCCTGCCAGGCATTGTCCTCTGGCAGTGCTGGGCGCAGACGCTCTCTGCCCCCAGCCCCAGGCACTCCCCCAGGAGGGGCCAGCTGCCTTCTCCCTCAGCTGGCCAGGTCCTCGCAAGCTTTGGTGGGCGGGAGATGGCACCAGACTCAAAGTTCAACACTCGGGCTCAGGCCCCACATCAGCGCCCCACCAGCTGCGGGAGCCAGGGCCACGGCTTGCTCCCCTCAAGCAGGGGACAGTGATCCCCCTGCCGTGCCAAACTCATGGGGCCATGTGGGGATCAGGCGTGAGGCCTGGGTCAGGGCTAAGGCCAGGAACAAGGCTCAGTGATGACCAGATTCAGGGTTCAGCACGTGGCTGGGATCAGGGATCAGGGACCAGGGCTCGGAGTGTGACCACAGCTCATTCTTTGGCTGGATCCAGCAGTCGGGGCACCCCGCTTGGGTCCATGACGCCCCACCATCTGCCCCTGGTACTGCTTAAGAAATGTTCTCACACACCACAGGTAGCGTGTGAGCTCGGTGCCCTGCCCTGTGCCCTCCCCGGGGAGGTGTCTCTTTCTGATGAGGAGTGGGGAGGTGCTGAGGCCCCTCCCGCGCCCCCCTCGTCCTCCCCTCGGAGCTGGCGGTGTCTGGGATCCTTCCGTGGAGGGCCTGCTTCCTGCCTGTGAGACGTGTCAGGACAGAGGCCAGACCTGGAAGGTGTTTAGATGGGCGGGAGGGGTTGGGAGCAGGTGGAAGCTTGGGGGAGAAGGGAGAGGGCCAGGGTGGGGGTGAAGGCCTGTTTTCGGGCTGTCAGGGATGGCTGCCCTCGGGCAAGGGTGCTTTCCGATGGCCAGCAACCTGGTTCCCAGCCCTGCCTGGGTGACCTCGGGGAAGGCAGTGGAGGGAATGAGGTTGGGCTGCACATCTGCTGGGCCCTGCTCTCCCTCTCATGAGCTGGACTCCGGAATCCGGCCCCTCCCTGCTCTCAGGAAATAAGCCGTGTGCCCATACTGAGTGCCTGTCCAGACTCTGCACTTCAGGCCCTTCTCCGTGGGGATATGAGTCTTCGATCTGGCAGGGAAATTGGTCAACAGATTCACAGATGGAAATGGACATGACGATGATGATGATGGTGGTGGTGGTGGTGATGGTGATGGTGGTGATGGTGGTGGTGATGGTGGTGGTGATGGTGATGGTGGTGGTGGTGGTGGTGGTGGTGATGGTGATGGCAGCATTAAGTGATCATTGATAGTGATCGTAGCCACAGTGGCTGGCACTTGCTGGGCCTCAGATGAAGTGATGGGGGCATTTTGGGATGACAGATCTGGATTCTTATCCTGGCCCTGCTGTGTCTCCTACTTGAGGCAAGTCACTCAGCCTCCCGTGCCTCAGTTTCCTCATCTGCATGATGAGAAGCCACGCTTAGTGCTGCAGGGAGGGAGAGGGAAGGAGGCAACAGCTGCGTTTCAGGGCCACTCATGGCCGCGCGGGTCGAATGTGTGGGTGTGCACAGGATCACCGGGGAGCTTTGAAAATACGGATGCCCAGGCCAGGCCCTGGAGAGGCTAGTTTAAGTGGTCTGGGCAGAAGCCTGGGTGTCAGCATTCAAAAAAGCTCCCCGGTGATGCTGACGTGCAGCCAGGGCTGCCCTTGGGTCCTGTCAGCACACTGAGATGCTGTTCGGAGCAGACATTGGGTTATCAGCCCACGTAGCTCCCAGTTCCAAACCTAGAGCCCGACAAACGCTTAGTCACTGCCCGAGGTCGGTCTTAGGTGGACGGCATCCCTTTCCCTCCACCCCTCCAAGAACAAAAGGACTTGGCTTTGTCCAAGGCCTCGTAGATAGATAATTATTTTTCCCCTCCGTGAATCAAATCTTGTTTAAATCCCACCTTAATCCTCGCAGCCAGAGCCCCCGCCGCCGGCCGGCCTGGTCCTCATCTCCGGAGCGCGGGTCTGTTTGAGGCGCTGACGCTCCCGCCGCCTTGGCTGTTTACACTGGGGCTGTCAGTGGAAACCGCAGGTATTGGAGGCAGGCCTGGGTTTCCTCTGGCTGGCTGGAGAGAGGGTGGGGACCGCAGGGGGTGTCAGGGTACTCTTTCACGTGGTGTCTGGGGCAGCCCTGTCACTGGCCCTGTTTCTCAGGTGAGTCCTCGGAGGCCCAGAAGTCACCTAGCAGGCCAGGCACAGGCCTGAGACTTCCAGGTTTCTGCCCCCACAAAGAAGGAATCCGAGAAGCCTTCTTGGAGGAAGTGACATCTGAATTGGTTGTCTGTGAAGACCGAGGAGGAGCGAACTGATAGGCCGTGGAGGGACAGGTGTTAGCAGCAGAGCGAACAGCCTGGGCAGTGGCAGCCCAAGCTGCCCAGGCGCTGGGGCTCCGGCGGGCTGTGCTGCCCCCTGGTGGCCACTGCACGCAGGTGCCGAAGTTCTTCTGGTCTCTGAGTCTCCTGGGTGGGCGACGCCTGGGCTCAATTCCCCGAGTGCCTACGGCTAGGGACGCAGGGGACCCCAGCACTTCCGCCCACGGGAACTGTGGTCCTGAGGGAGGTCTCTGAGCGTCAGGACCCTGCAGCACAAAGCCCATGATGTCAGCCCAAGAGGGCCCAACCTTTGGCCCCCGACACCATCGGGAGAGCCTGCCCAGCGCTCGGCCCACTCTGTCTGCCCAGCAACCGAGGCCCAGAGTGGACAAAGTGGAGAGCCCCCTGGGCACAGTCCGCGGCCACGAAGGTGTCGCTGCATCATTCCCAGACGTGCGTGTGTGGGAGACGGGGGCGGGGCAGGGCCCAGAGGCTTCCTGGAGGAGGAAAGGTGGGTGGGGTTCGGGCTGCTCTGCAGTGGGGCCCAAAGGCCAGGGGGGAAGGGAGGCACAGACGGGACCAGCGGAGAACTGGGAGCGACAGGTCGGGGTCCTGCAGGAAGACCACGAGCCGTGTCTCAGCAAGCTCATGCCCAAAGCTTGGAAGGGAAGGAAGGGAAGGGTGAGGGTCTGCCTTCCACCGGCCCCCACTCGCCCACCCCGTGGGTGGGGAAAGCACCTTGCTTGCCCCGCCTCCCCTCGCTGAGCCCCCGCAGCCCATCGTGTATGTCTGGGCAGGTCCCATCCCTGCCCCTTCGCTTAGACCCTGGAGAGACCCGCAGGGCGGGGGCACAGCCCCACACCCAGACCGCCGGGTACCGACATTCGGGTTCCCAGTGCTGTCCTCCCAGATTACAGGAAGGTCCCTGAATTGGGAGACGGGGAGGGGATGGGGCGGGGAGGCGGGAAGGTGTCTGTGGGGAGGACAGACAAGGCCATCTGGGGGCCTGAGAGGGCCCTCGCTTCCGACCCGCAGCTGGCTCTGCCCACGGGCACCACACGGGGGCGCCCACGCAGCACGCCGACACCAGGTCCCCGGCCAGCACCCAGCAGCGCCCACCCCAAGCCTTCTGGCCCCAACTGTGCCATCATAGTGTGGGGCCGTGTGGGGCTTTCCGGCTTCTGACTGCTGCAGCGTCCCAGGCGGAGGGCACAGCTTGTGCCAAGGCCAGGAGGTGGCCTTGACCTGGTGCACTGGGGCTCCAGGCACAGAGCTGGGTGGGCGTCCTCCAGGGCAGGTGGGCTGGGTTGGGTGGGGACCGCCTTCGGGGAGGCTGTCGCACGTGCTGGAGAGCTCGGCCCCGCTCGCCTGACCCTGCTTGGTCTGCAGGCCGCCCCCCTTCACCGCCGATGCCGAGCCCCAGACCTGGAGGACTTCCTGATGGCGGTCATGGCTGTCGTGGGGAGGCCGTCTGCGTGGGCGCCCTGGTCTGGTCTGCAGCACCCCCAGGGCGGCCTGGCACAGCACTCGGTGAAAGTGTCAGGGCCGCGAGGGGCTTAAGCCAGCAAGCGGGATACAGCAGGAACTTCCAGGCTTGGCTGGGGACCCCGCCCCCACGGGGACTCCGGCTTAGATGCCCAGATCTCAGAAGCCAGCTGCAGAGCAGTGACACCCGGAGGGACGGTCCCCTCCTCCCGGCAGAGGGCCAAGCTCATCCTGCAGTGGCCCATCCTCCAGCCGGGCCTGCACAGGTCGCGGGCCCCGGACGCCCACCCGCCCTCCCCACGCTGGCTCAGGGCTGGCCTGCGTGACCCGTGGAAATGCCGAGAGGACCATGCGTGACCCCCGAGGATCGATTATAAATGCATTGTCGCTCCCGCCTTGCCGTCTGGTCCGCTCGACCTGGGGACGTCAGGCTATGAGCTGCGAGGTCACCCACGCAGCTCCATGGGGGTCTGCTCAGGGGGGCGGGACGGGACCGGCTGGGACACGGAGCCAGCTTGGAAGTAGGTCCCCCCGCCCCAGGGAGCCTTGGGAGGGCCGCCCCGGCCGCGGCTGCATTCCTGAGGCAGAGCCAGCAGAGCCCCGACCCTCAGACCCCAAGAGGGAGGACGAATAATCATCGCTGTTCTCAGCTGCTACGTTCGAGGTGACTTGTTTCACGGCATAAATAACCAACGCGCAGCTGAGGCACAATAAGATTTTCCGTCACTGAAGTGACACGATTGCGTTAGTGCGAATTTGGAGATGAGACTGAGCACTTGCCCTCCCAGCCCCCCGTTCCCCCAAGTCCTGCGCCTCCGGGTCCTGCTCCCTCTTTCTCTTTGGCACCTGGCCGTTGGGCTCCCCGAGAGCAGAGGCAGAGGAGGGGACTTGAGTGCGGGTGGTCTATTTGGGGTGATCCCGGGCACGAGGGCGGGTGAGACGGCCAGCGCACAGGTGCTTCATGGGTCTCTCCGTGTGTCCAGTTCCGGTCAGTGTTCCCGGGGGGTCTGTCTGCAGACGGGAGGCTGGGTGCATACCCCCTGGTGGGGGCCATCCTGGGCCTGGTGACAGGGAGGGAGGGACGCTGTCAGGGTGAAGAGGGTCCGGGCACGCTCAGAACGTGTCGCTGCTGCGGCTGAGATGGGGGAGCAGGGGTGTGACGCGGCCCCCAGGGCACCAGTCCCTGCGGCGACACTTTGGGTCCTGTACGTAGACCTGGGACCCAGCTTCTGCGCTGACCTGACTTCACTTTAAATGGCTGCTTTTCCCTTGCTCGTGTTGGCCGCCCCTACTCCCACCCCTGGCTCCCCGACGACTCCGGAATGTTCCCTGTGCCCGGCACCGACAAGCACCGTCACCTTCGGGCCTCTCCACAGCCTTCTGAGGCGGAGCTGTCACTGTGACCCCACGTATGGACGGGGAAACTGAGGCGGGGTGAGGTGAAAGCCTGCAGCCCCGGGTTGGGGCTCAGAGCTGCTGCTGGCCAGCCGCTGCCTGGGGCCGGCTCTGGCCCCGTCGGGGGCCTCCTTGGTGGCCCTCTCCTGCCTCAGGCCAGGCCCGGGGGCCAGAGGCTGCCTTCTGGAAATCTGCTTAGCACTGACCTCCTCTTCGTCCTCCTCGGAGCTAATCTGCTAATCCCGCGGGCCCCCGCGCTCCCTGCCTGTCTGGATCCTCCGAACCCACCTCCTCCTGAGTGCCCCCTCCCCAGCTGGGGGCCTCTGCTGGTCATGGGTCTGGGGGTGGTGGCCAGGCCCAGTGGTGGGGTGGGCGGGGACTGTCCTTGGTCCCAGAGCAGACTCGGGTGTCTGGAACTCAGGCCTGGACTCTGACTTGCCGTCACCTCCGTGGCCACCTTCTGAGCCGACTGCTCCTGCTGGGAAGTCAGATCCCTCCCAGCTCCCCTCCTGCCCCGTGCATTCCACCTGACACAGTGGTCAGTGGTTCTGGCCCATTCCACTCGCAGTGGTCAGTGGTCTGGCCCATTCCACCTGACACAGTGGTCAGTGGTTCCGGCCCATTCCACTCGCAGTGGTCAGTGGTCCGGCCCATTCCACCTGACACAGTGGTCAGTGGTTCCGGCCCATTCCACTCGCAGTGGTCAGTGGTCCGGCCCATTCCACCTGACACAGTGGTCAGTGGTCCAGCCCATTCCACTCCCGCAGCGGTCAGTGGTTCCAGCTGTGGTCTCTCGAGACCTGCGTTCGAATCCCATCTCCGCCTTACCCGAGCTTGTTTCCTAACCCGCAGGATGGGGTGGCTGTCCCTCCCTCCTCTGCTGGGCTTGGTGTGGACTTGGCAGCAGGTGGCCGGGGTTGGGCGGTGTCCGGGGTGAGCTGCTGGACTGTCCTCCTTCGCGCCTTCCACAGATGCCAGGAACACGAGGGCGAAAGGGGTGCCAGCCCGGGAGCCGGGGGCAGGCCGGGCGCCGCTCCTGTGAACCGGCAGGCGGGCCCAGCCGGCGCTGAGTGGAAGGGCCTCGGCCGGGCCCACTTCCTGCACACTGACCGCTCTGCTGCCTGGCCTGGGGCCTGTGCCTCCCCTGCCCAGGCCTCTGCTGGGGGCCCAGGGAGCAGGAGGGTGCAGCTGGGATGCACGTCCCCTAAGAGGCCTTGCGAGGCCGGCATGGTGTGTACGCCTGGACATGAGGTGCCTGCGGGGCCTTCCTCCGTGGACGTGAGCTGAGCGGCTGGAAGGGAGTTTAGGAGAAACTTGTCCCCAGCGGACTTGAGCCCTGCCCTGCTCCTGTGCCACTAACCCGTCCTCTGTCCTGCATCTCCTGGGCCACCACCTTCGTTATGCACCTGCTGCGTGCCCAGCCCAAGCTTGGCCGAGCCCTGGGTGGGATGAGCTGGGGGACGTGGGGACACGGGACCCTGGAAGGTCGGTGAGGCCAGCGCTGAGGTTGGGGCGGAGGGGCTGAGGCCAGCGGGAGAGGGCCCCGTGCCCAGTGCTCAGGGGCGGTCGGCTCCACGAGAGGCCGGTGGGGTCGCGTGGGGGATGGGTTCCAGGCCCGACTCTCCCGCAGGGTGCCTTGGGGATGGGCCTCGTTGCCCTGGGCCAGTGTCCTACGCCAGCGGGTGAGGGGCTGGGTCAGGTCCGCGGCCATCCGCCAGGACAGCGTTCTAGGGGCTTGGAGCTCTCTGAGGTACACATGCATCCCCCAGGAGGTTCTGATGTCCTCACGCAGTGACCCATGGAATGTTCCAGAGCAGGGCACTGAGGTGGAGCAGCACCTGGGGTGTGGGCCTGGAAGCCGGGGCGTCGGGAGGAAGGCTCCCACTGCAGTGGCCGACGTGCTGGAACGGGACCCCAAGCCCAGGACCGGGCTGGGCGCTGCCGTGTGTCTCCTTGGGCTTCCATCCTGGGCTGCCCAGGGCACGCTCAGCGGACCACGGATCGGCGCTCGGCAAGCTCTCTGCTCAGGGTCTCAGTTTCCCCTTCTGCAGACGGGACCTTGGACCTGCTGTCTCAAGCTCCTCCATCCCCCCAGCCCCTCCTGGGAGCGGAAGGAGACCGTTCCCACGCCCTCGCTTGCCAGAGACCCCGAAGCCAGGCTGGCCCAGCTGGAGGAGGCGGGCTGGCGGGTAGGCGGCCCTGCCCCGTCCCCTTCCCGTGGGACCGGTGCTCCCGGCCACTCTCCTGGCCTCGAGGCCCCTTCTGTGACTCAGGCTTCCTGGAAGAGGCTCGGAGGGTGCAGAGGCCTCCGTGCCACCCCGCTCAGGGTGCCTCCGCCCACCGCCTTCCCGTCCCATCGCCGTCCCTTCAGCTACACACGGTGGGCTTTAACTCCTTGTCCACTGCCCCAGCTCCCCGGAGGGTCCCCTTCCGGCCGGCAGCCCCCTCCCCCACCGTCTGCT
Source organism: Pteropus vampyrus (assembly GCF_000151845.1). NCBI lineage: Eukaryota > Metazoa > Chordata > Mammalia > Chiroptera > Pteropodidae > Pteropus > Pteropus vampyrus. The sequence goes on along the minus strand of NW_011889179.1, from coordinate 367,461 downwards.
TGTGCCGGGACAGCTGCCCCTCCCTCCCCACTCTGGCCTGGCCCGGCCAAAGCAAACATGGTCTCTCTTCATCCCCTGGTCGGGTCAGCTGCCGAGCGTCCTCTGGCTTCATCGCTCCCTGGCCAGCTGCCTGGGGGCCGATCTGCTGGGAATCGCCATGCGGGACTCAGTGGGTGCCCGGGGCTCCCTGCAGTGACCTCTCCATCCCCTCCACATGGCCCTAGGGAGCCCAGAGGCATTGCCCCAGCTCTGCCAGGCCTCTCTGAGTGACCCCGGGCCTGTCCTTCCTGGAACTCAGTTCTGTTGCCTGGGGAATGCGGCCCTCGGACAGACCACGAACCCCACAGCAGGTGGTGGGGGCAGGACGCAGCCAGCCACTGGACCCAGATGGCCGCCCCAGTCCTGCATCTGCCCGTATGAGCTGATCACAGCAGCTTCGCTGTTTCGCCGTCCGAGGCCTGCAACCTCGGGGAGCATCACCCGTGGGTGCCTCAGTTTCCCCCTCTGTCAGGTTGTGCAGTGACAGGCCCGAGGCCTCACGTGGCGGAGGGACGACATGGAAACAGTGTTCTCAAGACATCGCTCTGGTCATGAAGTTCCTCACGCCGTTCAACCGGCCCAGGAGATTCGCGACCGCTGTGGACTCTGGGCCCTGGACGCGTCCTCGGTCTCACGGGGCAGGCAGCCCCCACGCGCTGCTCCGCATCTCACGTGAAATTTCCCTTAACACCCTCCGTGGCCCTCCTCCTGACCCCACCCGAGGGCCCAGGGAGTCTGGAGGGACCTTGGCTTATTTGTCAGTTCCCGGGTGGCGGACTCTTACAAACAGAGCTGTGGACAGTCGGGGATGGGCGACTCGGTGCCCAGTGAGCTTTACTGGACCCGTAGGTGGACCCTCAGGCTGCGGTGGGAGGGTTGACCCCAGCAGCCCTGGGTCCCCCGTCGCCTCCGTCTTGGCTCCTGTGGACCGGGGTGGGGGTGCAGCTAGCGCTCGGTCTCGTTTCTGCATCCCGTGCCCCTTGAGGAGCTGCCCGGACCTGTACTGGCCTCTGCGAGGGGTGGGAGGAGGCAGAGAAGCGAGGTCCTTACCACGAGAGGGACCCACGGGTGAAGAAGACCTGCAGGAGACCCCTGTCGCCTTCCTGGAGTGCGCCTCCCCAAGGCTGGGTTTGTGGTGGGGCGGGGAGTCAGGGTGGGCTTCTGGGAAGAGGCGGACGCCAGTCTGGGCTTGAAGGATGCGGGCACCACCGTCGCTGGAGAGAGGATCCCCAGGAAGGGGGAGCTGAGTGCAGACGGGCTCCCCGGGGCTCGGGCTCTGAGTTGATAGCACCGCCGAAGCGGCACTGTCGTGCGCCCACCCCGGGCGGGCAGGGGAGTCCACCCCGGAGCCCGATTCAACCTCATGGGTGGCCGTGCGGCTGCTGGTGCTGCCCCTGTCCCCCAGGCGGGGGCTGGTGTTTGAGGTCCAGGCCTCTGCTCGGGGGACAGGGCAGAAAGCAGAGCCGTGGAAGGCAGCGTGACAGTGCCCGGGGCCGCTCCGGCTGGGCTGTGCGGTCCTCGCCATGTCCTCGTTTACAGAGGGCGCTTCCAGGTGTGCGTGCGGGGCAGCGGGGAGCGAGCCCCGTCTCAGCACGGCCACCGCCCGTCCCTGGGACACCCTCCGCTCCTGGCCTCGTTTCCCTGCCGCCGACACGGCCCGAGCGGGCGGCCTCTGCTGGCCTGTCCAGAGGCCGGTCAGGGGACGGTCGTCTGGCGAATGGATGGGCCGTCCTGGCGTCGCCGCCCGTCTGTGCCTCAGTTTCCCCTCTGTAAGCGGGGGTGTGAGGCCCTGTTCTGGGATGTTGGGAGGCACAGGAGGGGGCGGTAGGTCCAGGTGGCCCGGGACCCGCAGTGGGTGCTCTGCGGGCGGGCGACGCAGCCCTCCCTGCCCCCGCCTCCCCGCCCCGGCCCGGGCCGCTGGGCTGTTCCCACGGCCGTCAGGCAGGGCATCTGGAGGCCTTGTTTACCCCTCCCTTGGCCTCCCTGGCAGGAAGTCACTGGAAGGGCTGTCCCCAGAGGCCCTCAGGCCTGTGAAGACAGCCAGCAGCTGGGGGTCCCCGGGTAGAGCGTTGGGGGCAGGGCAGGGAGCGGGGAGGACAGAGTGGGTGGAGCTGGGCGCTCTGGGGCCCACGTGGCTGGACTGTGGCTTGAGCTGTTCTTCTGGTGTGGTCGTCTGTGTACCCCTTTAGCTACGCCTGAGCACACAGGCCCCAGGTGAGGCCCAACGAGGTCGTGGCCCACGACGTCACAGTCTTTGGACGTGCATGAGGCCACTGCAGCCCCAGCAGCCCAGGGTGGTCTATGCAGTGTTAGGGGAGGTGGCGGGGGGCGAGGTCTGGGGGCACAGTGGTGACAGTGCGGGTGGTCGTGGCCCTGCAGACGCCTTTCCCTCCACCCCAGCCCCCCCTTGCCCCCAACTCCCTTGCCCCCAGCCCCCTTACCCTCCACCCCTCTTACCCCCAGCCCCTCCCCTCCCCACCCAGCTGGTCCCCAACCCCCACCAGCCTGCAGGCCTGGACATGCCTGGAGCAGGACCCCGGCCTGGGCTCCTACCCTCGGCACGTGCCCAGCTGCCCCGATGCCCACTGACCGGCTTGAGTGTGGCCGGCTGGGCCTGGGGACCGTTCCCACGGACACTGCCAGCTGGGCCTCCTGGCCCTAGGAGAGATGCTGACCCCAGTGGGGCCTGGCATCCTGTGCTCTTGGCTGCCTCGTGCCTGCCGGGCCTCTGTTCTTCAGACGAAACTGGTGGGCTGGG
>NW_011889179.1:361254-363134 GCF_000151845.1 Pteropus vampyrus | reverse complement strand
AGTCCTTGCCTGTAAGGGGCTCGCAGAGTGGTCGAGGGGTCAGGCAGGGTAATGTGAGCGTGTGTTTGGCCACCGCTAAAGTGTGTCCCTCACCCATTCTGTCTCCACACACTTTTCTTCCAGGGAGATGGCTCAGAGAGGAAAGGCCAGCAGCGTAGGGTCCCCCGGCGGGTACCAGCACCTTGGGGGACCTGCGAGCCACTCTGCCGTGTGTCCTGGGGACAGCGACCCGCCCGCTGGGCCTCAGCCGGCCCTCCTACACTGGCTCTTTGGGGTGCCGAGGGGCTTCGACTTGCTGCCAGGATGACCCAGAAATAGCTGTGCCCTTCTGTGCCCAGCTTGGCGGCGCCCAGGGCCGCAAGCCCTACGTGCGCCCGGCCGAGTCCTCATCGGGCGGCGGGCTGGTTATTTTGGACGTGGCCTCCCGAGGCCGGGTCACAGCTCTTTCCCGCGGCTCCTGCAGGCTCCTCTGACGTGCGTCCACCAGGAGCTTGGCCAGTGGCCCTGGCTACCTCTGAGATCTCGCCTGTGCTGGCTGCGATCTGGTGGCCCTTCCCAAGACTCAGGGACCTCCTCGCTCCGTCCTTGGGCCCTGTCCCTGCCCCATCCAGAGGCCTGAGGAGGAGCCATCGCTGCTCCCCCACGGAGAGGGGCAGGGGCCATGGCCTGGCTCTGCCCAGGGGGACGCGTCGAATCCAGAGAACTCTGGGCACTTGCCGCAGAGTGGGCTTCACTGGAGACCACCTGCTGCGTGTGCGCCCCAGCCCCTTCCCTCCGGGCCACGTGACACCTCCCCGGACACCTGCGGGCTGGGTTCCTGTTCTCTCACCTGTGCCGGGCCTGTTATTCCCACTTTGTGCTGGTGACTTGGAAAGCCCAGAGAGGAGAGGAGATGGCCCACGGGGAGGCCGTCTCAATTGCTGTGGGTGTCCCTGTCCCCGTGGGCGCTTGGGGTGGGCCTTGTCCCCTTTGGAGCTGAGGACCCCTGCAGGGCCTCTGGCTGACCCTGGTGGGGAGGACTTGGAGGACGTGAGGCAGTGAGGGGGTGGCCAGGCCGCGGGCCCACGGCGAGGCCACAGCATCCACCCCCGTCCTCCGAGGCCCGGCCTGGGGGCCTGGTTTGTGGCCCAGGGTTCCTCTGGCCTGCTGAGGGTCCCACGTGTGTGCAGCATGGAGGGGGCGGCCTGGTGAGCTCGGAGGCCCTGTGCTTTCGGGAAGGCCAGGATCAGGGTCCTGCTGGGGGCTCCGTGTTCCTGGCAGGGCTTGGGCTGGGGGTTTGGGGAGGTGGCGAGGGCCTCTCAGGGGCTGTGAGTGCCAAATGCGTCTTGAAACGCCATGTCCTGCCTGAACGCCACGCCTGTTCTGGGCACAGCCTTCAGGGGCCTCGGAGACATGGCGCATGGTGCCAATAGTCGGTGCCAGCCCCAGAGGGCCAGGAGGAAGGTGCCCGGGACTGTGGGCACAGGTCTAATGCCAGGGCCAGCAGAGCAATGTTCCCGCTGCCCGGGGCCGGCCCAGCACGTGCAGAAGCTGGGGCTACGGGGGCTGGCGAGGCCTGGGGACCTGCCTGTGACCAAGGCCGCGGTTGGGAACCGCAGGTGAGTCTGGCCATGTCCACTCCGAGATGGCTGCGCTGGGGCCCAGGGAGGGGCAGAGATGGGCCCAGAGCCCACAGTGGGGGCTCTTCCCGACCACCCCAACCCTCTGGGTTCCTAGGTGGGGCCCCTGGGCCTTGGAAAGGGGGCAGCTCCTCTCCGTGTGCAGGTCTCTAATGGCATGAGGCCAGAGAGCTCACCCTTCCAGCCCAACATCCAGCCTGGACAGCGGCTTCCTGGATGGACGATGGGGTATGGACCAGAGGGCACGGAGGACGTGGCAGG
>NW_011889179.1:354068-356173 GCF_000151845.1 Pteropus vampyrus | reverse complement strand
CGTGACCGGCGTGGAGCCAGCGCCACCTCGGAAAGCGGCTTCCCTCCCTGGCGGCGTCTCCGTTCACAGAGGAGGCCACGGGTCCCAGAAAGGGCAAGCACTCGTCCCGGGTCGCGCAGGGGGTCAGGGCGGCTGGTCAAGCCCTGGTGATGCCGCTCCAGGCGTCAGGAGCACGCCTGTCTCCCCCACTGGCCAGCTCCTCCAGGAAGCCTTCCCTGACCACCTGACCCTCCGTCTCTGCCTTGCGCAGCGCCCGCCGTGCCGGCTCATTCTGCTCGGGGGGCTGCCATCCTGCTGGTCCCCATCCTCGCAGTGGGGACTCAGGAGGCAGCAGAGGGAGGAATCGAGAAGCTGGGAGCTGCTCCAAGGCAGAAGGGGCTGCCGAAGAGTAAGCGAGCTGGGGTGGAGTTAGATGGCATAGGTGACCTTTGAGCTTCCTCTGGACCTCAGGGGCCGAGATCCCGTGATGAGTTCTGGACATTTCCCAGATCTGGACCTCTGCCCAGAACGCTGGGTTATTCGTTCCCTCCACAGACAAGTGGGGGCCCTCTTGGTGCCAGGCCCTGTGTGGGAGGCAGGGTGAAAATGAGAGCCTCACTACCCCTCCTTGGGGACACGCCCTCCCTGGGGCTCTCTGAAGGGCCTGCGGCTGATGGGAGTGTGAGTGTGATGGGGGTGGGGGCAGGGAGGCAGCAGCTCTGCTCCGTGATGGGGCAGGACCCTCAGAGCTGCCCCACGCAGGGGCGGGAGGGCTCTGGGAAGGTTCCCTGGGGGCGGGCTCAGGTCCCCTCTCCCAGCAGTGTGTGGCCCCGGGCTTGCTCAAGGAGGATTCCAGGAACGGCTCCCGCCCCAATAAATTTAGACTTCTCCGAAGGGTTTGGGGCTGAGCCCGCTGCGGCAGGTGTCCCCAGGCCTGGCCGGAGGCAGCTGGTTTTGCAGCTCGAGCAGCAGGGTGGGCTCTGTGTCTTGGGCGTGGGGTCACTGAGCTTGATGAGACCGTTCACCTGGACGGATGAGAAACAGGTCGGGTGTTGGAGCGGCTCACCCCAGAGGTCCTTGTTACCGAGAGAGCCAGGGCTGGAATGAGCAGCGTCTCTGCAAAACTCAGCCCCAAAAGCTCCCCTGCTTCCTGGCTGTGCGGCTGGGGCAAGTCCCTCGGCCTCTCTGAGCCACCGTTTCATCCATACGATGCGGCTGACGTGTCTTGTCCACAATACGTGGTGTCTGGCACAGGTGTCCCCTGTAAAGGGACAGACCCTCATGGGAGACTGGTGGGGCACTGAGTGCCCAGAGGCGCCTTTCAGGGGGACGCTGCTGGAATTGGGGACGAAGAGCACTGGAGCGGGGGTGCCGGCCAGTGGCCAGGGCCACCTTGGTGCTGGGTGGCAGCACAGGGGCAGCAGCCCTGGTCTGGGAGCTTGTGCCACTGGCTCCCCGAGCTGGAGGCAGGCCACCTAGCTTGGCCCGGGTTGTGTCTGTGGGCAGGGCTCCCGTGGGATCCTCCTGGTCCTGTGGTCCCCTGGTCCTGGCCTCCCCTGCCTGCTCTCCCAGCTTGAGGATGGGAGGGCAGGAGGGTCGCAGGCATGGCCGACACTTTCTGGGTGTGTTGTGGGGGCAGAGCTTGGGAGGGGGCCATGTCCTCTGCTGGGCCCCGGGGCCACCTCCCCTGGCTGCCTCTGTGGTGCCGACCGCTGACTGCAGGGGTCAGGGTGGCTGTCTGGGAGCTGGGCGCAGAGCGGGGTTCCCAGCAAGGAGAGGCCTCGGGGACTGTGTGCTGGGGGTCTCCCTGCCCGCTCCCTGCTTCCCAGGCCCTCCGGGCTGGCAGGACAGGTACCGCGGCCACCGAACGTGATGTCAGCCGGCTCTTCGGCCTCACAGTCAGGGAGCAAAGCCAGGACCCCGGGGAGGGCTTCTCCTGGGAGTGTCACCGAGGGCCTCCTAGGGAGGGGACATCGGCCCTGAGCCTTGCAGAACCCGAGCACATGGAGTCCTCCCTGAGTGAACCCTGCCTCCCCACTGACCCTGTGTGGGTTCCCAGTCCTGGTGCCTCGGTTTCCGCATGACACACTGGGTGGGTGGGGACCGACATCGCCCTCCTCTCCCAC
>NW_011889179.1:352605-352927 GCF_000151845.1 Pteropus vampyrus | reverse complement strand
CGGCCCTGAGCCTTGCAGAACCCGAGCACATGGAGTCCTCCCTGAGTGAACCCTGCCTCCCCACTGACCCTGTGTGGGTTCCCAGTCCTGGTGCCTCGGTTTCCGCATGACACACTGGGTGGGTGGGGACCGACATCGCCCTCCTCTCCCACGCGCAGTGGGGCGTCAGCGAGGGCAGCAGCGTCTGGCACGCAGTAGGTGCTCAGGCGGTGTGTGCTGGGGGCGGCTCTGAGCCCAGGGCAGGAGTCTGAGCAGGCAGACGTCAGGGCCCGGCAAGGCGGGGACCCTCCTCCCGGGGGTGTCAGCCGCGTTAAGCCACCTG
>NW_011889179.1:346239-351235 GCF_000151845.1 Pteropus vampyrus | reverse complement strand
GCGACCCTCGGCCCCGGGGACCTACCCAGCGACACTGGGCAGTAGAGCCAGGCCATCTGCTGTTGCCCACAGGGCCTCCAGGTGCCCAGCATCTGTGGGTGGCGAGGTGGCGGTCAGCCCCTTGGGAGAGGCCTGGAGTCCGGTGTCTTCCCTGGGCCTTCTCCTGTCTGGTAAACACACACGTGCACGCACACGGGGACATCCTGCCGCCCCAGGAGGCACAGGTGTTTGTGTGCGGCTGTTCGGGGCGCCCGAGGCTGTCTGTTTCCTCGCCCGCGCTCTGAGCAGCAGCTGCTCAGACGGAGCAGGTCTGGCGGCTGAGCCACAGGATGCCTTCTCTCTGCCCGTCCCCTCCCTGGGCACCACGCCCCGACCTCGCCCTCCTGGGACCGGGGCACCGGGCAGGGGCTGAGATGTGGCGCCTGCCCTGAGCCCGGGAGTGGTGGCGGAGTCCCAGGCCTTGGGCCCGTCCTGCGCCCAGGCTGAGGCTCCGGCGGGCAGCTAGAGAAGGGGGTGCAGGGGCACGGGTAGGAGGACACTTCCGGGTGAGCAGATAGGGGTGCTGGCTGCGGGGCTGGGGCTAGTCCAGTGGCTGGAGGGTCTGCTGACCCTTGGGTTGCGGCTGGAGGGAGCGTGGGGGCGTCTCGTTTGGCCCTTCGTTCTGCAGATGCCCGAGGACTCTGAGCCCGCCCTTGGGGGTGAGAGTCAGGCTGGTGCTGCTGCCGGGGCCCCTGGCCTGGAACCCTTGGGGCCCAGAGAGGGAGACGGGTGTGGAGGGGCTGGGGGGCTGTCTCTGTGGACAGGCCCATCTTTCTCAGGGGCCCTGTGCTGTCACTCCCTCGGCGTGAGCCTGGTGGCTGCCCTCTGGCCATCGTGGTCTGCCCTGGTTCTCTGAACTCCCGGAGGCAGCGACTGGCCTGTCTACCGCCCCCCGCCCCACGCCACCCGGCCCCGTGGGTGGATGGCAGCGACGGCGGGCTAGGGCGGGGTCTGACTGCAGCCCGAGGTTCCGCGGGGAGCTCCTGAGAGGCTCGGTGGTTCGTGGCTGGGAGCGGGGCCTCCTTCCACTCACCCGCGGGCCCGGCTCCTCGGCCTCTATACTGACCCCCTTCCCTGAGCACTGGCCGCCCCCAAATCATCTGGGCTCAGAATTCTGCAAGGGACAGGGAGCCTGTCGTGGGGTACAGGAGGGGTGTCTGCTGATCACAGGAGGGCGGCCAGGCTCATAGTGCCAGGCCCTGCCGTGACAGACCGCCTGGACATCTGTGTGTTCAGGTTCAGTGCTCTCTGCGAGAGAGAGAGAGAGAGAGAGAGAGTATGAGTGTGTGTGTGTGTGTGTGTGTGTGAACCTGCCACTCCATGCTGGTGGCTGTCCTGTCACCTCGGGGGGCCCTGGGCTGCCCAGCCGGAGCTGTCCTTCTTTATGCCCCCACATGGGGAAACTGAGTGTCAGGGAGGCCACCCCACAGCAGCAGGCCCGGCACGCATGTGTCCCTCAGCGCAGGGGTCCGGCAGGCTGGCAGCCCGCAGCAGGCGGGGGCTTCCGCTGACCCCTGGTCTGTCCGTTCTCTCCTCTCTGCCTGCAGACGCTGCCTGCTGCTGACCAGCCCGGGGTCCATGGAGAGGGCCTCGAGGGCCGGCTCTGAGTGCTGCCGGACCCAGCATCACCACCACGCCGGCTGCTGAGGGGGCCTCTGCACCTCTGGCCCTCACCATTGCCCTCACCCGCCGATGGCCCCCGCTGCCCGGCCCGGGGCCGCCTGAGCCCCCTGTGCCCCGCCAGGACTCACCCTACCCCGATGGGGTAACGTGACGGAGGCCCGCGTGTCAGAGCTGGCCACCCGCCCGCCCGCCACGTCCGTCGCCTGTGACCCCCTACCCCAAAGTGGCCCCGTTGGCTTAGTTCGAGTTCGTTTTTCCTTTGGTCCTCGGGGGTTGGGGTCTGCCTTTGAGTGAGGGGCCATCCGCCCATCCAGCGATGCAGAGAGGGTGTCCCCAGGGACAGGCACAGTGCGGGACACAGCCACGGCAGCCGGACTCGCTCCGGGCTTTTTAAGATTTTCTTTGCTGAAAGTTTCGGTGGTTACTTTTATTCTTGCCCCCTTATAATTCTCTGTCTCTGGGAGGCGGGAGCGTGGCCGGGCCGTTCTCCTGCCGGGGGCCGTTCTTCCTCTGCGTTTGGAAAGAGCTCGGTTTTCTATTCTAACTCTTCGTGGCCGGGGCAGCGTCCTCCCCGCTCCCAAGTATTTGCACAATATTTGTGCAGAGTGTGGGGGGCAGGGTTTTTAAAAAGCATTTCCTCTCCTGGACAAGCACATTCTCATTCGCATCGGGTTTGGGGGGCTGGGGTCTCCTCCTGTTGTGCTCCCTGCCCCGTCTTGACGGGAGCCATGGCGCGCATGAACCGGCCAGCCCCCGTGGAGGTGACCCACAAGAACATGCGCTTCCTCATCACGCACAACCCCACCAACGCCACCCTGGGCTCCTTCATCGAGGTGAGCGGGCCGGCAGGGGTCCAACGAGCGTGGCTGCGCGGCCCTCGGCCTCCTGAGGGCTTCGTAGCTGTCACCCCTGCGCTTGGGGGCAAAAATGTCACTGCGGTTGCAGATCCCCGAGGGGGCATGATAGTGTCCTGGGAGCGCAGGGGTGAGGGCTGCGGGGGGTCGGTTGGGTTCCCTGAGGGCCGACATGTGGGCGGGTAGACGCACACTGGGACCGTAGAGGAGGGTTCGGAGCCGGGAGGAGCAGGGAGCATTGCCCGCGGCTGGAGCCGCCCTGAGCCCTTTGCCGGCTGTTTGGCCCCTGCTGTGGCTGAGCGGGGACGGAGGAGGGAAGGACCCCAGGTGAGGAGTGGGCGCTGACAGCCTGGAGCCAGGCAGGTGGCAGAGCGGGCGGGGTGGCCAGCACCACGGCCAGCTCCACGGCCCACATCCGCAGGGAGCCCACGCACTCTGGGGGAGGCCTCAGGTCAGAACGGGCTGGGCTGGGGGCTTCAGGGCACTGATGTCTGTGTGAGGAGGGGCTGGGCACGAGTCTGAGCTGGCCATGGGACAGTGACCGGTCTCCTAGCACAGCCTGGAGAGTCAGTGGGCACATACCTGCTGCTAGTAGCCCCAGCAGACGTGACAGATGTGTCTGCCGAGCCTGCCGCTCTCTCCGTGGCCCGCAGTAGGAGCCTGGCCTCTGTAGAGCTCCTGGCTGTTTGCAGAGCCCCCAGCTGTGTGTAGGGCTGTTTGTGGCCTCAGCTCCTCAGTAACATGGGATAGGCCCCCGCAGGTGCTTGGCATAATTAAGCAGACTTAGGCGTGAGAGGATCCTGAACACTGCACAGAGAGAGGCAGCGGGCACCTTGCCATCAGGGGACCTGCGCCCTGGACACTAACTAAGCCAGGCGCCCTATGGAAGAGGGTTGTACCCCTCACAGCTGAGGCCCTGAGATAATAGCAGAACCTAGGAAGAGACTGAGCCGTACGCTCAGCGTGTGACCGGGATCGGGGCTCAGTGTGTGACCAGGGTCGGGGCTTGTGTGTGATCAGGGTCGGGGCTCAGCATGTGATCAGGGTTGGGGCTCAGTATGTGACCAGGATCAGTGCTCAGGTCAGGGCCCAGAGTGTGACCAGGATCAGGTGTGACCAGGATCAGGTGTGACCAGGGTCAGAGCTCATGTGTGACCAGGTCAGGGCGCAACCTGTGACCCGGATGAGGTGTGACCAGGGTCAGGGCCAAGTGCGTAACTGGGGTCAGGGCTTAGGCCTGGGGTGGGTGGCAGCACGCTCTGCTGCAGGCACAGAGGGATCTGTGTGACTCCCGCAGCCTCAGAGCCTCTCTGTTCCCAGATTCTCTGTCCTGCCCTCACTGTGTCCGGTAACCCTGTCGCATGACAGGAAAGGTCCAGCAACTGATTCCTCACCGCTCCCAAAATAGCTGCTGGGAGCAGGTGGGGGGTGTAGCCCCTGCACGTGGCTGGTGGAGGGGAACCCCCAGGCCCCCCCACGTTGGGTATAAATATCCCGGGCCTGGCGGTGAACTGTCTTGACCTTGCCCCCGGCAGCCGGGGCTTTCCGGAGGGCGTGCGAGGCCGGGCGTCTCTGCAGCTCTCCTAGTTCAAGCCCACCGAGACCTGCCTCTCCTTGGCCAAGGTCCCCGGCGTGGGGTCTGTATGCGCCCCTTAGTGGACCGCTCATGCCCCCCTGGCCGGGAGGGCTGCTCAGAGTGGGGATCACATACAAGGGCGCATGTGTGGGCTGCCTGAGGACCCGGGAGTTTCGTCTAGAGAATAGGGTCCTCCTGAGTCCTGAGAACCCTCAGGAGAGCTGATGTGCTGGGCGGGCCGAGGCCCAGGTGCCCCAGGGCATCGGGAAAGACGCTTCTGCCTCTGGCGGTCACAGAGCCTGCGTCCACCACGGGCGGCTGGCATTTCTGTCCTGTTGAGTGGGCGCAGCCCTGCCCTGGGGGTCCCCCCCCGAGCCCCGAAGCCCCAGCGCTGCCTCCCCCTCCTCCCTCCTGCCAGGACCTGAAGAAGTACGGGGCCACCACCGTGGTCCGGGTGTGTGAAGTGACGTACGACAAGGCCCCGCTGGAGAAGGACGGCATCACCGTCGTGGTGAGGGTCGGGTGCCGCGGTGAGGGTCGGGTGCCGCGGTGAGGGTCGGGTGCCGCGGTGAGGGTCGGGTGCTGTGGTGAGGGTCGGGTGTCGTGGTGAGGGTCGGGTGCCGTGCTGGCTGCTGCTGTGCTGGGGGAGGTGTGGGGGGTCCGCCTGGATGGCGCTGTGGGCAGGCACGTGCCGCCTCGCTACGTGCTGCCTGCCACGCGGGCACGCGTGGGGACGCGCTGCGAGGAGGCCCAGGCACCGGGCGGCGTTACCTTGGGGAGCCACCTCCTCTCTGCACGGCCTTGTCCCACCTCTAGAGTGGCCATGCTTGTCCCCGGCCAGCCTGGCCCAGGAGGCAGGAGCACACGCTCCGCCCAGCCCTGGCTCACCAGCCAGGTGCTCCCA
>NW_011889179.1:344213-346189 GCF_000151845.1 Pteropus vampyrus | reverse complement strand
TCCCCCCTCCTCCCTCCTGCCAGGACCTGAAGAAGTACGGGGCCACCACCGTGGTCCGGGTGTGTGAAGTGACGTACGACAAGGCCCCGCTGGAGAAGGACGGCATCACCGTCGTGGTGAGGGTCGGGTGCCGCGGTGAGGGTCGGGTGCCGCGGTGAGGGTCGGGTGCTGTGGTGAGGGTCGGGTGCCGTGCTGGCTGCTGCTGTGCCGGGGGAGGTGCGGGGGGTCCGCCTGGACGGCGCTGTGGGCAGGCACGTGCCGCCTCGCCGCGTGCTGTCTGCCACGCGGGCACGCGTGGGGACACGCTGCGAGGAGGCCCAGGCACCGGGCGGCGTTACCTTGGGGAGCCACCTCCTCTCTGCACGGCCTTGTCCCACCTCTAGAGTGGCCATGCTTGTCCCCGGCCAGCCTGGCCCAGGAGGCAGGAGCACACGCTCCGCCCAGCCCTGGCTCACCAGCCAGGTGCTCCCACGCCAGCTTTGAGAGGTTCGCTGCTCAGCAAGCCCCCCACGAGGCCCTGTTGTGGGGAAACTGAGGCCGAGGCCGCAGCAGGACTGCGGCAGAGCTGAGACCGCGTGGGGAGTGGCGACACCCTCCAGGAGGGCTCCGCCCTCAGGGCCCAGGTCTCTGATCCTAACAGCCCGGCCTGGCAGGGGCGCGGTCCCGGTCCCCCCGCTGTGCAGACGGCCCAGGGCGCAGTGGCCGCCCAGGGTCCCCGAGCAGGTGCCGAGCACAGCAGGAGCCCCAGCGGCCCCTCTGTGTCTCAGAGGCCTCATCCTAGTCACTGCTGCCTGTGTTTGGGCCCCTGTTGCTGGGCAGCAGGTGTCACGGGAGGGTGGGCGGCTGCACCTGGCCGCTCCCTGGGGAGGCTGTGGGGAGGGACTCTTGGGGCTGTTTCCTTGGTCCCTGGCCCTGGGGACCTGTGTCCAGGTGGAAGGCGGGTGACTGTGCTGCTGTGTCCCTGTTGGAGGGTCTCATGGCACCGCCTCGAGCAGACCTGCCGTGACTCAGGCTGGAGGCATGAGGGGCTCCCGCTGTCCCCACCCAGCTCTGCTCGAGACCCGGCCGCCCCAGCGCCAGAGGCTCCCTTAGTGACGCCTTCCCATGCAAGGACCGTGCCACGGGCAGGTGTAGCTGGGTGTGTAACCTCTGCCCGGCCGTTTGCAGTGGCGGAAAGAGCCCGAGCTTCAGGCTCAGACAGGTCTGGCCCGAACCCCGCCTCTGCCTCTTCCCAGCTGTGACCCCAGGACCACACCTGTGAAGTGCAGGCTCTTGGCAGGACTCAGGGTAAAGCGTGTGCAGAACCTGGTAACACGGAGCCAGTGGCCTCCCTCCCTTCCTGGCTGCTGCGGGTCAGGTGCGAGGCGGCCGGGCAGGCCCGTTCCATTCAGGTGTTGGCGGGGAAGGGGATGAGGCCGGCCCGTGGAGATTCAGCCCTGGTGCCAGTGGCATTCTGGAGCAGTCCCTTTTGCCCGTGTGCATCTGCTGCACCAGGACCCGAGGGTGTCCGTCCTCACGCAGCCCCCTGGGGCCCCCACCCCGGGCTCACCTCACCGCTTCCAGGTGCGGGGGGCGGTGGGCAGCGCGGTTGGTTTTCAAAACCAAATGAACCACTGGGAGCATCCGGAAAAGGCCCCAGCTGTGAGCGACCGCGGGATCCAGTCCCCAGGGCCACGGGGACACTTTCTTCATTCCTCCTCGGTCACCGGGCCGGGGACACGGAGAGGCACGTGTCAGCCACGTTTGTGCACCAGACCCCTGTGTCTGCTGACCCGGAACCTCTCAGGCTGGCGAGGGTCAGGCTGTGGCCCCAGAGTCACCAGGGCCTGATGGGGCAGTGGGGCTCTCACAAGAAAAGGGGAGCATGTTCCGGAAGGTTTCCTGGGGAGAGGACAGGGGAGTGAGCAGGAGAGGGTGACAAGGCACCTGCCCCGCCCACCCGCCCAGCGACTTCTGCCCCGGGCCCGCCCCTCACC
>NW_011889179.1:337054-343287 GCF_000151845.1 Pteropus vampyrus | reverse complement strand
GGGGTCGTGGGCGGGGGGAACGGGCGACCTCCAGAAGTACTTGGTGGGCAGCCCTGGGTAACCCCCCACCTGCTGCCCGAGGTCCTCCCCGCCCTCTTCCCTCCCCCCAAGACAGCACATATGCCCAGGCTTTACCCGTGGCCTCGGTGTGGGGGGCACCAGGTAAACATGGGGGCCGAGGGAGCATGGGGACCATGGGCGTAGGAGATCGGGGAGCCAGCCTGGAGGAGGCGGTAGCCAGGTGCATTGAAGGGCAGCAGGGGTGACAGCAGGTGACTAGGACAGGTGATCCGGCAGTAGGGGCAGCTCAGGCCGAGGTCCGGAGGTAGGAAGGGCTCTGGTGGCCATGAGGACCCACCCACTCCGGCCCCACTGGACTCTTGGGCCTCTGGCTCCCTGGGGCAGGGCGGGTGGCCCAGCCTGGGTCCCGCCCGATCCCTACCCACGTCCTGTCTTTGCAGGAAGCGACGTGGAGCCATCAACAGTAAACAGCTCATGTACCTGGAAAAATACCGGCCCAGACAGAGACTGCGTTTCAAAGAGCCACACACGCACAAAACGAAGTGCTGTGTCATGTAGCTCGGACCTCAGCGGCCTGGGGCCCCGGGGTGGCCCGGCTGCTCTGCCCGCCCCGCCCGGCAGGGGCTCCGGGGCCTCAGTGCCTCCGCCTGGCCTTTCTCCCGACCCCGCTGTGCCGTGCGCCCGCCTCCAGGGCTCTGGCCCCGCCCGTGTGTGCCCTGCTGTCCCTCTGTGTCCCTGTGTCTCTGCCCGTCTTGCTACTTCTCAGCTCCATCCTTCCGTTTGTCTCCGTGTCCCACGTCTCTCTGTGTGTCCTGTGTGTCTGTCTTTCTGTCTCTCTGAGGCTGGGTCGGGGGTCCCTCTCCCTGGCCTTCCCTGTCGCCCTCCCTAGCCACCCCCTGGCAGCTGTCCTCTCTGGCCGTTTGTCGAGGGGACGGGTGTACTTTTTAACCACTGGGCCCAGCCCCTCCTCCCCTCGCCCCCACCTGCGCTCGGCACCTTAAGTTACTGTGTCTGGGGCCGGTCAGACGTCCTGGACACGCGAAGGCAATAAAACAGGACCCTGTGGCTGTGTGTGCTCGCAGAGTGGGGTGCAACGCCCTGGGTCAGGGCAGCTGGGAGCCTGGTCTGGTGGCCTTGGGATGGTGGGCGGGGCCCAGGGAGGCCGCTGCCCAGGGAGGCCGCTGCCCAGGACCGGCTGCAGCTGCTGGGCCTGGCTGCCCTGGGGCTCCCCCTGGTGTCCGTGGCGGGTGCCTGCGCTCCCTGGCTGAAGGGCGGGGTGTTCGATTCAGCAGAGCCGGTCGCCCCTCCAGCAGCGGTGTTGATGTTTCGGGGGCTGGTGAAGGTGAAGCCGGATCACCAGCGCTGCTCCGCTGCAGGATGGGTGGGGTTCACTCGGTAACTTCTTGAGGCCTTGTGTCCGGCAGGGTGGCCGCCTATCCTGCCCCCACTGGGTGTTCTTAGCCTTAGAGGACCAGAGATGGGAGCAGGCGCTGGTGGCCGACGGCTTCGGATGGGGGGACGCGCCCTCCCATCAGCCCAGGGCAGGGCCAGGCGGCCAGAGGGGCAGAGGGCGATCGCGGGCACCCGCGGGGGAGGGGGCCTGAGTGCGTGTGAGGCGCCTGGCCTGCCTGAGGGCGTGGATTGCCTGCTCCGTGCTCCTGGGTGCCGGTCTCACAGAGCTTGGGGTGGTCCTCCCACGGCGGAGGAGAAGGTGCCTGAGGATGTGGGCACAGCTGGGCGGAGGGGTCCAGGGCTGGCCTGGCAGGCTGGGGCAGAGAGGCTGTGGTGGTCTGCCGCAGGCCACTGCCACCTGGGCATTGTCACCCCGCTTCGGACACCACTCAGAGGTCTTTCCTGACCTCTTCCCTCCGAGTTGCTGCGACCTACTGGCTGTCATAGGAACTGCGGCCGCGGGCTGTAGTCAAGGCCACTTCCCAGCTGCCCGGCGGCGCCCCCTGCATCCCACTGGACACCGTACACCTGTTCTGGGACAGAGGCCCACCCCGCTCTTCCCAGGGGACGGGGCGGGCCCAGGAAGGGCGACCTCGTGCCCAGGGTGCATGGCGAGGCCGTCGCAGACTCTTGTCCCCTGGGGGCAGGACCCCCAACCTGGGCTCATTCAGCTCTTGCTTAAAGGGCGGAGGCCCTGGGGTGTCTGGTGGGCTGTCCCTTGCTGGGGGCCCTGGGTGGGTCACCAGCAGAGACATGGGCCGGTGTCTGTCACTTGGCTTGCTGTGGCCGGCCTGGCAGTGAACTGTCACCACTGGTGGCCTTAATGAGGCGGCTCCTGGGAGCCCGGCCGCCCTCCCGGCAAGACTTGGGCCTCTCCCCACTGGCCAACTCAGGCCCCCTGAGTCTCAGGTTTCCTGAGGGTCTTGTCCAGTCACCGTCGCTCCAAGAACCCACCCAGCTCCAAGCTTTGACTAAAGCAGACTTTCTGGAGGGAGAGTGAATGGGGCAGTGAGGAGGCGGCCTGGCTGCCCACTGCCCAGGGGCCACCAGGGGGCCGCTGACGGGTGAGACCAAGGACCCCCCTTTAAGGGGAGATGGCGCCCCCACCCAGACTACACCACCAGGCTGGACCGAGGGACTCTCCTCCTGAGCCCCTTGGTCCCCAAGGAGCTCACCCCCGCCAGGAGCTCGAGCAGAGAGAGATGGGTGGGTGCCCATGGAGGTCCGTGGTGGGGATGGGGCGCTGTGAAGAGGCGGGGCCCCCCATAGCCCCCCAGAGACGGACGGACAGGTGAGACGGGGGCCGCGGGCCGGCCGGCGCCGGGCTCCTGGTGGAGGAGGGGCCGTCGGCTCAGGCGGGTGGTGGTTTCCCGTTTCCCCAGACACGTCGGCGGACACAAGCGGACGGCGTGTGCTCCGTGAAGAACGCTGTATTTTTCAACCCGCCATCCGAGTTTTGGGGCCTCCCCGTGCAGCCACAGCCCTGCCCCAAGGGGCTCACAGTCTGTGGGTGGGGGGACAGGCCAGGAGTTTGTCTAGCAGGGGCTGATGAGGGGCTGGGGTGGGGGGCATGCCGGCTAGTCCTGAGGAGGCGGGTGAGGTGGAGGGTGCTCGGGGGAAGTGGCGGCCTGGGTCGGGGTGTAGAGGGGTCAGTGTGGGCTGTGGAGAGAGAGGGCGGGAGCACGGGCTGCTGGAGGGGCAGCCGGCTGCTCGGGCCCTGGGAGGACAGCCTGGGGGCGAGGCAGGGCCCACCGGCTGCTCGGCTGCTCGCTTCACTGTGGGACAACCAAGGCTGAGGGGGAAGGACCGGCTGAAGGTCAGGTGGGTCTCCCAGTGGCTCCTAGGGAGTCGGGGACCCTGCCAGGAAGGACATCCTCTGGACTTGGCCAGCCCTCCGAGGGGCCTCCAGAGGGTCCGACTGCATTTTACAGATGACACAGCTGAGGCTGCCCAGCTCTTCCAGGAGGGGCAGGCTGCCGGGGAGGTCTGGCTTGGCCCTGGCTGGTTCTGCTGCCACCCCAGGTGCCAGCCCTGACTGCACTCAGGAGGATGGGGGCCAGGGTGGAGGGAGACTTCGGGTCCCCTGGGTGGAGGGAGACCGGTTAAGGGACCCCTTCCTCAACGTCAGTCCCTCGGTGCCTATGGAGGCCATGGGGACACCTTGGCGAATGTCTCCGTTCAGCTGTGAGCCCCAGGGCCAAGGCTGCCCTGTGGTGCCCAGGACAGTGGCAGGCTGTGGCTTGGGCTCCGGTCAAGTGCAGTCACCTGATCTCCACTAGTGGAGGAGCTGTCATTTGCAGGGTCCTGCACAGACTTGACAGTTTGTGCCTGGGGGACCTGGCTTGCCCTGTCCCACACCCCAGGCCTGGCACTATCCCCTAGTCCTTCCTGCCAGGGTCTCCGGGGCTGGCCTTGGTTTCCTGGAGGCCCACAGGAGCGTGGGCAGGGAGCCAAAAGGTGTAAAGATTCTTTGTTGAATCTAGATCTTTCTTTCAAATGGAAAAATGTTATGCAACCGAGCTCTGTGCAGACGGGGCGGGGCTGAGCATGCGGTGGGCCCTGGGGAAGAGTTGGGGAGATGGCACATGAGGGGGGATGGCGGGAGGCCACTTCGGTCTGCCACCACCTCCTGAAGGAAGGACAGCTGCCTGGCGGCGAACTCCGGCATGCCGGGCTCTGGGCCTTTTCTGAGATCTTCGAAAGCTCCAGGAGAGGAGGGGCCGGTCAGGGTGACCCCGCAGCCATCCGCGTGGAGCGGGGCCGTGGGGGACACACTCCCTGGGGGTAGCCCCTCATTCCAGCCCGAGGTCGAGTGGGGGTGCAGGACAGGCGGGCCCCACCTCCTGCGACTTCCGGGCCCAGGGGAAGGGGTGGGAAGGTGGGGGTGGCAGTGCTTCCTGTCCCCAAGCCGCCCACCCCCGGCCCCTCACGCCTGGGAGCCCTCCCAGAGCCGGACTTAATTAAGCTCCAGGCAGAGTGGGTGAGCCCCCTCACAGGGGGTGGGGTGGGGGGCACGGACAGGGGTGGGGTGGGGGTGAGCTGCTTACTTCTCAGCAGCAGCTTTGTGTCCGAGTCATTTAGTGTCTGGGATGTGGCCCGGGGGTGGTAGCAGAGGGTGTAACCTGTGCAACAGACGGAGGGGCACGCTGGCCACGGGACAGGGCCCGTCTCCTTCTGGGGGCTCAGACCCACTGTGCTCCTCCAAGGACCCCTCACCCATCACTTATCTCCTCTTGCAAGTGGGCCCCGAGCTCCAGATGCAGCGGTGTGGCAGGTGCCAGGTGGGTGGGCCAGGGCCAGGGAGGGTCAGGGTGCTCGGGGGGCAGGCCCGGGGGGTCCCCAAGTCCCACCATCCCCAGTCACCCCCGGTCACCTATGAAGAGTGCTGCCCAGGTCTTGATGTGGTGGTGGCAGCTGTGCAGGCAGCTGAGGGCCTGTGCGAAGTGGATGCTGAACTCCTCCTGGCTGCTGGACATCTGGCCGGAGGACAGCATGCCTGTCACACGCTGCGGCCAGGGGGACGGGCCCTGCAGAGGCCGTGGACCGGCTCCTGCCTCGCCTTCCCAGCTGCAGCCCCTGGCCCCAGGCCCCTCACCAGGCAGGCCCAGAGGAAGTGGCGGGCGCTGAGGCCCCGCTCCCACGCCAGCGAGCAGAAGAGGGTGTGTCGCAGCCGCCATCGGAGCAGCTCCGCGCAGCGGTAGTAGGCGAACTTGGCCTGCTGTGGGGACAGCGTGGGGGGCGCCGCTGAGCGGGAGGCCCCAGGCCGGCTTCGGGAAGGGTCTGATTGGCGTGGCCTGTCCCTCCCGGGCTCCCCAGCTCCTTCCCATCTGCCCGACTCTCCTGGCTGCACTGCGAACCCCCGTGACTCCTGCTCTTTGGCTTCCCGGGGAAGGCCCTGGGGAAGCCCCTGGGGAAGCCCCGTGCTCCGTGCAGCACCACGGCCCGGCCAGACTGCAGGCGGCTCTCCGTTTGTCTTGGAACTGGCCTCTTATTGTCCATTTCCCCAGTGGCCGGGAACCCTGGGGAGGCCGAGCTGTGTCTTAATGGTCTGGGAGTGGCACATGGGCCGGCACACAGTAGGGCTGGCACACAGTAGGGCTTGATCCACATTCCAACAGATTTAACAAACAACCTGAGCCTCCAACAGACGTGAGGCGCTGGGGACACCGCAGTGAGCAGAACAGGCTGGGTCCTGCCCGCACAGATGGCACAGCTGCACATCCGCCCGTGCGTGCACACGGGGCGGGCCGGAGATCGTGTGCTCGTGTGTGTGTGCGCGTGTGTGGGTATGCACGCGGAGAGGCAGGCAGACTGTGAGGAGGGAAGCCTACATAGGAGCCAAACCTGCTACCCCGGGGGTAGCTCTGCTGCTGCTGCAGACCCCCCCGCAGCCTGCCCACCCCGGCCGCCTGCGGGTCCCCGGCCCCAGCAAGGCAAAGGCCCAACAGCAGGCACTGACTGTGACGACGGCCGGACAGCGGTCCTTCAGGTGCAGGAGCAGCGGCACCATGCTCTGCTGCACCTGCGTCTTCAGGCTCCTCGGCTCCCTGCCTGCCATCGCTGCCACCAGGTCCCCAAATAGTGCCATGGCCGCCGCCCGGATCCCGTCTCTTTCCTGCAAGGCAGAAGCTGAGAGCCGCAGCCGAACCTGCCCAGGGGTCCCCACTCCACCCGACCTGGGACCCCACGCCCCATGTGGGGATGGGCTCCGCTCCCTCGGCCGGACGCTTTCTCCCTGGCTCGGGCTCCCAGGGCAGGGC
>NW_011889179.1:335218-335779 GCF_000151845.1 Pteropus vampyrus | reverse complement strand
CTCCACCCGACCTGGGACCCCACGCCCCATGTGGGGATGGGCTCCGCTCCCTCGGCCGGACGCTTTCTCCCTGGCTCGGGCTCCCAGGGCAGGGCGGTGTTACCCACTTCGGACAGGGCACCTGGGGTGGGTCCCAGTCACCCTCAAGGACCTAAATCATTGCTCTCTCACATCGACGGGGCCAAGTGTCACATGCGTAGTTGGGGGCAGGACTTGTCCCCGGGTTTTCCAGCGAGGGAGAAACAGTCCCGTGAGCTCTCAGACCCGGCGGGAAGGTGAGGACCCGCTGGGCTGGACACAGCGCTGGGACTGCCTCAGCCACGTCGCGGGCGGCTGAGTGCTACCTGGCAGCCAATCGGGGGCCAGTCCACTCGCGCGGGGCACACTCAGGCAGCTCCCCTGGGCCTCCGCCTCCCCGCCTCACAGGTCCTCCCTGTCTTTGAGGGGGGTGGTCCAGGCGGGGCTTGAGGAGGGGTTGCCCCACCCCAGCCCGGGGCACACTCACGTCCTCAAAGAAGGAGCGGGAGTTGATGGCGATGCTGAGGCTCTGGGCGCCCACAC
>NW_011889179.1:333548-334993 GCF_000151845.1 Pteropus vampyrus | reverse complement strand
CCTAGACCCCCATCCGCCTGGGCACCTGCACGGCCCCCGCCCGCTGGGCCCCGCCCAGGCTGCGTGCTCTGGACAGCGCTCTCCCCTCTGAGCCCTGGGCTCCCCGGGCTTCAGGCAGTATTAACCCCACGCCAGCAGGTTCCCCGGTCCCTCCTTCTCCTGTCCCCGTGCCGGCCCGGAGGCCCCTCGCCAAGTCCCGGAGACCACCACTCTCCTCCTCCACTCTGCCCCGCTGCCCCCCGTTTCCTGGCCTCCCCATGGGTCAGAGGAGGCTGGCGGGGCTGGACAACACAAGCTGGTCAGCTGCACATACTCGGGTCACCAGCTTCCCACGTCGCCGGGAGTTCCGTGTGCCAGTGGTGGCTCCAGCCCTCCTAGGTCGCAGTGACCAGTGTCCATTTTTACACCACTTTAAAACCTGAATCTGTTTGGGGCCAGTGTTGTCTGTTCCACGTGTGTGTAGTGGGTTCATGAACCGTCGGGAGGCAGCGTTGGCGGATGGATGCTTCCTGCCATCTGGGCCCTTGTCAACGACTTGCGTGCAAAGCAGTGACGTCGTACAATGTTAAACAACTTTCAGGCGACTTCGTTGGCTTCCTACGCTGGCTCCGGTTGGTTTTACAGCATTGAATTCTTTTCCAGCCAGTGAATCATTTAACAGCAACACACACCTTCTGAGCGCCTACTGGGTGCGGCCAGCAGTGGACGCGGCCCCAGAATGGAATTCTAACGGGAAGGACCAGAAAATAAACAGCGCACACAACACGGAGTGTGTCGGAGGTGAGGAGTGACGGAAGGTTAAGCCGGGGCGGCGGGCCGGCCGCAGGTGGCCCGGGTGGTTGTTGAAAAACCCTAAGTAAGTAAGATCAGAAGAAGTGTCACCGAGGAGGTGACAGCTGAGCGAATTCTTACGAAGACGTGCTGGAAGCGGTCCAGCGGAGGGAGCGGCGTGCACAAAGGCCCCGGGCAGGAGGGCACCTGCCCTGTTTGTGGGCAGAGGAGACGGATCACGGGAGCCCGCTGGCTCGGGGTGAGGATCGTTGTCAAGGAGAAAGGGACCAGGCGGGGTTGCGACGAGTGGCCTTGCAGGAGGAACCTGGCGGCTTCAGTGGGGGCAGCAGGGAAGTGGGAGGAGGGGTTGGCTGCTGGCTGCACGGTGGGATTTCGGTGCCTGGACAGCCCCGAGGTTTGAGGCTGGAGTGGCTGGATGGGCGGCGTCCCCATCAAGGCGTGTGGGGGCTGCAGGAGAAGCCGTGGGGGGGGAGGGGTCGGGTGTGAGATGCCGGCAGAGGTCCCAGCAGTTAGAGTCCAGGCAGGAGCACAGGTCCGGGGCGGGGATGGAGCGGTGGGCGCGACTGGCCAGCGGTCGGCTTCAGAGGGGGAGACCAGCTCGGGAGCGAGTGTGGACAGAGGACAGGAGGGAGAGCGTCCCGGGGGAGACCCAG
>NW_011889179.1:331096-332693 GCF_000151845.1 Pteropus vampyrus | reverse complement strand
GAATTCTTACGAAGACGTGCTGGAAGCGGTCCAGCGGAGGGAGCGGCGTGCACAAAGGCCCCGGGCAGGAGGGCACCTGCCCTGTTTGTGGGCAGAGGAGACGGATCACGGGAGTCCGCTGGCTCGGGGTGAGGACCGTTGTCAAGGAGAAAGGGACCAGGCGGGGTTGCGACGAGTGGCCTTGCAGGAGGAACGCTGGCGGCTTCAGTGGGGGCAGCAGGGAAGTGGGAGGAGGGGTTGGCTGCTGGCTGCACTGTGGGATTTCGGTGCCTGGACAGCCCGAAGTTTGAGGCTGGAGCGGCTGGATGGGTGGCGTCCCCATCAAGACATGCGGGGGCTGCAGGAGAAGCCGTGGGGGGCGGGGTCGGGTTTGAGATGCCGGCAGAGGTCCCAGCAGTTAGAGTCCAGGCAGGAGCACAGGTCCGGGGCGGGGATGGAGCGGTGGGCGCGACTGGCCAGCGGTCGGCTTCAGAGGGGGAGACCAGCTCGGGAGCGAGTGTGGACAGAGGACAGGAGGGAGAGCGTCCCGGGGGAGACCCAGCGCTCGCGGCCAGGAGCGGGGAGACCAGCGCAGGTGAGAAGCACCATCGCCATGTGGGAGGAAAACGGAGCGGGGCGTCCTGGGCCCGTGGACAGAGAGGTCGCCCAGTCACGTGTGCCGAGCGGTCCAGTGAGATGGGCCCTGGGTGACAATGGGGGAGGTTACAGGCGACCGGGACGACAGGGGCTTCAGGCTGGTGGGGGGGGTAGCTGCCAGCTGGGGCGCCGTGCGCCTCGCTCGATGGCTGCGTCAGCCTTGCTCTTGGTTGAGTGTTTCGGTCACACGCGTGCATCACGCTGACAGCGTCTTCATGAAGCACGATGCGCTTTCCAGCACCATTCCTGGAAACGGTGTCCAGGCTGTCAATGTGCTTGTCACTTGACAGTGGGGAGCAGAGACTATGGACTGGCTGTGCGGACCCCTCCCTCGGGGGGAGCAGCAGGGTTGGGCAGCACCGGTCCCTGGACAGCACCCCGCTTCCTCAGCAGGACGACCCCTCCTGTAGCCAGGTGCAGGGGGCCCAGAAAGAGATGCATCTCCCAGCCTTCGTGCACACAGGCGTGACCCCTTGGCCAATGGGACTGGAGCAGAAGCCAGCACAGGCTGTGGGGTGCGCCCAGGCCCTTCCGGTAGGTGAGGGCGGCACCCAGGGTGGGCGAAATGGAGGAGGGGGAGCCTGTCCCCCGTGACTGCCGGGCGGGATGGCCCGTGGTGGGAGAGGAGCTCGCTTCTGTTCCGTTTAGGCTGCGGTGATTAGCTTGTGTCTTCTGCGCGTAGCTACGCTCTGGCCTGCGAACACACGTGCCCCGGCCAGTGCGATTTGTTTGATGGCGGACGCAGGCGGCTGGGAGCTGCAGACCAGTGAGGGGAGACATCCAGGGGGCCGTGTGTTCGTGCGTCCTGGCAGAGGGTGCCTCTCTGTGTCTGGGCGGTGACGGTGGACCCTCCCTCAGCCCGGTGGCCTGCCGAGGCTGCAGGCCCACAGCCTACTTGGGAGCCGCCCCCCTTCCCCAGCCTACCACGTGAGGCGGGAACTAGCATCCTACCCCTCCATTT
>NW_011889179.1:320502-329336 GCF_000151845.1 Pteropus vampyrus | reverse complement strand
ACCCTGCTGGGACTAGGTGGCTGGAGGCGTCACCAAGTGCGTGTGGCACCATCTCTTAGAGCAAGGTCTCGCTCCCTCTGCACCCACTGGGTGCCAGGCCTGGGGCGCACACGGGAGACAGGAGCAGGCACAGCCCTTGTCCTCTAGGTGGCCTCGGGCTGGTAGGGCCTGGGGGGGACACCTGCATCCCTGTCCCTGTGGCTCAGGGGAGCCCATACACCCAGCCTCTGGAGCAAGCCCCGCCCCTGCCTGGCCCCGCCCCTGCCCGGCCCCGCCCCTGCCCGGCCCCGCCCCTACCTGGCGAGGAGGCCCACGCCCTGCGGGTAGGTGTGGATGGTGGTGAAGAGGTCCCAGGAGCCCCGCAGCTCCAAGTGGGCAAAGTCCTGCCAGTGCCCCGCGGTGGACAGCAGGCTCTTCAGTGCCTCCAGAGACGTGCTGTTGGGGAGCAGAGCAGGTCGGGGGCCAGTCCTGGCCCCGGTAGGGTGCCCTGCCACCCAGGTCAGTCCCTTCCTTGTTAACAGAAACGGTTGCGTTTCCCGAGTCACGGGGTGGACTGGGTCCTGGCTGAGCCTCGCGGGACGGTGTCCTTTAAATGTCGGGTAAGAGTACAGAGCGGGCAGGACGAGGGGTAAGAGGTGGCGAGAGGGGTGTGGCTGGCATCACGGGAGCCCGGAGAAGGGTCCCTCTGCGGCATCTGACAGCCCTCCGCCCTCAGAGGTCACGGAGAAGCCCGGCCCCACCGCCACGCGCTGTGCCAGAGAGAGTGCCTGCGTCACGCGTGGCGGCTCGGCCAGGCGCCCCTCCAGGAGACTCCCCTGCGGTGGCCCAGAGACCCTCTACTGCCACACCCCCGGGAGAGGACGAAGCAGCCCGGGCAGGTTATGTGTCCTGTCCTGGTCCCATGGCCTGGCCTGGGACGGCCGAAGTGGAGTAGAACCCGAACCCCCCGCCCCGCATGTCGTGGCCACAGGCCGGGGGCTGCCAAAGGCTCTGCGGGAAGACACGGGCGGAGGGCCCAGGAATGCAGGCCCGGGAAGAGCAGGGCCAGCCCCCCTCTGTGCCCTCCCCACCCCTGCACTGCCCGGAAGGAGGCTGTCAGCGCTGACCGGGCACGTTCTGAGATTTGCAAAACCAAGTGTCAAAGGATGGAACGCCACACCGTGAACATCCCCAGTGGTGCCAACTCAAGTGCCAGGTGGTCTGTCATCTCGCCCCAAGCCATGCCACTAAAACGAGCAGCCTTTCCCAGGTCACTGGTCTCAGCCACAGTGATGACGGTTCCAGGAGAAGGGGACTCTGGGACAGAGAGGCATTTCGTTCCGTAATGGTGCTGGGGAGCTCCTGGTTTCACAATCGCCTGTCCTGCAGCCACACCGGAGCTTCCAGAAAGACAGCGTCCGGCTGACTGGGGCATCCTCAGGACTGTGGTGGGGGGGGCGTGGGAGCGGGGTCGGTGGGGCGGCCTGCCTGCATCAGGTGGCAGAAGCAGAGGGACCATGGCATCTATCTCTTACCCTCCTCCGTTCTGGGAGGAGGACGTTTTATTAGCTTATTAGGGAAGATTCATGCATTTTGCACAGTTGATTTGAATAAAAACGGAACTTTATGCACATTCGAATTCGGAAATAATATGAAAAGCGACATTTCTTTTCGGCGGCGCGCCTTGGGGAAAGCTGTTAAAACTGACAAACTGCGTGAAGCACATCATAATACAAACAAATGGAAGGAGCTAGGCCCCCGCGGTCTGCAAGACCCGCTCCCTGGATTTCTCAAGACAGGCCTGGTGCAGAGCGAAGACGGGGCCGCCTGCCTGAACCGCCACCGTCAGCGGTGGTACGTGACCCTCCCACGCAGGTCTCGTCCATGCCGTCACACGGGCGGAGGCCGGTGACCGCCCGTGACATCAGCACAAAAATGTCCTGGGGTCCAGTGGAGTGCGCGGGAGACCGGAAAGGCATCTGCCTCAGGGGCTTGGCAGTGGCCAGGTGGATGCCCCTGCTGTGCCCAGCGACACACGGACGTCCCGTGGGGCCCAGGCGAAGCCTCTGGCTTCGTGGAGGACACATCCATCTCGCAGAGCCCCCGTGAGGGCTGCCCTCAGGGAAGGCGTGGCATACGGGGCAGGAGCTGTCCCATGGCGTCCCCGTGTGCCGGTCGAGTCTCTGCTGCCCAGCGCCTTTGGGACACGCACCTGCTCTCAGTGCTTTTCGCTGCTGCGCTGGCCACAGATAGGGTTTGGGGGGTTGAATCGAGTCCCCCAAAAAGCTATGTCGAAGCCCTGACCCTCGTCCCTGGGAAGGCAGCATCACGTGCCCTAATCCCCAGTCCCTGGGGATGGGGTGTCATCGGGAGATAGGGTCTTTGGAGAGGGAATCTAGTTAGGGTGAGGCCACTAGGGGGGGCCTAATCCCTCGTGGTGTCATTGTAAGAAGAGGGACGGTGACGTGAGGACACACAGGGAGAAGGCCACGTGGCCACGGAGGCAGAGGCTGGACTGATGCGTGTACAAGCTGGGGAACACCAGGGATGGCCGGGAGCCCCCAGAAGCTGGAGGGGGCAGGCAGGGTCCACCCCCACGGGTTGCACGGGGAGCACGGCCCTGAGGCCACCTTGACCTGGGACTTCTAGTCTCTGGAACTGTGAGAGCGTAAGTGTGCGTTGCCTTAAGCCGCCGGAGTGTGGTGCTTAGTTACTCAGCCCTAGGAAGCGGCTTCCCGGGTGTGGCCTTACCTCTGGGGGCTGGGCGTGGCCACCCCCTGGGCCTCCTGGCCCACCCGGGGACCCTCGGGCAGGTTCAGCTCCAGGATGTAGAGTATCTGGGTGAGGAGGGCCAGCAGGAGCTGGGGGTAGGCCTCCTGCACGGCCTCCTTGAACTCTCGGGCGAACTGCAGCTCGTGCAGCGTGTTCATGGCCTGTTGGGGTGGCAGGGGATGCTGAGGCCCCCGAGCCCTGCAGCCTGGGGGTCAGGCCCACTGACCAGCCGTCCAGCAAAGCCTGTGTCGGCCGCGCCTCCCCCTCCCTGCTCGCAGCCTCCGGGACCAGGGCCAAGTCCCGGAGACGCCCCTCCCTCCCTCGGGCCTGGCTCTGTCCATTCACACTGGTACTTGCATCCGAGGCCTGAAGGGGTTTTCGGTCAGAAAGTCCTCAGGGTGGGGGACAGCACTGGGCAGTGACGAGAAGGGGAAGGCAGGGACTTGGGCACGGCAGGTCACGGGGTAGGCCACCCTGCTGACCCCACGTTGCATCAGCCCCGGGCTGGGGGTATCAGCAAGAAGGGCCGACAGAGGCCAGGTATGGGCGCGGGGCGGGACTTTCCTCTGCCGCCACGTTCGGCTGTCACACACCTCCGCGGCAGGCAGCCGTGTGCCTAGGGGCCTCCTGGAGAGGGGGCTCTCAGCCTGGAGAAAACTATGGCTGGGAACAGCCGCCACCCCTCCGAGTCGGCCGAGGGAGCCCGAGAGAGACAGCTGTGGCTGTGTTAGGGGCGAGGCCTGGGCTTGCGGGGGAAGTGGGGGAAGGTAGGCTCCCACAGGGGGGGCGGTGGCTGCGGGAGGCAGCCCCCAGGGCTCCAGCAGGACCTGTACCCCCAGAACCCCATGCAGGGCATTCTCTCCCCACCCTCGCTCTTGGCCTGGACCGGACCCGAAGTCCTCCTGTTCCGAGGCCGTCCACACCGCCGTCCTGAGTCCCAGGTCCATACCACCTGCCCGAGTGCCCTGCCC
This sequence comes from Pteropus vampyrus, assembly GCF_000151845.1. Lineage (NCBI taxonomy): Eukaryota > Metazoa > Chordata > Mammalia > Chiroptera > Pteropodidae > Pteropus > Pteropus vampyrus. Next base: position 325,614 of record NW_011889179.1, on the reverse strand, counting down.
AGCCCTGTGGGACCACCACTGTCCCGCTTCACAGAGGGGAACCGGGCTCTGGCGTGGTCTAGCGCCCTTGGCCAAGAAGTGGGAGCTGGGGCCCGTGTGGTCAGCCCCTAGCTGGGTAGCCTCTGAGGACTCCCCCTCCAGGCTGGGCTGGTCTCCCCCCTCCCCAGGGCCTGGCACACCATGGGCACCCAGACACCACTGGCATCTGAATGCCCACGTGAAGTGGCTTCGGCCCAGTGGCAGCGGGGGAAGGCATCTGGGGGGGCGGCAGAGACTCACGGCCAGCGAACGCAGGTAGGTCTTCTCCTTGGGCTGGGGGCTGCTGTCGCTAGCGCCGATGGGCAGAGGCCGCTCGTGCAGCCAGGCCAAGAGCATCGCCAGCACCAGGCGGCTCACAGGCTGCTCGGCCCCCAGGGCCCTCCACAGCTGGGAGGCATGGCTGTGGGCAGAGAGGGGCCGTAAGGGCTCAGCCACACCAGCGCCCCACTGTGACCAGGGCCCAGGGAGGGGCCAGGCTGGGTCCCGAGCCAGAACTGGGCAGGGCGGGAGGCTGAGGGGCGGATCAGGGCAACTGCGGGTGGGGCACAAGGGGCGGGTGGCACAGCAGTGTACGTGGCTGGGGGGACACAGGAGACCGGGCCAGCTGCCCGACCCCTGTTCCTGCATCTCTCCTTTTAGGCCCTTCTCACCCAACTGCAGACTCCAACTTGGTCACCTTCAGTGGCTCCCAGGTACTGGCAGGACATGCCCAGTGGGCATTCAAAGCCGTCAGCCTCTGACCCCTGCCCTCTGACCTCTAGCCCCTGCCTGCCTCTCTCCTCTCCTTCCTCTGGGCCTTCACATATGCGATCACTCCTTGTGCTTGCAGTATTCTTACTTGCCGGCCTACTTCCACTGAGCCCCTTCCTCCTGGCAGCCCGCCAGGGCTACTGTTTTCCAGGCTTGGGTTGATGGGGTCCAGCCCCACTGAGCCCAGCCCGAGTCAAGTCAGGGCCCATCCCTGGGGTGTGCAGAGCTTTGCAGTGTCTTTGTGGCCATTTTGCAGATGGAAAGACAAGACTGGAGAGAGAGAGAGAGGGTGTGCCCTGATCGGAGCTCTGCCTCTAACTGGGGAGCTGGTACTGGACCAGCCTGCCTGGGCCTATGGCCTTTCCGCCTGTTCCAAGAGCATGGCCCTGTGGGAACTGGGCGGGCAGGGGGCGCTGCTCCCCAAGATGCAGGCGACTCTGGCAGCCCTCTGCTTTCCATGCTAGGTTGTCTTCGGACCTGAGTGCGGGTGGCACGGGCTGGAGGGACAGGAGGTTCACTAGAATGATGGTAGGGGCTAGGGGGCCATAGCTGGGGGACTGGATGAGCCCCTGGCTTTAAGACAGACCCAAGGGGTCTGCCCCTGAGCCTTGGGGAAGCCCCATCCGACCCCGGACTGGGTGGGCACACAGCTCAGAGGACTCTGGGAATCTCCCAAGCGTGGGCACTGCCCACATGAAAGAACGGGGCCTTCGGAGTCGGAATGGGGCCTCTGCCCCCTGCTGGCTGTGTGATCTCAGGCAAGTCGCTTCGCCTCTCTGGGGGCAAAGCCTGCCTCGAGATGCCTCAGTGAGATGATTCTCCAGGACCAAGGGTGCCCAGAGGGCCAAGGTTTCTATTTTGCTCCCTGTGGGCATCTGTTACTCAGCCGACATGTTGTGTCCTGAGAACTGTCACATGCAGGCCCCCTTCCAGAGGACCCGGAATGACAGAGCCAGTGACCGGGTGGGAACGACCCCTGAAGGTTTGACACGTGTGGCAAACAGCGGTGTGTGCATAAGTCGGGGAGGGGAGGAGCCAGCAGGAGGGTGCATCTGGGTGTCATCGATGTTCAGTAGGGCAGTCGGGGAAGCTTTCACTAAGAAAGGGACATGGGCACAGACCTGAGGGGGCAGCCTTCCTCCAAGTATACGTGACATGCTAGGATGGACCCTAAACACAGAATGAGGGGGGAAAGAGGCCAGATAACGAAGGAATGCTGGAACGGTACGGACCGCACAGTTCCATGTACGCCGCAGTATTTAGGACGCAGCACGTTATTCCATCTTCTCCTAAAAAAGGACACTTAGCCAAGATGGGAGCGAAAGCCCATCGTAGAGCTGCGACCCCGAGGCTGCCTGTACACGGTCAACGCGACAAAACGGAACGAGACAAACGCTCGCTGTGCAGAAAGAAACAGCCAGGAAAGCTGCATGACTCAGCCGCGCACTGGTGGAAGGAGACAGCTCTCCTGTGGTTTGGAAACACAAAACCTGTTTTGGGGTCTGATTCACACCACCCGTGTGGCCCCAAGGAGCTCAAGCAGAGAGTTTAAGTCTGAAATGTTCTCAGGCTGATAAGTGCTCCCAGGTGACCGAGAAGCTCCATAAATCTAGGTGTGAGGCGCCATCAATGTCACATGCAGTCCGTTTCCAGAGGCGCCGAGATGTGAAAAATGTGCTTCTCCCGGAGCCGAGGAAATCAGATATAAATCCCAACGCAGATAAAACTCGAGGATAGACTTCTGGGCCGCTGAAGACCATTGCACGTGCCTGCGTCCTCACTTCTTGAAATCTTGAAAAACAACACGGAGCAAAAAAAAAAAAAAAAAAAAAAGAAGTAAAACGACACAAAAACTGTGACCTCAGAGAGCACTCGACCTTCGACATTACCACGAGCGAACAGGAAAAATGCCCAGCCCAGCCGGCCACCTCCGACACTCCCGCCCATGCCTGCGCCGCCACGAGGCGGTGGCTGGTAATAACAGGAAAGAGACTGAACAGCTCGTTGGACTTGAAAGGCGGCCTTTAAGAGGTACAGATTTGGGAAGAAAAAACGGGGAAAGAGAGAAAGGAGCACGCTTTCGGAAATTAACTGGTGAAGGAGAGAGACACAAAAGGGAGTAAGTTATGTCCCGAAAGAGAAAGAAGAATCCAGAACCCTGGAGGGCACATGGCCCTTTCACCCACCGCCAAACCACAACATCTCCCGAGTTCTCCGGACTTCGCTGTGCCGACAGAAGAGGGTGCCATTGACCTTGAAATCCTATTAAACACTCCAGCAGTGTTTTACACGAACAGGGACACAATTAACAGAGTAATTGCAAAAAAAAAAAAAATCAGAAAACAAAATCAACACCCCTCAAATGAGGGAACTCTCCCCTGAGAAACGATCGTGATGCCGAAAAGGTGTAAGATAACATTCCAAATACGGCTCGGCACACACGAGCGAGTGTTTAAAGATAACGCAACTCTGTCTCGAATGGGACGTTCAAAAAGGACAGATGCGCGAAGAGGCCTCTCATAAGAAAGGAAAAGGGAGTTGATTGAATTCCAGAGAGAGATGGAAGAAGTAACAAGATTCTCTCAGCAATAAATAAATAAATAATACAAGGTGCCCGAGAAAGCAAAGACTCACATGAAAATTTAATAAGGGGCATTGAGGAAAAGCAGGAGAACGATCCAGAAAATGAGAGCGAATTTAAGAAAAGAGTCCACAGGATTCGGGATAAAGTAGTAGAAATAAAAGACGGTAAGGAAATAATAGCATTTGAATTCCTGGCCTCTCTGAAGAGGAGAAACGATAATGGAATAGTAACTAATATTTAAAACTTCCACCAAGAAAACGTTTCGAAAATAACGGTGACGAGAATAACCGAATATTTAAATTTACGTCTTCAGAGAACCCACCAGGTACCTGGGGCAGTTCACGATCAACTCTGAGACATTTCTTAGTAAAACTGTTAAATTTCAAAGATAGACGAAAACATCGCCAAGGTCTCTAGGCAAAAAGATCACATAACTTACAAAGGCAAAAAAGTTATTGTTATCAGACTTTTCAAAGTCAAAGCAAGAGCTACAGTCGAGTAACATTTAAAAAACCCTTAATAAAAGAAAGTGTGAACGAAGGATTTTCTATCCAGCCAAGCTATCTTCCAAGTAAACGATTTTAAACATAAAGAACCTGGGGGGTTCTAAAGCCGGGAGTCTGTCTTGGGGAATCTGCGGGAGAATGAGTTTCATCGAGCCAGGAGATGACCTGATGACTTCAGCAAAGGGATTGAGGGTGAGTGTGTGTGTGTGCCCAGGAGAAACAAATGTGGGCATGAGAGTGGATGACTAGGGTGCAAATTTTTACCTAGTAGAAATCTGCAACCGAAAAAATGGGAGAGGAAGATAGAATAATCTCACTGGTGGATACATGGGCAGCGGATGAGAGTTGAACAAACAATCCCAGTAAAAGTAGAAAAACCAAGTAGTAAAAGCTGAAATAATAAAACAAGGGACCGGGGCATTCAAACAGGTTAGAAATTACTAACAACCAGAACAAAATCACCACCTTTTCTAAATCAAATAAAAAAGCCCCTAAAGATCATAGAATACACATGCCTTAGAAAAAGAGACATAGCAAATATGACAAAATACACGCAATTACAAGATGCTGTGACCAAGTCGAGGGAACTCAAAGCTGAGATTCGACATGTCTGTCATATCGACAAATCTGGATGCACGTAACTCACCTATTAAAAGAAAGATATTTTCAAGTGCGATGACGCATCGAGACCAAAACCGATGGATTCTGAAATGTTACAATAACAGAATGGACAGGTGCAGACTGGGCAAATGGGGAGAAAATAAGGAAGCAGAGGCAGCGAGCCTGGTGACAGACCAAGTGGCATTCAAGCCCTCAAAGCATTGCACGTCACAAGGCGGGGCACTTTTTAATGCTAAAAGTCACAATTCATGGAGAAGGTATAACTTGTGAATATAGACACGCCACAGAATATGGCAACCACCGTCACGCAGATAGGAAGAGGCCTAGATGTGAACACAGTAATAACAGGGGACTTTAACACGCCGCTCTCTCCGCGCAAGACGACGAAGTGGACGCAAATTAAGTGAGAACGTAGAAAACCTAGACACAAACGATCAGGGACATCTCGTACATGTATGTAAAACTCTGCACCTGATAACGGAAAACAAACTTCTTTTCAAGTGCCCATAGAACATTCTCGAAAATGGCTTACAAGATCAGTACATCTCATAAAGCAGAAGTGTTCCAGATGACATTCAAGAAAGCTAGAAATTACTAACAAAAACAGAAGAG
>NW_011889179.1:314528-318867 GCF_000151845.1 Pteropus vampyrus | reverse complement strand
GCCTCCTCTCCTCCCCTCCTCTGTCCCGTCCCACCTCACGGCCTTCCTCATCTGCTAGCCTCAGCCCAGCAGGGTGCTCCCCACACCAGGCCCCAGCCCTCCACCTTCCAGCGTTTTAATTAAGAACGACCGGACTTCAGAGCTGTGAAGGTTCTTCAAGGTCAGTGGACTAACCAAGCGTAGGCTGGGCCTGGGACCTGGAGCTCGTGTCCCATGGCAGTACCTCCCCGGGAGCCTGCCTCTGCTCTCTGCCACATTCTCCCAGGAGCAGCTCTGATAGTGCGGGGAGGCGGCTGTCTCCTTCAACGCCAGGACATGTGCTACTTGGGGCAATGAAGACGCTCTCACGGAAATGCAAGATGGTGGGTGGGGTTCCTGCCCCACAGCCTCAGACCACAGTCTCTGTGAGTGAGGGCTGGGCCAGCCCGGATGCCCAGGTGGAACCTTCCGGAAAGACTAAGCACATCGTTGACCGGTATGGTAGCCACCAGACACACGTCGCTATTTAAACTTAACTTATTCAAGTAAAATTCAAAATTGGGTTCCTCAGTTGCACCAGCCACATTTCAAGTGCTCATGGCCACATGTGGCCAGTGGCTGCCTTGGATGGTACATATATAAACATTTCCATCTTCCCAGAAAGTTCTAGTGGAAGGCTCTGACTTGGAGCATCTCATAATCAGAGGAAGATAGAATGCTGGTGACGGAGCGATAGTTGGGAAGCCCGAGAGAAAATTATAATGTTAGCGAGGATATTAAGGATGGGAAAATGTTTCTTTGCATGTTACGATATTTGTCGAAATGTTTGAAAATCCTGTTAGGATGTTTGTATGTATATTAGATATAAAAATAACTGCTAAATAATGGATGTTATCTATTAGAATATTATTGTTCTATAGTTTTGGTAAAATTTTTTGTGAGACTATTAGGTTATTAATTGTTAGAATGTTAAAATAATTTCAATGGCATATTTGTGGTTTACAATAACTTTTTAAACAGAATTTAGGTGATTACAAATCTGGTTAGAACATTTGTTACAAGATTACATTTAACTTGTTTTCTAAAATGTTAAATTTTGGTTAAAGTTCTGGTATTTAGAATGTGAAGAAATTCAACTTGAAATGGTGATTAGACTCTTAGAATCCTAGAATGCTACAATTTCAGGATTGGTAAGTACTTTTGAGATGTCTGTCTTTAACCCAAGGCATGAATGAATATGAGCTGGAGGTGGCTGTGACGGGAGAATTCGTGGTGGTGACGGTGATGATGGTGGTGATGATGGTGGTGATGGTGACGGTGATGACGGTGATGATGATGGTGGTGATGGTGATGTGGTGGTGGTGACGGTGGTGATAGTGACGTGGTGATGGTGACGGTGGTGGTGGTGATGGTGACGGTGATGATGGTGACATGACGGTGGTGACGGTGGTGATGGTGACGGTGGTGATGGTGATGGTGACGGTGGTGATGATGGTGATGGTGGTGATAGTGACGTGGTGATGGTGACGGTGACGATGGTGACGGTGGTGATGGTGATAGTGGTGGTGGTGGTGACGGTGATGGTGGTGACGGTGGTGATGGTGGTGTTGGTGATGGTGGTGGTGGTGGTGGTGGTGATGGTGATGATGGTGACGGTGGTGATGGTGACGGTGGTGATGGTCATGGTGATGATGGTGGTGATGGTGACGGTAGTAATGGTGGTGATGGTGGTGGTGATGGTGGTGGTGGTGATGGTGGTGATGGTGGTGATGATGGTGGTGATGGTGGTGATGATGGTGGTGATGGTGGTGGTGGTGGTGGTGATGGTATAGTATATCTCAGCCAAATGGGAATCGAGGACAGACTTGGGACTAGAACTCAGGTCTATTCTCCAGCCCAAACTGTCCTAGATCTGCCATTCCTTGATCAGCAGACCCTCTCATCCTCTTCCCGCTCTGTGCTCCTGTTTGTCACCGTCTCTTGTCCAAGGAGAGCCAGAGCTGAACACACATTCTCTGTTCAGGGGCAGTGCAGGGTGGGGCAGACTTCTTAGGCCCTGGACACTATGCTCCTAGTCACTTGGTCCACCCGAGGGCCTGAATGCTCTGAGGTCCCTTTACTAATGGTCCGCACTGAGCTGGTGGCTGGTGGAACCTGCCCTTCCTGCCCTTTCTTGGCTCCCAGCCCAGGTGCTTTGGCACAAATTGAAGCCAGGCCAGGTTTTCCCATGTGGCCCCGACAACTGATGTGTTGGCTTCTGAGCTTTAGATTTTCTATACTAAATTTCCGATGTGGCCTTGACATTGACAGCTCACTGCAGCGGCAGAGAATGTGGGTTCTGGAGTCGGCCAGGACGACATTCAGATCCACTGGGTCTGTGCTAGCTGTGTGCTGCCCCTTCATCACCATCTGGTTCAATCTGGTTCAACCTAATAGGTGTTTATTGAAGGCTGGTTCTACCACCAGGCCCTGCACTGGGCCCTGGCAAGACCCAGCTTCTGGCCTGGAGTGCTTGCTCAAGGCCTAACAGGGAAGACTGACAAGCACCCCGAGTACAGGGTCTTCATTAGCCATGGTTCCACACCGAGAATGGGCAAGCCACGGTCACCTCGTCAGAGATGTCATGACTGACCACTCAGAACACGAGGCTCCATGCCTCGCTGTCTGCCCGGTCTGCGCCAGCATCCAGCCCACGCCCTGCGCTCGGCCTGGCTCATCTTCAGAAGGGAACACGATTCAAATCAGATACAAAATGACACAAAGATATGGGATTTCACCGCAGCGACGAAAGGAACGCTGGAGTCCGCTGGACTCCTCCCCAAACCACTGACCAAGGAGGAGCTGGCTAAGGTAGACCAGATGACGGCAAGAGAGGGCGACGAGTTATGCCTTCAAAGGAGGGGGGCTTGGCTTTCAGAGGGTTAAGAGAGGCCCCTGGGAAATGAGGAGGGCAGGAATATTTCTGGGGAGCGGTCATCCTGCACCAATCGGACTCGAGGGAGGGACGTCAGACATGCCTCAGAGAACACATACGATGGCAGCCACCCTGAGAGTGACAATTATTGGGTGCTCATGGTGGCCGGGATGTCACTAGCATCGCTTTCACGGAGGAAGATGAGGCTCAGAGCAAAGCGAGAGACGGAGTTGGGACTCAAGCCTGGGCTGCTGACCTCAGGGTCTGTCCCCAGCCCCTCCCTCCAACGTCCCCTTTCCCAACTGTCCTGTCCCAGGCCGGGAGCCGGGGACTTCTTCAAATGCTCTCAGTGAACCACCAAAGATGCCGGCCAGATCCTGGCCTTGGTTTTAATACTGATACTCTGTCTGACCCAGGCGCTGACCTTCGGGGTCTAGCCAGGCCACACTGGCAGCCGGAACCCTGTCAGAGGGAGTGGCGGTGGGGGTCGGAGCAGAGCATGACCACGCGCCCCCACCCGGACCGGCCCACAGTTCTAAGGGCTTTGACCTTGATGACTTGGGAGCTGCCCAGCTGGAAGATTTGGTCCTTCTGGAACACCACCTCCTGGGAGGCGGGGGGAGTGGCCTTCTGGTCTCCGCTGCTCCAGAGTGGGGCTTCATCCTCGCTGGCCTGGGAAAGCTGCTCTGGGGCCAGAGTCTTCGCCTTCGAAGCCTCTGCTGGCCAGGGGTGGCATTGGGCAAGGGTGAGGGTGGGACAAAGGCCGGCTTGGGGTCTAGACTGGGACAGGCAGGAGTGAGGGCGGGGCCACTGGTGGTCAGGGTCAGGCCTGTGCCCACTGGGCGAGTCCATCACAGGGCTATGGTTGAGGTTAGAGGTGGGTTTGGGGGGACGTGAGTTCGGCAGTGCTGGTGTGGGTTTGGCGGAGGCTTCCGATGGGGCGGGGGTGAGTCTGCCACGGGCAGGCGGAGGCTCACCTCTCTGGCGCAGCAGGAGGCAGTAAAGATGGCCCAACCCTTCCAGGCTAGAGCGCTGGGTGGCCACGTCCGGGTCCTGGCACAGAATCCCCAGCATGCCCATCAGCTGCCCCATCCATCTGAAGTCGTTGTTTGGCTGTGGGGACAGGGCAGGGGAACCACTGAAGGCAGAGCGCACCCACGGAGCCCCCACCCGGCCGCGTGCTCAGCCCGGCACGTCGGTGTCAGGACGGGTGCCCTCAAAGTGTGCGGGACGGCTGGGACCGGGATTAGGGCAAAATTTAAGGGGTGGCCAAAAAACTCAGAAATTAAGAGAAATAATACTTCCATGTAATATTTAGAAAAATCAAAATGAATGGAAAGAATCACGATGAACAGGGTTTCAAAACTAAATAAAGACAGCATCCCACCCTATACTTCTAAGACCGTGCCTCACCCCAATCCCAGACCTGGTTCCAACAAAACTTTA
>NW_011889179.1:308634-314083 GCF_000151845.1 Pteropus vampyrus | reverse complement strand
TGGAAGTTCGCGGTGCTGATAAGAGCCCAACCTCCCGAGTCAGGGGTCGGTCAGGGCACCTGGCTTCAGAGGCTAGCTGGGGAGGACTCGAGAGGTCCTTACCCTCCACCCCCAGCCTGTTTCAAAAGGGGGGTTACCCGGCTGGTGCGGCGCACTCAGGAGTCCACCCTGAACAGTGAACCTCAGCAGGCTCGGGAAGGAGGGTGGCTTGGCTGGGACAACAGAGGGGCGCTGGGGCATGGGGCCGGCGAGCCGGGCACTCACGTGCAGGTACAGGTTGTCGTTCAGGAATCTGAGGAGGGCGGCGCAGCTACGCACAGCCCGCTGCCGCTCGTGGGCCTTCTCGGACACCAGCCAGAGGTACAGGTGCTGCAGGGGCGCGGAGGAGTGTTGCGGAGTGGAAGTGGCTCCGGCCAGGCTCCGCCCCGCCCCAGGTCCGGGCCCCGCCCACCGAGCCCGGACCACACCCTCTCAGATCCCCGCCCACCCTTGCTAAGGCCCCGCCCACCCCGGGCTCAGGCTCCTCCCCCTCAACCTCCATCACTCCCAGGTCCAGGCTTTCTAGGCCCTTAGAACAGCCTCTGCCAGTCCTGCCCCAGGAAGCCCCGGGCTAGCCGAGTCTTTTCCTCCTTCTGCAGCTGGCACATCACAGCTGCTCAAAGCCCTTTGAGGCTCCTGGTTCTTAACCTGTCTTGTGCAACACGCCCCTTTCCAGAAGGATGCTTCTGTGTGCACAGCAGAAACGCACTGAATTATGAAAGAGTGCCGAGGCACGCGAAACAGTTATGGCCGATGGTTTTAAGTCAAATACGAGTCTCTTTGTCAAGGCGACATATGACTAGAGTAGTGATTCTGAAGTCACAGGAGAGTAAACGGTAGTTGCAGATTCCGTGACCCGGGGACGTCCTGTGACATCCGTGACTTCCATTGGTAGCAGACACAGCCACTTTGGCACTGCTGCGGTTTGTCATCGGTGTTCCCAGGAGAGGGACATGCTACTTTGCAGCTCGAGGTCAGTGAAAATGCAGCTCCCCTCACCTGCCATGGTCCGGCGCCTGCTGACCTGACCTCACCCTCACCCCGCTGCCCCCACCTGTGCCTGCTCACGCTCTGGCATGCGGGACCCGCTCCCTTCCAGCTCACCTTCCTCGTGCGTGCTGCCCACTCCGTCCCCGCGCGCCCTCCTTCCCTTCGCCACTTGGTGACCTCATTTGGACAAACTCCTACTGGCCTTGACCTCTATCCGACCCTCCCAGCAGAGCCAGCCCACTCCCTGCCCCGGATACTGTCGCTCCCTGTCGACAGGTGTCCCTCTTGTCAAGGCAGGACCCCTGGAGGGCAGGTGAAAGAGTAGGGGTGGCAGGCTCATGGGAGCCCCTCACCCCACAGTTGGGGACATTGCTTCATGGGAGTTCTTCAGTGGGTCAATCCTGGCCACAGCCCGTTTCCTCACCATCATCACCCCGTTAGTGTGGCATCCAGTGTCCACCTGCCAGCCCGTGTCCCTCTCCCCGCCAGGTGTCCCAGATCACTATGAGCCCTGAGGAGAGCAGGTCTCAGACCTGGGCCGCTTCCTGCCCCCAGATCAGGCCGTGCCTCCTCTGGGACACCCTCCTTTGTCCACCCTCTAGCCCAGCCCTATCTGTGTCCCTCCCCCTGCCCTTCACTGCCCGCCGCCCTCACCGACAGCAGGAGGCGGAGCTCGTCCGTCGTGGGGTCCTGTGTGAGGAGGCTCTGCAGCATGTGGTCCAATGCCTCTGAGGTCTTGTTGTAGAGGGTCTGTGTGGGGGTGAGGATGGTCAGGCGGCCGGCAAGCCCCAGTGGGTGGCACAGAGGGCCGAGACCCGCGCGGGGCTGAGTGCCTTGGGCTCTCGGTGCTAGTGGTGTCCACTCTCTGCAGACTCCTGGGGCCACATGCCTGCCAGAGAGCTCGCAGGTGCCGGAAGGGCCTCGGCAATATTCCTATTTGGCAGATGGGGGGACTGGGCAGGAGGGCGGTCTGGGCCTGCCGCAGGGCACAGGTTTCTCAGTGGCTGAGGCGAGTTCACTTCTAGTGGGGCTGGCTTCACGAGCGTGCAGCCCGCGCAGGACCTGGCCTCAGGAGGCCCTGCCAGTGCCCCATTTAATGCTCTGTTGTCACCGTCCTGAAATTCTTCATAGGTTTCAAACAAGAGCCCAGCAAATTAGGCAGCTGGTTCCAATTCCTGGGTCTCATACGTGAGGCTCCCAGTCTTTACTGCTTGGCTGGCTGGGCGCGCTCAGGGATGAACCAGCCCATCCTCCATCAGACCCCATCTGGAGGGCTGTTGGCCTGGGCCTGGGGGGACCCCTCATGTGCTCACCCCTATCCAGTGCCAGCCTGAACCCGGCCTGGGGGTGTGGCGTGAGTGCAGGGCTTGGGGGAAGGGCTGGGTTCAACTTCGATTCCCCCCTCCCCCCCAGACGCCTCCCTTTCTCTGAGCTGACTTTCTCACCCCCGGGACAGTGGCTGCGGGAAAGGTGAGCTACTGTGTCCATAGGGCCTGGCGGAGTTAACACCAGCTCCCTCTCAAGCTGTGGGCAGCAGGCCGAGCCGGATACCCTGCCTGCGAACCCTCTGGAGACGGGATACAGGCGCCAGGGTTGCACCTGTACGTTGGGTGGCTCCAGAAAAAGGCAGGTGTGTTTCTCCAGGACATCCGGCAGCGGCAAGGCCAGCACGCTGCGGAGGCAGATTGTCAGGAGCTGTGATTTCTTTTCCAAGTCCAGGGGTGGCCTCAGCTTGCTGTTTGGGGGACAGAGGGCAGTGAGGGAGGGGCTTGGGGGCTGGGGATGGGAAGGGGCCACCTGCCGCAGTAGACAGGAGCGGACGAGTCCTGAGCAGTGGACCCTCCTGGGACTCAGGCATCCCCGCCCCTCTCGCCTCTCTGCTTTGACCAGACTCATGTGTACGCTTCTGCCTTCCCGGCCTTTCCGCTCTGCGGCCTGTGGCGGGCCTCCTGTGCAGGCGACTTTCACGGGAATTTGTAAGGGACTCACTGGCCCGGCTGGGAGCAGGGGCTTGCAGAGCCTGCACCCCAAGCTCTCCTTTGCTGGGCAGACTGATCTCTCCCCAGGCCTGGTTACGCCACTGAGACGTCTGCCACTCGCCCAGCAGTGCTGGGCCTGCAGGATGCATGGCTGCTGCCCGCCCTGTCCCTCTGCAGTTAGAGAAGAGGCAGCTGTGGGCTCCCTGGGCTTCCCCTGCCAGGTCGGCCTCACCCTGTCCCGGCCGGGGGAGGGAGGCTGGGACCCCCTCGCCCCACCCGTAGGTGGACGGCTAAAGCAGGATCTGCCGCCTGCACTGGGGTCCTTGAGTCCTTGGGTCCCTTCCAGAGGACGTTGGCTGGAGCCTAGACTCAGTTTCCCTTTGCATTTCCTCCCCTGACTGCTGGAGCCTGCTCTACACTCTGTCTGTGGCTGGGCTTTTGCCCAAGTGAGCGCCCTGACCTTGAGTGTCTAGGGGCTCAGCTCATTCCGGAGAGTGGCCGTGCCCTCCAGACCAAATGCCCTGGCCTCGCTGAGCTGCCCATCTCCCAGCCGCCGTGGCCACCCTCGCCCTGCCCAGTGGGCTCTTGACTTCTGACCTCTCCCTGCCTCGCCGTCTCGCCGGCACCATGCCTGACCTGACGGGCTGCTGTCTGATGCTGAGGAAGCCCCTGCGTGGGGCTGGGGCGCCTACCAGAGGCTGGAGATGATGCAGAGGGTCCGCTGGCGAGTCAAGGTGCACAGCGTGTCCTGCGGCTCCTTCTCCATCAAAACCTGCCGATCCCCGGGGGAAGGCTGAGTCACTCAGGCCCAGGCCTGGCCCGCCCCTGACACCAGGTCTCACCTGCCTCAGGACCTTGGTGCCTGGCACCCGTGGGGTGGGGGTGAGCTCGTCTGCAGACTAAAGCACAGACGTTAGGATCAGACAGGTCACGTCCGAATCCTGGCTGCCCACTTAGCTGCAGGACTCCAGGCAAGCGTCTGAATTATTCTGAGCTTCATGAGCTCGGTCAATGGGAACCGCTATTATTATTATTATTATTATTATTATTATTATTATTATTATTATTACTTGTAATTGTCCATCACGCATATATTTCCTCCGTTCCCCGGATGTTCTGTGGGCCACAGTCCCTGGTGACTAGTGGTCTGAGCTAGGTCAGTATCAGCAGAATGCGCGGTGTGAGGGGCACGCGCGTGGCCAGCTCAGGTCCCCCGGAAGTGGGGACGTGCATGTGCTTCCGTGTGCTCGAGGAGCCCAGCTGCCCCCCGTTCCCTGCGGGGGCCTCTCATGGACGCTGCGGGGCCGAGGGTGGGGGGCGCCCGCCTCTGCCTCTGCCCCAGGACCCCGCTCTCACCATCAGACATTCGAGGAGCTCGGGGAGCTGGGAGAACTCGTAGCTGTGGGCGCCCTCGTTGCGGCTGATGGCCCCCACCAGCATGAGGATGGCCGCCAGGAAGCTCTGCTTCAGGGTCTCGTCCTGGCAGGGGCAGGGACAGGGAGTGAGAGCACAGGAGGGGACCGGAGAGAGTGGGGACGGAGTCGCACGGGAGGCGGGGCGTGGCCGGGCGCGGCCGTCCCTACCCAGGAGCTGTAGCGGAAATAGAAGATCATGCGGGACAAGATGTTGTCCACCCACGGGAGGATGTGGGCCTTGGCCTTGACCGCCATCTGGCCGTAGGCGAGGAGGATGGTGCTGCTGGCCCACTTCCAACGCAGGTCGTCTGAAGTCTGGCCGCAGTGGGCAGAGAAGGAGCATCAGGGCCCTGCTGGACTCCCCTCCGGCGAGCAGCGACAGGAGGGTCCCCTCGGCCCTAGCAGACTACTGGAGGCAGGGTGTTCTGAGTGGGAGCGGGCCTCAGTTTACCTCCAGAGGAAAGCAGGCAAAATGCTTCTGCCCGTGAGAGTTATCTGGGGTGCAGTGTGGACGGGGGGCCGCTCCGGCCAGCTGCACCCCGGTCTCTGGCCCTGGCCTCATGTTTCAGATGGTGCTCATGGCCAAGAGCGATTAGTAAATACACAGTGGCCGCCATGGCCACGCCTGGAGCTGTACCAGAGCCTGTCTTAACCCTGACGGCTGGTGACCGAGGGAGATGTTGCTCAGGAGGAAGCCGAGGCCACGGGGTCACGCCACAGCGGGGCGGGGACTGGACCGGGGGCCGGGATGCGTGGTCCAAAGCTTGCTCCCCAGGAATCCCTGCTGGGGGGCTCAGACCTTCCCGGGGCGCGGGGCCCAATGTCCCAGCCCCTTGCCGAGGCCGCGGTGACCCAGGCGGAGCCAGTACCTTTGGGGAGAAGGTGTGCAGGCTCCACTTGATGGGTGCGCTGCGGCCGAACTGCTCCAGGACAGCCCACACGTGGTCCAGGTGGCGGGCTGCGGCCAGCCCCGTGGTGAGCGCCATGCCCTGAGGGGTGGGGGAGCAGGGTCGCCACACGGGGTCC
>NW_011889179.1:307122-307841 GCF_000151845.1 Pteropus vampyrus | reverse complement strand
GGCTAGGCATGTGGTCAGGGTCGGTCGGTGTCAGGACAGGCTGAAGCCTGGGCCCTCACCTCCCTCTGCTTGGGCCACTGGTGGGATGTCTCCAGCAGAGTCCGCAGGTGTGTCCGGACCGTGTTGCCATTGTCCTCGGCTTGAAGGATCAGCCCGTAGTAGACGAACAGGAAGGCCTGGGGAAGGTCCACTTCCTGTCCTGAGCCCAACCCACCTCTGTCCACCCCCATCTGCCTGGAAGGCCCGCTGCTCCCCCTGACCAGGCCCCGCCCTCTGCTACTGTCAGGTCCCCTCGTTTCTTCTGGGGCCCCGGGCCTTGCTCCAAGAGTCCGTCCAGGGACGGGCAGCAGGGGCTGCTTGTGGGGACGCAGGGTACGGCCCACCTTCTCTGGGGGCTGCTCCTGTTGTGTCCGGTCAGGCGTGGTGAGTGCCCACAACAGCTCCTTGGACCACACGTCTGTGTTCAGGAACGGGACCGACTTGACGGCTATCTGTGAGCGGACCGGGCGGGCAGGGCTGGAGCGGTCTCCCCTGGGAGCTGGGCCTCCATCAGCACCCCCACCCTGGGGCCTCCATCAGCGCCCCCACCCTGGGGCCTCCATCAGCACCCCCACCCCGGCCCCGCCGGCCACTCGGAGCCCTGACTGCACTGTCCTCTTGCCCCCTTCCCTCTTTTGAGATTTGGGTAAGTTGGGTTCTTTCTTCCTTAACTGTGTGAC
>NW_011889179.1:303044-307072 GCF_000151845.1 Pteropus vampyrus | reverse complement strand
CCGGCCACTCGGAGCCCTGACTGCACTGTCCTCTTGCCCCCTTCCCTCTTTTGAGATTTGGGTAAGTTGGGTTCTTTCTTCCTTAACTGTGTGACGGAATTAACCAGTGGAGCCTCTGGGCCTGGAGTCTTCTTTGTGGAAAGGTGTAGAAATATGACTCCCGTTTTTTGGCTCAAGGACTACTCGGATTTTCTGTTTCTTCTGGTATCAGTCTGGTAACATGCGTTTCTCGGGGAATTTGTCCCGTCTAAATCGCCTAATTTGCTGGAATCACATTTCATTATTACCATTTCGTGTGAAAAAAAGCGTTTACTCTTCCTTCTTTTCTGATACTGGTGTTTTGTGTTTTTTATTTTCTTGATCAGCTTATCGTATGTCAGTCTTTTTTTGGAGAACCTGCTTTGGGTTTCATTCATTCTCTATTGTTTGTTTCTTTAAAAACTGCCTTGGATTTCTACCCTAGTTTTTATTACTTCCTTCCTTCTACTTACTTTGGGTTGAATTTGCTCTTTTTCTGAGAGCTTCTTAAAAATGGAGGTTTACATAATAGCTTTTATGTCTGTCTTCTTTTCTAATATAGGCATTTAAAAATATAAATTTCTTTCTAAACATTACTTGTTGTTGAACCCCACCAATTTCCATACGTTGTGTTCCCTCATCAATCTGTTCAAAATATTTCCCAAGTCCCCTTGAGATTTCTTCTTTGACCCATGTGTTTCTCAGACGTGTTCTGATTTCTAAACATTTGGAATTTTTCCAGATATATTTTTGCTCTTGGCCTTTAATTTATGTTCTGGTCAGAGAACGTAATCTGTTTGCTTTCGGCCCTTTTCTATTTACTGGAACTTTGCATATGGCCCAGCAATGATCTGTCTTGGTGGTGAGTGTCCCGTCTGCGTTTGAAAGAAATGTCATTTAGATCAATTTGGTTAATTAGGTTGTTCCAGTACTCTATACCCTGAGTGATTTTCTGCCTTTTCTGTTAATTACCTGTATGGCTGCTGCTGGTCTTATTTCTACTAGATGCCATTTAATGACGACATTTCTGCTGCTAGATGATGACGATGGCGTTTGATGAGGGCTTCCCGTGTGTCGCACGGAGCCAAGCCCTTTATATGGATTATTTCCTATACTCCTCACGACAGACATTTGAGCTAGGTACTCTCAGCCCCGTCCGACAGGTGAGGAAACTAAGGCACGGAGAGGCAAAGCAGGTCAGCCAGGTCACGCGGCTGACATTGGTTGAATTTGGACTTGAACCCAGGTCCGCCAGGGTCTTGTGTCCCTTCTCGCAGCCGCACCTGCCCTCACATGGCCGGATGGTCAGAGGAGGACCCGAATGGACACTGGCCCTCAGCCGCGGCCCCTTCAGTCCACCCCAACCTGCTGCCTTCCTGCGCTGCTCTCAGATCCGGCCTCCGCCTCCTCTCTGGCCCCCTCCATCATGGACTCAGCCCCCCGGATGGGTGAGAAGGGCCTTGTATGTGCTGGACACTTGCCCCGTGCCAGGTGTCTAGGGGCCGAGGTTCAAATCCACCCCAGGTACCAGCCCCATGACGATGTCACCTCCTCTCCCCTCTGTAAGCCCGTTTGCTCATCTGTAAAGTGGGGCTCTCCCTTCCTCCCCCCACCTCTTTTTCTCCTAGGGCTGAGCAAGCAGCCCATCCACTGTGGTTTGCTGCTCACTCCCCACTCCCGTTGTCCCTGCAGAAGTCCCCGGAGGCCAGGCTCCCTCCCTACCTGGGTCAGCTTCTCTTCCCAGCATGCCTTCTCCCCCTGGCTGAGGAGCTGCTCTGTGGGGACAGGGTCATTGGAGGTCAGGTCTGATGTCCACAGCCCGGGGCGGATCTCGGGCTCCGTCTCCCCCATCCCTCGGACACGGTCCTGCCTCTGCCTGTCCCCGCTCCGGGGTGAAAGTGAGCCCAGAGGACCGTGAGCCGTGCCGGAGCTTGGGGTCCAGAGCTGGGCTGGAGCTGTGGCCCTGCCGGCCTTGTCGTGTGGCCTCGGGTGGCCGCGTGAGGCTCAACAGTGGCGAAGGGAGGGGTCCCCCGGCACGGCCCTTTGGGATGTGCTGGGGTCCCCTCAAGGCGGAAAAATAAGGAAGACCCGGTCTGAGAGGGAGGGGCCGCTTCGGGGGTTCCGACACACCCAGGATGGCCGAGGGGTGGCGGGCTGTGGGGGTGCTCGCCAGCAGCTAGCTCTCTGCCATAAACACGCTTCGCCGCCCAGCCCCCTCCCGGATCTCTCGCGGGCCCTGCCCCAGCCGCGCCACGCTATCCTGGAGGCAGAGGGCAGCCTGGGGGCAGGACGTGATCGGGGGCGGGACGTACGGTTGGAGGTCAGGACGCCCATCACGTAGAGGAGGCTTCGGTGTGGGAAGACGCCCGTCAGGACCTCGGTCTCCAGCTGCTGGGCCACTGGCTGCCACGAGTGCCTGCAGATGGCCACCAGCACGTTGCCGGCCGCGTCCTGGTACGCCTCTTCCAGCTCCTTTGGGAGTGGGGGAGGCAAGCAGTGAGAGCGGGCGCGCCCACGGACCTGGCATCTGGCGGGCGTGATCTGCTTTCGTAGGCAGGGCCGCTGTTGACAACCCATCTGTTGGACAGAAAACTGAGGCCGAGGAGTCAGCATCGCGGCTGGGGACAATGTCATATCCTTTGACTCTTTATCCCCATGAATTCGGAACCAGTCTAGGCTCCTGTCTGGAGTTCTCTGGCCTAAGGCATCAGCTGCTTGGGGACAGAGGCCCAGCCCGCCAGTCCCCTGGCCCTCCGCACGTGTTCAGAGCACCCCTGGCAGCCCTGCGGCGGATAAAACCCGCAGCCACAAACCGGACGGAGGGGGAGAGGCCAAATAAGAAGCCCGCGTTCCTGCGGAAGCCGCGAGTCGGGGTGTCAGGCAGCCCTGGGGCCGAGCCGAGCAATGCAGGGGACCTCGCCAGCGAACGGACGTAAGCCATTTTCCATAGAGGAAGGAGCTGAACGGCCAGATGGCCATGACACAGGGCCGCAAAGCCTGGTGGCCAAAAACAGACTCGGAGCGAATCACACTGCAGAGGAACCGCAGCGCATGCAGAGCGAAGAGAAGGTTCCAGAAGCCTGCCCGCAGAAAGGCAGCCACGGAGAGAGGACGCGCATCCTGAATGGCTCTGGAGTCTCTATAGCCGCACGAGGGGGTCGGGGGCGGCGGGGTAACCATCTCCAACGCAGAGGCCGTGGCCAATAGAACAGAGGTCGTTGCAGAAAAGCACGGCTTCGGAGTTGTGTTTCCTAAGCATGCTTTCTCAAGAAGCTGCTGGAGGATGTGTTCCCAGTGAGAGAGTAAATGGGGAAGAGAAAGGCTGGGGGTACAGAACACGGGGTCCCCGACGGGGGTGGGCGGCAGGAGTCCCAGACCAGACCCAGACACTGACGCAGGAAGGTGCGCCTGGCCGGTCTGGACCCTGACGGTGACGTGTCTGCTCTCCCTGGGGGCCCTGGACCGGCTCGTGGCACCCACAGAAGTGCCTGCCCCAGCCCATGCTTGAGACAGCCCCGGCCCCGCCTCGGGCTGACCCAGGCGGCTGAAGCCAGGCCACTGCCCGGACAGGGTGGCCCCATCCACGCGGGTCACGCCGCTCCCCCAGACTCAGTTCTTCATGAACGGTCTGTAAACTATACATATGCGCACTTTTAAAATGTGCCTGATACACTTCACCATGGTGACTTCGAACTTTTTTAAAAATTAAAAAAGAAGTTTAGAAAGAAAAGAGAGGAGCGGGCACAGACTCCGTCCTGCTTCCCTCTGGTCCGCATGCTCGGGTGAGGCATGGACGCCTCCCTGGGGTGCGTGGGGCCGTTTAGCAGCTGGGCGACGACTGCAGGCAAGGCCCCCAGACGTGGCACCTCCGTCCCTCCCTCTGTAAACAGGGGTCATTAACACCTGCTGGGGTTTAAATTATGCCCATTCTCGCTTTGTGGAGTGCCAGGGCTTGGACCCTCGGTGGGGTGGTCGGCCTGGTGGCCAGTTGCTGCCCCCGACCATGACTC
>NW_011889179.1:300201-301704 GCF_000151845.1 Pteropus vampyrus | reverse complement strand
CCATCCATCCATCCATCCATCCATCCATCCGTCTCTGTCACTGAATGGCTTTGTGACTTTTTGCCACTTCCCTTCCCTAAGCCTCAGTCAGTTTCCTCATCTGTGGGGAATCATAATGTCTGTATCATGAGACTTTTCCGAGGTTGGTCACCACACGTTGGCCCACGTTTCTCCCTCCCCCACCCTCAGCCCACTGGCCAGATAAGGAGTTTGACTGGCTCAAGTCATGTCGCTGCTGTGTGGAGAAGCCAAGGTTTGAGCTTGCTTGGGATCCAGCCCCCGTCTGCTCCCCATGCCTCCCCTGAATGGCCCGAGCCGCTCCCACCTCAAGGTTGTCTATAAAGTAGTCATAAATGGTTTCCAGCACCAGATTGGGGGCCCTGTGGGCCATGTCCCTGATCTTCGAGACGATGTGCTTCAGGCGGAGGGTATCTGAACTGTTCAGTTCTCGGAGCATCTTGAAGCAGATGGCTGAAGCAGACAGTGAGAAGGTGTGAGGGGTGACGGGCTGTGGGCGTGTCCCACCGTGCCAACTGGGCTGAGTGGGCCGGGGGGTGTGGTGGGGGGTGCTGGGAATGGGAGGGAGTGATCTCAGAATGCGGACTGGGGAGCTGAACACGTTGGAAGTCCTGGGCCTCCTGACTGTCCACTCGGTCCTTCTGGGGTTTGGGATAGGAAAAAGAGGCAGAGGAGCGTGCGGGTCTGCACACCCGTATCCACCACGCGCATATGCATCCATTCACTGATTCAGCCACCTTTCATCCACCTATTTATCCACTCCTCTCTCATCCACCCGTCTGTCCATCCACCTACACATTCATACATATGCCCGTTCGTCAGTCCTATCCATCTACTTGTCTGTTCATCCTTGTACTCATCCGCCGATCCAACCATTAATAAATTTATCCGTCCACCCGCCCATTGGTCAACCCATCTATCCATCCATCCATCCATCCATCCAGCCATCCATCCATCCATCCATTCATTCATCCACTATCCATCCATCCATCCATCCACCGTTCATCCACTATTCATTCATCCACCATCCACCCACCATTCATCCATCCATCCATCCATCCATCATCCATCCATCCATCATCCCTCCATTCATTCATCCACTATCCATCCATCCATCCATTATCCATCCATCCATTCATCCACTATCCATCCATCCATCCATCCATCCATCCATCATCCATTCATCCATCCATCATCTATCCATCCATTACCTATCCATCCACCCACCATCCACCATCCATCTACCCATTTGTCTGAAAATTCATTCCTGTGAGTGGGCCAGGCTTGAGCTGAGGTTCTATGGTGTGAAAGGCGTGGGAAGTGTGGAGGTGTGAGAGAGGGCATTTCTGGGGGGCTTTGGATGGTGCCTCAGGAAGTATGAGGAGGCTGAGGAGGGTGTTCAGGGCACTCTGCTGAAGCTGCACTGTGTCTGCACCCCCAGCACCCCATGCCCCTGAATTCAGGGTGGATACCCCCTGGCCCTCG
>NW_011889179.1:298397-299606 GCF_000151845.1 Pteropus vampyrus | reverse complement strand
CATCCACTATTCATTCATCCACCATCCACCCACCATTCATCCATCCATCCATCCATCCATCATCCATCCATCCATCATCCCTCCATTCATTCATCCACTATCCATCCATCCATCCATTATCCATCCATCCATTCATCCACTATCCATCCATCCACCCACCATCCATTCATCCACTATCCATCCATCCATCCATCCATCCATCCATCCATCCATCCATCCATCATCCATTCATCCATCCATCATCTATCCATCCATTACCTATCCATCCACCCACCATCCACCATCCATCTACCCATTTGTCTGAAAATTCATTCCTGTGAGTGGGCCAGGCTTGAGCTGAGGTTCTATGGTGTGAAAGGCGTGGGAAGTGTGGAGGTGTGAGAGAGGGCATTTCTGGGGGGCTTTGGATGGTGCCTCAGGAAGTATGAGGAGGCTGAGGAGGGTGTTCAGGGCACTCTGCTGAAGCTGCACTGTGTCTGCACCCCCAGCACCCCATGCCCCTGAATTCAGGGTGGATACCCCCTGGCCCTCGTCCCCAGGCCTCCTTGAGGTGGAGCACATGATGGTCTCTGTTGGAACCTGAGTCCAGAACCATGGTCACCTGCATTGTAGGCTTCCTCCAAGAACATCTTGTGCTCCTGGGGCACCAGGGCAGCCTGGCTGCTCTGTGAGTTGCTCAGCAGGATGGTGGCCGAGTGCACTGGCCTGTCCCCGGAGGCAGAGCTCTGAGGTGCCTTCCTGTAGGACAGGTCCCTCGTGGGTTCGGAGATGTGGAAGGAGATTCTGAAATGGAAAAAGGGTCCTGGGTGTGTGCACCTGGGTACCCTGGGTGGGTTCATGGTCGGGAGTACAGTGGACACAAGGGCCGAGTTGAGCTTGGCCACATCCCTCCGTGCTCCCACCCTTTTGTTCAGTGGACTGACTGAGCCCTGGGAGGAGGGCAGGGGTCCTGTAGTCTCATTGCCTGTGGGACTCCCCAGCAGCTGTTGGTGGGACAGATGTGGAGGGCTCAGGGTACAGCGTGCCCAGCTCTGACTCGCCTAGTGACATAGAGGAGGAGCCAGTCTTCTCGGGACCACAGGAGGCTGTGTGGGGTCTTGGAGGGAATTCAGGTCTGCCCGTGCACCGCCGGCGGGGTCTCAGAGGGAAGTCAGGGTGGCTCAGGAGAGGCGGGTGTGGCGGGGGCGGGCTGGGCTCCCACGTCCCCAG
>NW_011889179.1:294267-297319 GCF_000151845.1 Pteropus vampyrus | reverse complement strand
ATAGACCGTAGACCTAAAAGTAGAGCCTGAAATTCTAAAACTTCTAGAAGAAAATGTAGGAGAAAATCTTTGTGATCTTGAGTTAGACACAAATTTCTTAGCTGCGACGTGAAGCATGATCCATAGAAGGAAACATGATAAAGTGGGTTTCATCGGAATCGAGAACTTCCGCTTTTTAAAGACGTCTATAAGAAACGAAAGAGAAGCTGCAGACTTGGAGGAAATATTTGCAAATCACGTGTCTGATAAAGGACTTCAGACAGAATACATGAAGGACACAAAGCAAAATGGATCACAAACACAAACGACCTAACGAAACGAGGGCAGAAGTTTTGAACAGACATTCTGCCAAAGGAGATAAACAGACGGCAAATAAACACTTAAGAAGTATTTGACATCCTTCCCCACTTGGGGCACCAATTGAAACCCCGGAGGATTATTGCTACGCATCAGCTGGAAGGGGTAACGCAGAATTCCAGAGTCTGTGGGGTAACTGGACGTCTTGTGCGTTGCTGGTGGGAACGCCGAGCCGAACGGCCAGTGTGGAAGGCCGTTCGCTACTTCCTTAGAAAGTTAGACATGTTTATCCCATACCTGGGCATTTACTCAGGTGCAATGACCACCTGGGTTCACACAAAAATCTGGACGCGAACGTTTCTAGTGGCTTTTTTGTAAACTGGTGCGTGCATGGACTGTGTCGAGCCACAGAAACACTGCCAGGCAACGAGAAGAAACGAATTATTGATCAACGCGGGAGGCTCTTCAATGCGTCATGCTGTGTGAGAGAGAGCAGACCCCCGAAGCTACACAGGGCCCCGGGCGGACTCGTCCCTTCCTGCCTGCATTCATTCGGTGGGTGTTTATTAAATGCCTACTGTGTACCAAGCACCACCGCAGGCCCTGAGAGTTCATCCGTGAACAAAACGCACAGACACCCCTTCGCTCGTGGCGCTCGTATTCTTGGTAGAGAAAGACAATAAACGGGCAAGAAGCTACGTGGTGCGTCAGCCTGGGGACGGTGGCGTGGGGGGTGAAATCAAGCAGGTGCAAGGATCGGATAAGCTGCGAAGGTCAATTTTAAATGCCCCGGTTTAGGGCATGTAAATGCCTTGGCCAAGGACGTGCCCAGGGCGTGTGCTGGATGAACGATGCGTGAGAGAGAACATTCTGGGGTTCGGGCTGCTCCCCGCAGCCGCACACGACTTCCTGCCCGGGAGGATGGTCGCTTCCCTTCCGGTCACCCACCCCATCGCCGCCAGTGAGGATGGCCACGTGCTGCGTGCTCGATCCTACCCACGCGTCCTCACACCAACCCCAAGAGGCGGCAGGACAGAGAGGGACAGGAACCTGTCCCAGCACACGCAGCCTCGGCAGAACGGTGCCGGTTCAGACCTGCGCCCCGATCCCGAAGCCTGCAGCCCGGGGAGCTTGGCCTTTCACACGGAGCCTGGGCGGCGCCACCTTTTCGAGCATCTCACATGGGGCCACAGGTTTGATGAGACCCATGATCTCACCCCGAACTCGCATCCCAGCCCCGCCAGGACCAAAACTGAATGTATTTTTAAATTCAGAAAAACGTTAAGAACCGGCTAGGCGAACAGCTGCGGACGGGGCATGGTCTCGCCTTAGAAGCCATCGCAACGTGGCGGAGGACACGGGCCTGACGACACTCATGGGGACGACGGCGTGCAGACCAAAGTCACGGGATTCAAAGGCGGGAGCAGAGGTGCTTCCAGAACCGCCCTCGGGGAGATCGCCGCTGGAGTTAGCTCGGCACCCACCCTGGGAGAGCCTGGGGAGGCCCCCCAGCCCCACGGAGGCCACCGCCAGCCTGGGGGGCTCAGGGGGAAGGGGCGAGCACCTGCAGACTCTGGTGCCCGCTCAGGACACGGGGGACGCTGGGGCCGGAAGGCCATGGAGGAAGCGGAGGCTCAGGGAAGCAGGCGGTGGTCTGCCCACCCGCCCGCCCGACCGCTCACCCGCACATCGGTGGGTGTGGGCTGACACGTGGCTAGTGACACCTCTGGCCCTCACGAGCAGTCTGCAGCCACACGGCTGCGTGACGGCAAAGCCTGGGTTCTGATCCAGGCTCCCTCCTTCCCGGCCGCCTCTCCGCCCACCCAGGACTGCAGGGGGTGCCCAGCCCTGCACCCCTCCCCAGCTGCTCCCGGCGGCGGGAACCCTCCCTCCTCGGCTCCGGGCCCGGGCATCAGTCCTTGCTTTCCCAGAGAGAGGGAGAGGCCGGGCGCCCAGGAGAAGCAGGGCTTCGGGCCCTCTCCTCGGCTCCCACACCTCCTGGCCTGGTGCTGGGCTCACCTGGGGTTCTGGGACAAGCCCGATGACGCCCTCTCAGCCGTGGTGTGGCTGTGTGGCTTTTCCGCATGCTGCCTGTCCATGTCGGGGTGTGGTCTGGAGAACCCACAGGCCCCGGCCGCCAGCTCTGTCCTCGTGCCCAGGGGGGCAGCCCTATCTCTGGGCATCTCCTCCCCAGCCCCACCAGCCCTGACCTCACCCCCGAGGTCACAATGGTTCTAGTGTCCACTTCCAGGGACAGCGGTGTGGGACCAGGCACCGCGTTCCCAGTGCGACCTTGGACCCAGCCCTCCCATCTCTGGTTCTCAGCTGTCCCTGGAACATCTACGGAACCAGCGCCAGCCGACACCTCGACTGCAGCCTGGTGAGAGAGCCTGAGACGTGGGGGTCCCTGACCCGAGAAGCCGTGAGACCGTAAACGTGAGTTGTTCTAAGCACTAAGCTTCGGGGTTGTTTGTTACACAGCAGTTAGGTAACTACTACATGTTCTGTGCCAGAAAGAGCGGCAGAGTTAGGGTTCCGTGTGACTCCCCACCACACTGGGCCATGGTCCAGTTGCATAGCCGCAGAGCGGAGCTGGGTCCGGGAGGCAGAGCGGGACCGCCAGCATGAGCCCTTGTCACCGTATTTGGCTGCTGGAGGCCCTCGGGTGGAGCTCGTGGGCGGAGGGCACAGAGTGAGGGTGCTGCAGCGCCCACGGACTGTTGCTGCCAGGACCTGCTGCTGGGCCAGCTAGCTC
>NW_011889179.1:290968-291498 GCF_000151845.1 Pteropus vampyrus | reverse complement strand
GGCTCTGGGAGAGCTCCTGCTCGCTCCGTCCCCCTCCCCGGCACACAGGCCGTCCCCACTCCGGGGCGCCCTGGCCCCGGCTGCAGCTGAGGACCACACGGGGGGCCACTGCTCCTGCCCCAAAGAGGAGGGGCCTGGCTCGGGGTCCGGCCACCCAGGCCGCTCTCCCTGCCCCTTCTGCCCGCTCTGTCCAGCACTTTGCAGCTGCTCCGGCTCCTGCCCCCGCTGGCCCCCCCGGGACAGGCAGTGGGAGCTTCTGCCTGGCAGGCCCACGTGGGCCCTGGCCTCTGGGGTGGGCCCTGGCCTGCCGGGCCACCTGGTCTGCCCACGCGTGCACCCCTCCGTCACCAGAACCCTCCCCGCCCCTGTCACTGCTCCAGGGCCCTGGCCAGGCTGTCTCCCTCCCCCGGCCCCCCACCCTGGGGTTCCCCCGTTGGACACTGTGCCCCACAAAGGCGGAGACCTGGAGTTCTCACCCTGCCGGTTCCCACGAAGTGTCTGCTGGGCCAGAGCAGCAGGTGGGCCCCTCG
>NW_011889179.1:285477-290057 GCF_000151845.1 Pteropus vampyrus | reverse complement strand
CTGTCTAGGGGTGCCCAGCCCCTGGCTGAAGGTGCCAGAGGGATAATTCTCCTGGACCAGTGCTCAGCCCGTGACGGACGGCTGCGTGGGTGACTGGCTGGCTCTGTACCCCTCACACGGGATGGCCAGTGGGGCTGGGCCCCAGTGGCTCCCAGAGGTGACCACTCGCCTGACGACACACTTGGTGGGCCTCCTTCTGTCCCCTGGAGATGCCTCCCAGTGACCTCTCGTCCCCACATCACCGCCTTGGGGTCTGGTGGCAGGCTGCATGATGGCGGTCATTGGGGGAAGAAGGATTTCACACCCTCACCCCTGGGCGGGAATCTGGCCAGGGGCCGATCCAGGCCACCTTTGCCAGCCCCCTGGGAGGTGAGACACCGTGGCTGCAGAGTCCAGGGCCTCCTACCCTCCCCCTCACATGCCTCCTAGGCCCCCACAGGGTCCCTGAGACTGGCCCGGTCTGACCCGCACCTTGGACCCTGGAGCACCGTGGGCCGGGATGGCTGTGGTCCAGGAGCCGGCCGGCCTTCGCTGGGCATGGCCGCCACTGCCCCGTGCGCATTGACGGGATGGGCGCTGTGGGCAAAGGGGGTGGACTGTCACGGGGGCCGATTAACCTGGGCGGGTCGGTGGGGACGGGCGGACGTCCCTGAGTGCCAGGGTAGGGCTGAGATGGTTCCAGAGAGGGGCCGGGTGAGCTGCATGGGTGCGGGGGAGGAGTCGCTGTGCCTGCCGACCCCCGTTGCCCTGCCGGCACCTGCCGCCCAGCCCCAGCCCGCTCCCGGTGGGGCCCCTTTAAATGCAGGGTTCTCTCCTCCCCTGAGAAGCCCCTCCCCCAGTCTCCTGGGCAGCCAGGTAAACAAGCCAGCTATCCAGGCTGCTGACATGGCCTCTCCCTGTTCTGGGGACCCCAGCCCTGCGGGTCTGCCTCCTCCTGTCCCTACTCCAGGTGAGAAGCTGGGAGGGGCTGGGACGGAGGAGAAAGAGGTGCCTGTGGCATCTGGAGCTCTGAGAATGTGGGAGAAGCAGACACCCACCACCTCCTCCTGGGGCGGGGGCCCCGCCCCCTAACTAGCAGCCCCTTCCTCCCGCTCTCCTGAGGGCCAGCTGCCCGGCACCCCTCTGAGGGGTCCTGAGGCCCCTGCACCCCTGAGCCTGCTTACTCCTCCTCCAGGGTCCCTTCCAGACCATCCTCTGCCCACCTTCCTACAACCCCACTGCTGGGTCCCAGGTCCTCAGAAGCATGCATCCACCATCCCTAGTGGGGAGCAGTAGTCATCCGCCCCAACCCACGGTCACTCCCCACCCCCCGACTCCTAGAATCGTGGACTCTGGGCACTGACCGTCTCTCTGCTGTCATCCATGATTTCGTCCTTCGCCCTGGCCCCTCAGTCCCTCAGACTCCTCTCCAAGAGTCTTGTCCCACACCCTGGTCATGCCCTTGGCCTTGTTGGCATGTAGACGGCAGCCGGGCCCTGACCCCAGTCCCGCCCCAGCTCAGGCCATCTGGAGCAAAAGTCCAGCAAGACTCCTGTCCAGTTTCCGGCAGTTCCGCCTCCTCCCACCTGCCCCGCCCCCCTCCCTCCCTGCTCACTCCCTCTGCGATCATCACACCCTCACAGGCTCCCCGCTCCTGGGCCTCGCTATTGCCGTATTGTCGCATGTACTGTCGTATTGTCGTATTGTGTTGTCGCATGTACTGTCATATTGTCGTATTGTCCTACAGGCCGGGCAGCCTCCCAGCTCTCTGCCCACTCCCAGCCTGGGCTCCCGCAGAGTGGGGCTGGGATTAGACTCAGCCACACTAATGGCCTCTTTAAATTCCTGACTGCCAGCCTGAGGGGCCCGCGGCGACCCCATCCCCGCCCCCCCATCCCTCTCCTCCCTCCCCACACTCAGCCGCTGGTCTGGCTCCCTCTTTCCCTGAGAAACTAAAGCCATCCGAAGAGGACTCCTGTGGCTCCTGGCACCAAGGGCGCCCGCCCACCTGCACCTGTGCCGGCAAACTCTCCTCCCCCCGCCGGCTCCCGTGCGCGGGGCCTGTCCCTGCTCCCAGACAAGGCCAAGTTCCACGCGCCCCATCCTCCCCTCCGACTCGCGGCCCCAGGTCCAGCAACTCTCCGCCCTCACTGCATCTCTTCGCCAGACCTTCCCGTCAACGCGGAAGCTCACGGCTGCTTCTCCTGCCTCCTGATCCTGCACCCCTTTCCGCTTCCCACCGACTTCCCTGCTCCCCATTTATACTCCAGCCTCCCGGTCGCTCCCTGCTGTTTGCTCTCGACCCCCTCGAACCAGTCCCTCCTTCCCAGCACCTCACTGACGCAGCTCTGCTCAAGGTCAGCGATGACCTCCACCTTGCTAAACCCGAAGCCGATTCCCAGGCCTCATTTGCCGTGACCAGCGGGCAGCTGTGGCTCAGACCGCCCTCCTCGTGGCTCCCGGCTGCCCCCCTGCAGCTCCGCTGGCTCCCTCCGTGTCTCCCTGACCTGGCGAGGGGAGAGAGGCCTCTTACATTCTCACGCCCTTGGCGATCGGCCACTTCTGTGGCTTTAATGCCACCTTCCAGGTGTCCCCCTCCAGCCTAGAGCCCCCACCCCAGCTGCAGACTCACAGACAGCTGTCCTCTTCGCCTGTCCCCGGCCTGTCTAAAGGCGGCCACCTTCCAAAGTTACACTCCTGGATCCCCCCCTCCACCGGCCCCTCTCTTGGCCGACCCATCTCAGTAGATGGGGCTTCGTTTTCCCTCCCAGAGGCTTGGGCCCCAAAGCCCGGTGGCTTCCTCCACTCCGGCCCCATCCCCTCCATCAGCTAATCTTGTTGGTTCTATCTTCGAGAAACATTCAGAATCTGAGTGGTGCTCGCCGCCTCCCTGGCTAGGCCAACAGCGCCTCTGACCTGGCTCACTGCCCTGGCCGCCTCAGGTGCCCCCTGCTGCTGCCCTTCCCGCGCCCCCCCCCACCCCACCTGCACCACCGCCACAGCCGCCTGGCTAACCGCAGGTCAGACGATGGCCCTCACCCCTCTCCAGCACCCTGGGCCCTCCCCTGTCCTCCCTTGGGGGCCCCATCCACAACCCTCCCTCTTCGTCACAGCTGTCCCTCACCCTGACCCACAGCAACATCTCACAGCCCTCCCCTCCCCCACTGCCCCGCCCACTAGTTGGTACTGGGCTGGAGGCCAGACCAGTGACTCAGACACGCTGGCCCAGGAGGCCTGCAGGGAGGAGGCCTCCCAGTGGACTGAGGCAAAGCTCTTCAGACCCCAATGGTCAGAGGTCCCTGCGCTGCACCTTGGAACTGTCCACGGTGCTGAGCGCTTCAGGGCTCCCGATGGCGGGCTTGGGCGGTGTCGGGGCCTGAGCTAGGACAGGGCGGGTTCGCCAATCCCTTCCCACTTGTGTGGGTGGCAGAACAGGTTTTTGATCGTTCTCATTTCCCAGAAGGGGCAACTGAGGTGCAGGGACGGAAAATGACTAGTCCAGGCTCTCATAGCTAAAAGATGGGGCCCCTGGCCCAGGCCTGCTGGCACAAGGACCTGCGTGGTTTGCAGCTGTGACGCCCGGACTGCCGTCTGGGGCCGTGGATGGGCCTCGAGAGTGCACGGACCCCAAAGCAGGGGCAAAGCGCTGTGTTCATACACACATGATGTTCCGAGTGGGCCCCCGCATTTCAGCAGACCCCTAGGGATCCACGTGTGACTCCCTAAAGGGCCACAGGACAGAGGCCTGGAGACTTGCTCATTTCTCCTCCGACCGGCCCCAGGGAGGGGGCCGGCAGACACAGAACCAGCTCACCCTCCATGCTGACCCTGTCCATCGCGGGGCCGCCCCTCCCCCGGGGCCCCAGGGCCAGCCGTGCCCAGGATGGGAACCAGACTGTCACCTGGGTCCCTCCCCACCTCAGTCTACGAGGCCCGTATCTGTCTCCTTAAGCTCCCCACGCCTAGCACTTCCGCCCTGTCATCCTTACCTGGGTCCGACCCGACCTCTGGGCTGGGCCCCCACAGTCCGTTCTCTGCGGCCCAGCATTAACTTTCGACTGAGGGCAGCCAGGTCACCTCCTTCCCCAGCAAGCCCAACACCCCAGGCTGGTTTGGGGGCCCTGCATTGTGAGTCTGGCGAACCACCCAGACTGCCTCTCCCTGTGCACTTTGCCGCCTGAATAACATCTGGTGGTGGACACGCTTCCACGCCCTGGGGCTCTTGTGCCCTTCATAGTCGTGGGCGCCATCCCCTCTCCGCGACCACGTGCCGTCGCCTCCACCCTCCAAGGCTCAGCCAGGTGGCACGTTCTTCCGCTCCGCGCCCCGCCCCGCCCCGCCCCCATCCGACTCGGCGGCTCGGCCGTGGCACGGCGGTCCTTGCCTTCATCGCCGCTTCGTCTCCGTCTGCTCGTCCCGCAGGCCCCGCCCTCTCCCCGGAGCTCTCTTTCCCCGACATCTACGGCGGCGACGCCCAGCTCTGGGAGGCGCACTTCCGAGGCATCGGGCGCGCCTACCGCGCGCTGGGCAAGGAGGATGACTTCGCCATCCGCGTGCTCACCGAGGACTTCACGCTCCCCTTCCCATTCGCCTGGCCGCCG
>NW_011889179.1:276545-277197 GCF_000151845.1 Pteropus vampyrus | reverse complement strand
CTCCCCCGGGGCCCCAGGGCCAGCCGTGCCCAGGATGGGAACCAGACTGTCACCTGGGTCCCTCCCCACCTCAGTCTACGAGGCCCGTATCTGTCTCCTTAAGCTCCCCACGCCTAGCACTTCCGCCCTGTCATCCTTACCTGGGTCCACCCCGACCTCTGGGCTGGGCCCCCACAGTCCGTTCTCTGCGGCCCAGCATTAACTTTCGACTGAGAGCAGCCAGGTCACCTCCTTCCCCAGCAAGCCCAACACCCCAGGCTGGTTTGGGGG
The DNA here is from genome assembly GCF_000151845.1 of Pteropus vampyrus. Lineage (NCBI taxonomy): Eukaryota > Metazoa > Chordata > Mammalia > Chiroptera > Pteropodidae > Pteropus > Pteropus vampyrus. Next base: position 276,927 of record NW_011889179.1, on the reverse strand, counting down.
CCCTGCATTGTGAGTCTGGCGAACCACCCAGACTGCCTCCCCCTGTGCACTTTGCCGCCTGAATAACATCTGGTGGTGGACACGCTTCCACGCCCTGGGGCTCTTGTGCCCTTCGTAGTCGTGGGCGCCATCCCCTCTCCGCGACCACGTGCCGTCGCCTCCACCCTCCACCCTCCAAGGCTCAGCCAGGTGGCACGTTCTTCCGCTCCGCGCCCCGCCCCGCCCCGATGCCATCCGACTTGGCGGCTCGGCCGTCGCTTGTCTTCATGGCTGCTTCGTCTCCGTCCGCTCGTCCCGCAGGCCCCGCCCTCTCCCCGGAGCTCTCTTTCCCCGACATCTACGGCGGCGACGCCCAGCTCTGGGAGGCGCACTTCCGAGGCAT
>NW_011889179.1:273729-274935 GCF_000151845.1 Pteropus vampyrus | reverse complement strand
CTAGGTGTTACGTTCCCGCTACAGTGTGTTAATTGTTCGGCTTCCCCCAGAAGCAGTGCCCACGCATGGGTTCAAGTGCAGCAGGTGTATTTGGGAGGTGACACTTGGAGAAACGGAAAGGACGTGATGGGGGAGGCGGAGAAGGGAAGGGAGCCAGTAATGGGCGTGATCGACAGCGGCTTTCTCTGCGGGCAACTGGAGATGGCGTGGGGACCCCGGGAGGTGGGGGGGCCACGCCTCGGAGCCGTCCCGCCCCGTGACAAGGAAGCCATTGTCACTGCCTACCAGGGACACCGACGCTCTGGCAGGTGTGCACTGGCCCTGTAGATCTCCTGAAAGCAGAGACCGGGAGTAACCATTTAGAAATTTTTATAACAACCTGACAGTCATGTCATGACTGTAGAGTGTAATAATTAGAATTTGGGGTTTATATTTAGAATGTTTTTTTTTTTAAGCTAGAAATTTCCCCAGGAGTATATTTTTATGTATGTCTTTTTTTTTAAGTAGAAAATTTTCTAAAAATGTATTTTTAATATAGTTTATAAAGGATTGGTCTGTGACAGATCAGAAATAAAAATGCCAGTCCTTTACCACCACTCGTTTGAGAAGCATTGACCTAGGGGACAGAGACCCAAAATGAGTAGCCTAATAAAGAAATAAACATGATTCAAAAAAAGAAAGCAAAACACAGCAATAATTTCTGATCTGTCACAGACCAATCCTTTATAAACTATGAAGAAAGTGGATAGGACAAACTCTGCTTCAAGCAGAGTGGTCAGGACGGGCCTCATGGCGGAGGTGGCGTTCAGGCCAAGACTGGAAGATCGAGGAGGAGCCAGACGTGTGTCCACTGGGGGAGGGTGGTCCAGGCAGAGGGGCGGCGTGGGCAAAGCCTGGGCAGTAACGAAGAGCTTCCCGGGCCGACGGGAGACGCGCGGGCTGGTAAACAGCCACCCCACTGTGCGCACAATGCTCTGGGGTCCAAGACCTTTCACATTCACCGCATCATTTCATCCACCCGACAGTTCCATGAAGTCAGTGGACAGACGGGGACACTGAGGCCCAGAGAGAGGAAGGGGCTGCCTAGGGGGATAAGCCGCATGCTATGAGAACTCCAGCTCCAGCAGGCTTAATCCACAAGAGGGTCATGTTGCTGAAAGGTCCAGAAATCACCCTGCTCTTCAGGTGAGGTTTGATCCAGGGGCT
>NW_011889179.1:269968-273679 GCF_000151845.1 Pteropus vampyrus | reverse complement strand
CGCCGCGGAGCCCCCTGGACTGCTGCTCCCCTGCGCACCCGCTCCCCTGCGCACCCCCGCTGGCTCTGGGAGGAAGGGGGTGCCTTCTGCTCCCCGTTTGGGGCTGAGGGAATTCCCTGAGCTGAGAATGGACACCGGAGAGCTGGCTTCGTCTGGGGTGCATCTCCCTCCGCAGGCGACAAGCCCTGGGAGAGGCCTGTCTGCTGTGGGCCGGTGGGTGGCAGGGCAGGGGCACAGGTGTGAGTGACCCCAGCGACTTTCTCCTCTGACCTGCACGCCCAAGGCCCCGGTTCCCCCGTGTAGCGGGCTTGGATTCCAGGTGTGCGGGCGAGGCAGGCGGGCTGGGCGCAGTTAATTTTTCTCCCTTTTCTTTTAATTCACGAGTTATTTATAGCTTCCCGGTCGTGGGCAGAAATGGTTTCTCCAAAGCCTCGCTCAGTTTGCTGGAGAACCGACAGGAAATACTCGCCTCTGGAGGAGGAGGCGGCCTTGGGACTCTGGAGGAGGGGTGTCCAGCTGCCCCTCCTCCGCCAGGGGCCCCGTAAGGCCCCTGGCTCCTGCTCCTGGCTCTTTCCCGCACACGACCTGTCTCTCCGCCTTTACAGAGACGCACAGCAGTTACAGCGTAATTGTTACAGGCGCTGGGCAGCGGCGGTAAAGATCCTAGGTGTTACGTTCCCGCTACAGTGTGTTAATTGTTCGGCTTCCCCCAGAAGCAGTGCCCACGCATGGGTTCAAGTGCAGCAGGTGTATTTGGGAGGTGACACTTGGAGAAACGGAAAGGACGTGATGGGGGAGGCGGAGAAGGGAAGGGAGCCAGTAATGGGCGTGATCGACAGCGGCTTTCTCTGCGGGCAACTGGAGATGGCGTGGGGACCCCGGGAGGTGGGGGGGCCACGCCTCGGAGCCGTCCCGCCCCGTGACAAGGAAGCCATTGTCACTGCCTACCAGGGACACTGACGCTCTGGCAGGTGTGCACTGGCCCTGTAGATCTCCTGAAAGCAGAGACCGGGAGTAACCATTTAGAAATTTTTATAACAATCTGACAGTCATGTCATGACTGTAGAGTGTAATAATTAGAATTTGGGGTTTATATTTAGAATGTTTTTTTTTTTTTAAGCTAGAAATTTCCCCAGGAGTATATTTTTATGTATGTCTTTTTTTTTAAGTAGAAAATTTTCTAAAAATGTATTTTTAATATAGTTTATAAAGGATTGGTCTGTGACAGATCAGAAATAAAAATGCCGGTCCTTTACCACCACTCGTTTGAGAAGCATTGACCTAGGGGACAGAGAGCCAAAATGAGTAGCCTAATAAAGAAATAAACATGATTAAAAAAAAAGAAAGCGAAACACAGCAATAATTTCTGATCTGTCACAGACCAATCCTTTATAAACTATGAAGAAAGTGAATAGGACAAAGCCTGCTTCAAGCAGAGTGGTCAAGACGGGCCTCATGGCGGGGGTGGCGTTCAGGCCAAGACTGGAAGATCGAGGAGGAGCCAGACGTGTGTGCACTGGGGGAGGGTGGTCCAGGCAGAGGGGCGGCGTGGGCAAAGCCTGGGCAGTAACAAAGAGCTTCCCGGGCCGACGGGAGACGCGCGGGCTGGTAAACAGCCACCCCACTGTGCGCGCAATGCTCTGGGGTCCAAGACCTTTCGCATTCACCGCATCATTTCATCCACCTGACAGTTCCATGAAGTCAGTGGACAGACGGGGACACTGAGGCCCAGAGAGAGGAAGGGGCTGCCTGGGGGGATAAGCCGCATGCTATGAGAACTCCAGCTCCAGCAGGCTTAATCCACAAGAGGGTCATGTTGCTGAAAGGTCCAGAAATCACCCTGCTCTTCAGGTGAGGTTTGATCCAGGGGCTCAAGGTGAGAGCCAGGGAGTAACATGCATTTGTGGACTTAGGCCTGTGTTCTCTGTGGCCGGGGTGGGATTGGTCGGATTGTAGGAACGAGGGCTGGAACACAATGCTGGCTCAGGTGGCGGAGGGTGGAAGGGATGATGGGGACGGCCAGGCGTCGGTCACAGCCAGGACGCGCACACGCTGGCATTTGGCTCCAGGGCTGGACGTTTTTGCCAAAGCACATTTTCCTCTTCCAGTTGGAAATTCTGCTCCCGGGGAGAAGCATGCTCAGAAACGGCCACGGCGGGGCCTCTGCCCTTTTGGGCGGAGCTGAGCTGAGAATCTATTTCCTGGGACCTGCTCTCTGCAGGGTCCAGTGCTGGAGCCAGGCCTCAGGGGGAAGACACAGCCTGCGCCAAGGAGCGCGTGCGCTGGCGGTCGGCGGGACGCCAGGACGACATCCTGCTCCCGGCACGGGAGCCTGGGCAGCTCTCCGGGAACTCAGTTCTCTTGCTCCCGTCCATCCCACGGGGAGAGCCATGGAGCCCTCGCCTTGCCCTTTTTGCCCTGGCTGCTGGGATGCTCAGTGACCATTGGTGCCTAGCTGCTCTAAGTCTCCTCAGGCGTGATCTCCTGGGCAATGTGCTTCTCCCTCTGGCTTCGTCGTCTTCCCGGCTGTCTGGCTCTCGAGTCCTGGGACACCAGGGCTAAACCGATCAGAATGTCACCGCGAATTACTCTTGGGAATTGGAGGGAAACACCTCCTTCTTAAAGTTGCAAATCCTGGCTCTGGGAGACAACGCGTCGCCCCCACCTTCCTCCCGCTAATTTGCCAGAAGATTCTGCCATTTCAGAACCAAGTTCAGAGGTCTCTGCTGAAATGGTGTGGCTGTAGGTAGTGTCAGGGGCTGACCTCTGTGATCTTGAGCCCTGGTAGTTCCCTGGGGTGGGCAGTGGCTACAGCCCAGGCTTTGGGGAATGACAGACCGTGGCTTGAATCCTGGGTCTTCCACCCGCTGACGCGGCAGCCTTCGGCCAGCGCTGCTTCTGGGGCCCGGGGTCCTCAGCCGTAAGTGGGAGCACCGTCGCAGTGTCTGCTTGCGGGTCACTGGAGGGGCGAGAGAGCTTACAGGTCAGCCCCCGGGCTTGGCCTGGCCCCTGGCGAGAGCCGGACAGGGAGCGGAGCTGCTTCCAGCAGGACCGTCCACCCGCCCAGGGGCTGATATTGTCCTCTTGTCTGACGGCGTGGCCACCCCCTCTGTCCAGGGTCCTGATGGAAGCTGCCTGCTGTTTCTCCTGCTCTGTTCCAGAACACGCCTTCCCTCCATTCCCTTCCTGGGCATCCACAGCCTGGCGGGAGGCTCGCGTCGCCGTGGGAGCAGCACCCCTTCAAGGGCAGGGGTGTGGCCGGTCAGCCTCCGCTGGGGGACCCCTGTGTCTGGGACCCTGCTGGGCAACCGTGGGGGCACAGCTAACACTTCTGGAATGTGCAGAGGTGACAGGGACATCACATTGCTGAGGAGAGGGGTTGGGCATCTGGGGGGCCCCCTTCTACCCTGGGGGAGGGTGAGACTCTAGGGGGTTGGCTCAGACCCCGAGGCTGGGCTCCCTGTCTCACGGCCACCACAGTTTTCCCAGAGCTGCAGAGACCCCAAGCCCGTCAGTATTCAAAGCTGACAGCTCCTGTTTGATTCCGGGCTGGTGGGAACGAGGGTCGAGGGGTGTGGGGGGCGGCCCTCCTCTCTGCTCCAGTTTCCTCGGGAATGGACTCTGAGGAGCAGTGAGGATGTTTAATTAATTGCAATTACAATCTTCAAAGGAAGCCCAGAGTTGAAAGTTGTTCCTAATTACCGTGTTATG
>NW_011889179.1:269162-269918 GCF_000151845.1 Pteropus vampyrus | reverse complement strand
GGACTCTGAGGAGCAGTGAGGATGTTTAATTAATTGCAATTACAATCTTCAAAGGAAGCCCAGAGTTGAAAGTTGTTCCTAATTACCGTGTTATGATGTCGGCCATCTCCCCAAATTGATTGTGTTAGGATTTTTGATGGAGGATTAATTGAGTTGCTGTGGGGCCCCACTCTGGGGCTCTCCCCCTTAGATGAAGGCCGAGTTTAGCCCAGCAAAGGCTGGGTCTGGAATGACAGTGAGGCGGGGCTGGGGGTGGCAGGAGCAGAGCTCTGCGAAAGGTCAAGGCCGAGGGCCTGGGGTCTGGGTCTGGAGTAGAGGACAGCCAGGTTGGCTCCGCGTGGTCACCAGATGTTTCCTGCTCCTGCCTCCTGGTGCTTCCCAGGCAGGACTGTGCCTCCAGCCCCTTTTGGTCGGGTGGGGCTGGTGACTAGTGCTGGCCGATGCGTCGTGGGCACGGTGGCATCTGTCACTGCTGGGCCAGAGCAGATATTGCCCGTGCAAGACTGTCCGGAGTGATTTTCTCTCCTGCGCTCGAGACAGTGGCTCCGCCAGCACCCCGAGTCACCGGGAGCACCTGCAGTGTGACCGAGAACTCACCCGCCGTTGCCCCAGCACCTGAGATTTGGGGCTCGTCCCCTCCCACAGCGTAGCTGGTCTCTCCCGAGCGCCACGGGCTCCTGCGGGCAGGGCCGGCCGCGGTGTGCGGGCCCCGGGCAGACGAAGCGCGAGGCCCTTGCTCACAGGCTAGAGTCGTGA
>NW_011889179.1:266165-267944 GCF_000151845.1 Pteropus vampyrus | reverse complement strand
GGGGGGACTTCGGCTTGTCCCATGTGTGGGTTTAGAGCGGAGAAGTGGCATAATTTCATGGATGCTTTAGAACATGCACTCACAAGAGGGGGATATGGCCCACGAGGGGAAACTTCCGCTCCTGGGGGACACATGACACGCAGACGCACATATGTACGGCAGACAAGCAGATGCACGGCTCCGCGCTGTTAACGTTTCACGGGGGGCGAGTCGGGAAGGAACGTTTGGAAAGGCTCCTTAGGTGTGAGTGGGCGAGATGGTGAAGGAGCAGTAGAGACACGCTGGTCTGGAAAGATCATCCCACCGCCGTGGGCTGGAAATAGATGTGGGGTGGGCGCGAGTGGAGGCCGGAGTGGCGGCGGCCGGGGCGGTCACGCGGGAGAGCCACGCCGGAGGTCCCGGGGGATGGGAAGAGGACCCAGGGGCGCCCAGGCTTTGGCCGGAGCAGCAGGAGGCGGGGATGGGGCTTCCATCTGCTAAGATGGGGAGTTGGGGGACCCCAGGGCGCAGCAGGCTGTGTACGGGGAAGGCTTGCAGGCAGACGGGCATGTCGGGGACACAGCCTCGGCTCAGAAGGAGGCCTGGTCTGGTGGTGGTCGAGGCGCTCGAATGGCCCAGAGATGCCCTCAGAGCCCGCTGGCTTGGCTGGCCCTCCGGCTGCTCGTCTGTGAAGTGGGCCCGCCGACACTGGGCCTGGAAGCCGGTTCTTCCCCATGGGAAGAACCGCCGAGGCCCATTCCAGGCTCCCGCGCTGGGCCGCTGCCGGTGGCGAGGGCTCCCGTGGCCCTGTAGTTGCTAAATGTTAACGAGCCCTGAAATTCAATTAAGAGGAGCTGATGGCCTGGGACACTCTTCCCTCTGCACTGCAGGAGGGTTAGCGGGAATCTGGGGGACAGATGGAGGCCACGGAGGGGTGCTCAGGGCTCCACTAGGTGGGAGGGGGCCTGAGGCTTGCATGGCATCTGCTGGGCCAGGGGGAAGGTGTGTTGGGGACAAGTCGCCCCAGCCCCAGGCCGGGCCAGGCGGACAGAGTGAGGCACGTCGCACTGCCTCGAAGCAGAGGCTGTGTCTGTCTGCCACCCAGGACCTGGCTCAGGCTGCAGGGCTGACCGAGTGGCCTCCGGCCCTAGAGGTCTCGAGGCGCAAAGCACCTGCGTCTGTGACAGGCGGGGTGTCCCCACGGTGGGCCTCAGTCCTCTGACCCCGGCCTTGTCGCTGCTGACAGGCCACCCTGGGTGTCCGCTGGTCCCCAGGCTGAGAGTGCTGGACAGAGCCCCAGGGAGCGCGCCCCTCTCTCCGTAAATACACGGTTGTCCCAAATCCGTGATCCAGGTTGTCGCCCACCCCCTCCCTGGAGCCTCCTCACTCCCGCGGCCGGTTCCACGTGAATCACGGCTCACTGCCGGAGGGGAGGTTTTGTCGAGAGCCGTTCTCCCTGGGAACCAAGAGGAGTAAAAGACGTTTCTTTCAAGGCGGCTGGCGCTGCCCGGGGGTGTGATGCCAGGCCCGGATGGCGTCCCCCAGCCTTGGCCGGCCCTCGCCCAGTGGCTCCAAACCGCACGTGACAAACGGGAGGAGGGCCCCCCGGGCTCGGAGTATTCAGGGAAACAGCGCATCCAACATGTTCGCGCTTTTTTCTGAAGTTGTTGGGAGTTTCCTTGAAACCGATGAGTTTTTTTTTTTTTTTCCTTTTTTTGGCAACAACAGCTGGGAATAAGTTGACACTTTCTAAAAACTGCCACTTTTTGCTCGGGAGGGGAGCAGGGGAGGGAGACCCAC
>NW_011889179.1:265195-265750 GCF_000151845.1 Pteropus vampyrus | reverse complement strand
GGGCTCCCGTGGCCCTGTAGTTGCTAAATGTTAACGAGCCCTGAAATTCAATTAAGAGGAGCTGATGGCCTGGGACACTCTTCCCTCTGCACTGCGGGAGGGTTAGCGGGAATCTGGGGGACAGATGGAGGCCGCGGAGGGGTGCTCAGGGCTCCACTAGGTGGGAGGGGGCCTGAGGCTTGCATGGCATCTGCTGGGCCAGGGGGGAAGGTGTGTTGGGGACAGGTCGCCCCAGCCCCAGGCCAGACCAGGCGGACAGAGTGAGGCATGTCGCACTGCCTCGAAGCAGAGGCTGTGTCTGTCTGCCACCCAGGACCCGGCTCAGGCTGCAGGGCTGACCGAGTGGCCTCCGGCCCTAGAGGTCTCGAGGCGCAAAGCACCTGCGTCTGTGACAGGTGAGGTGTCCCCACGGTGGGCCTCAGTCCTCTGACCCCGGCCTCGTCGCTGCTGACAGGCCACTCTGGGTGTCCGCTGGTCCCCAGGCTGAGAGTGCTGGACAGAGCCCCAGGGAGCGCGCCCCTCTCTCCGTAAATACACGGTTGTCCCAAATCCGTG
>NW_011889179.1:261991-263655 GCF_000151845.1 Pteropus vampyrus | reverse complement strand
CCAGCGGGTCGAGCCTGGCGGGGTGGGTGCACGCCGTGCTCTGGGGCCCGCCCGCCATCCTGTGTCTCTTCTTCCCCCCTGGCTGGTCCCTGGTATCGCGCCAGCCCCTCCCTGCCCAGTCCGACCTGGCTCTGTCCTCCCTTCAAGCCTTCTCTGGCGACGCCCCCACGCTGCCCCCTCGGCCCCCTCACAATGCCGCTCTTGTCCCGCTGCTGAGCCTGTTCCCAGGCGTACACCTCCAAGCCCCACCAATGGCTCACAGCAACATGTGGCTGCTGACCTCTGCACCGCCTCCTCACCGGTCCATCTCCCGATGGCCCTGGGGAGTCTCCGGGTCCTCTCGTCTTAGGCTCCACTCTGGCCCCACTGGACACAGCCTCTGGTGGCAGCTCGGGAGGCCCAGCAGCCTCTCCCCATCCTGGGGCGTCCCCTGAGGACAGCGTGGACAACCCTTTCCATGTGTCCCCCACAGCTGGTGGGGAGTGGACTCCGCCCTATCCACAGAGCCGAGCCCCAGAAGATGGTGTCTCTCGTTAAATGTCCTGCAGCCGGACACCGCGGGCCCAGCTTCCCCCGTGCCCCACCCTCTGCTTCAGTGACTGGCGAGGCTGCCTGGCCCCTTCTCTTTCATCATCCTCCATTCTCCCAGGGAGAGCCTGGGCCTCTGTCTGCGTCAGACCCGGCTGCCACCTCCTGTTGGCCGGGCCGTTCTGGGCAGGCGTCTCCAAGCCCCTGCACCTCTGTTCCTCACCTGTGAGATGGGGTGCTGCAGGATGAGGCGAGACGAGACGTGCGAGGCTGCAGACCGGGCCCCCGGAGGACCGGGCGACGGGGCGGGGACACCAACCTTGCCTCCCGCTGGGAATCTCCAGGTCTCCAGGCGTGCCGGGCCACCTCCGCCACACTTCGGAGTCTCAGCTAAGGACCAGATGGTGTTTTGAGCATTTTAATAAGAGCTATTTGCGGTGCTGCTGCCATAAAAAAAAAAATTCCTGCTTAATGAGCAAACGCACGTCGGTGGCGCGTTAGAGGCGCTCGGATGGTTTAAATATTATGTGCGTCGTGTTCGTGTTAACAAACCTGATTTTTAATTACACCTTCCCCTGCTGCCTGGCTGGGCTGAGGGTAGGGGAAGAGAGAAAAAAATTCAGGCAAAACAAGTGTGGTTTGCCGTCAGAAGCGACAGCCAGTTCCTCCGGCTGTCCCCTGGGCGGGCGCTGTGCCGACGGCACACGCACAGATCCTGGAGTTTGGCAGCGGCTCCGGGTGGCTCCACCCTCGCTGACCCTCATCTGTCAGTCGTAGGCTGAGCCCTGATCCCCGGCACTAATGAGCCTTGACCCTGCTTACAAACTTAGCCCCGCTCCTGGTCATGGTCCAAGCCCCTATCCCAGCTGCAGACCAAGCCTCGAGCGCGTCCCAGGCCAAGCCCTTAGACGTGCTCCGATGGCCTCAGCTCCCTTTGCCGGCGCCTCCAAAGGGAGGCAAACAGGGAGGGTCTGAGTGTGTGGGGGGCCCCGTGGGCCCTGGGTCACTCACATGGGTCTCAGGGAAGGTGGTGCTGGGGTGGACTCCTTTGCTGACGACTGAGACATGACCCCCAACTTCCTGGACGCCCAAGTGTCTTTCCCTTCCTGGGGGTCTGTCCACTCACTCCCGCTTCC
>NW_011889179.1:259602-261941 GCF_000151845.1 Pteropus vampyrus | reverse complement strand
GACTCCTTTGCTGACGACTGAGACATGACCCCCAACTTCCTGGACGCCCAAGTGTCTTTCCCTTCCTGGGGGTCTGTCCACTCACTCCCGCTTCCCGACGTGGATTCGGAAGTCCCTCCGGGAGCTGGTGGTCTCCGGGGTCTGGTGTGGCCGGCCCGTGCGCATGCGAGCACTTCCGGTCCCTCCGACAACCCCAGGTTAGAATATCGATTCTCTCTTTTACAAATGATAAAATGCAGGCTCTGGGTGGTGATGTGCCACACGTCGGCAGGGCTGGGATACTGGGCAGGGGCAGAGTCCTTCCCAGTGGCTTCCAGAGGCCAGGGAGTCTGCCTTGGGTTGGAGCTGTGGGAGGAGCCAGAGCAGGGAGATGGTCCTCAGCGGACTGGACTGGCCGTTGCCACCGCCAGGGTTTAAACGTCTAAAGCCCCTCCCTTCCTCAACCGCAAGTGTAAAGCGGGTTGATAATTCACTCAGCGAATCCCCGCTGAGCCCAGGCGCTGTTCTAGACCGAATCGCACAGAGACCCCGCACTCCGGGAGCTTGCGCCTGAAGTCATGCGTTCTCAAGGTGTGGCCTGTGCAGCCCCAAGCGGGTCTCCGCCACGCTTTGGTCAAAACCATCTTGGCAACAACGCTCAGGTGGTGCCTGCCTGTTTTGGGCTGATATCTGCGCAGAGGGTGAAGCGGCTGATGCTTGGACGCAGATCAAAGTGGTGGCACCAGCCCTGCCGGCTGTCACCGTGCCCCAGCGCCACGCACCTGCCACGCCACCCAGACCAAAGCCGCAGAGCCGGCTTCCCTGCAGACTGCCTTGGCGATGCGGGGAGGCCCTCTCGCACGTCTGCGTGGTGTTCCGTGCGGGGGGCTGTGGGGGACCGGCGATGGTGTCTTGAGGAAACGCGCTTGGGCCACTGTTTTGAGTTTCGAGCTCGACAAACCGCTTTTCTCGTGGGAGAGCTGGTGGTTGTGCCTGAGCGTGGCCTCAGCAGCCTGGACGTCAGCCCTGGCTCTACGACCCTCCTGGGCTTATGTCCAGGGACCACAGAGAACAGGCCAGCCGGGAGCGGGAGGGAGCCAGGGACCGGGCCGCAGCCTCAGAGGGACGTGTGCTGAGACCTGACCGCCCCGCAGCCCAGTGGCCCTGGCGAGCCCTCGGCCTCCCTGGACCTTTCCTCTCATCTGGAACCTGGGACCCCTCCTCCTTCCCGAAGGTCAGGGAGTGTTCGCTACGCGCCCGGCATTTGCAGAGGCTCGAAAAACAGCCCCAGTTACCGGTAGGAATGATGACTTTCCTGCAAACCGCATGAGATACGTCCCCATATGTCCGTCTGCAAGAGGGGAAATCGGAGGCTCAGCGGAGGAAGCCGACCTGCCCAGGGTCCCTCCGTCAGCGAGGACTGTGGCCAGGCCCCCCGATGCCCGTGCCGCTGGCCTGCTCCTTAGGCCTGCCTGGCGCCCCTTCCCCGCCAGCTCTCAAACCCATGGGGTCCTCCCACGCCGGCGGCCCCTGGCCTGCAGCTCCGGCCTCTGCAGAGCCGATTTCTTGGGCGACTCCTCTATCTGTTGCCATGGGAACTGCCTTGTTATTGGCACATGCAGTCGAGCGGGGAGGCCAGGTCAGATGGACAGAAGAAAGAGCGGAGATGAGGGGCTGGGAGAGGCGGTGGCTTCTGGTCGGCTGTGCGGCAGGCACTCGGGGGCACATTCTCTTCATTGTGCCAGATGGGAGGGGGCAGCAAGGAGTGGAGCCTCAGAGCTGACCCGTTGGAGTGGCCAGCGGGAGGAGTCGAAGTGGGACTTGCGGGTGATTACGGTGCTATCTGATTTCATCAGGGGGCCCGGGAGCACCCCAAACTCGCCCGATGATGACTCCACACATCTGTCCCCCGCCCCTGCCTGGCAAGGCGTCGAGTAAGCCGGACACTAGGACATGGGCAGGGTGCGAGTCGAGGGGCCGCTCATCAGCAGCTCGGCACTTTGTGACTCGGCAGGGCTCTGGTCAAGGACGAGTGGGGATAGGAGGCTCGGACGTGAGCCCATGTCTGGAGGCTGCGTGGTGTGAGATCCCTGGGTCCCGTCCTGGCCCTGCCTTTGACCCTGGGAGTGACCTTGGACCCTTGCTATCCTCTTAGCACGGCCGCCTGCTAGTGAGGAACGGGAGGACACTCTAGCCTCTGTGCCCTGGGATTTCGAGATGCTCATGGGGCCTGAACTCCGATTGCCCCTCCTCCCGGCGGTGACAGGGCAGGGCTGGCTTGTCCCGGGTGTAGGAGCTGCTGGAACCTTGGCTCTCGGAAGGAACATGCTGCGGAGAGGGTCTGAGGCCGCTGATGGGCG
>NW_011889179.1:254087-257252 GCF_000151845.1 Pteropus vampyrus | reverse complement strand
CAGCTGCAGGGCATGTCCCTCAGGACCCGGGTCCCCCGATCACGCAGGAGCAGCCTGTCGGCGTGAGACGCTTCACACACGAGAAGCTGAGGCCGAGAGGACAGGGCTCAGGCCCGGGGTAGCCGCACGTGGGGGACAGGCTGGGTCAGACAGGACCCCCCAGGGCCCTTCTCAGAGCTCCCCCCAGTGCCTCTTCCTCTCCCATCACAGCCTTCATCCCCTCCGGGGTCCCTGGCTCCTGCCTTCTCCAGATTAGGCTCCCCAGGAAGGGCTTTGTGTGACACGTTCATGCCCTGTCCCCAGCACCTGGCTCAGAGCAGGTGATGGACGATTACTGAATGGCCATTTGCATAGACAAACACCACGAAGAACTCAGGGCCAGCCTGAGAATTTGGGGTGTTTGCAGGCTGATCAACTCATGGCCATCAAGCCCATGCCCCGCGTCTGATGCTCTTGGCCGACATCACTCATCAACCACAGACCTGTTTCTCTCTGATCCAGACGCAAGGAGCCTCTCAGTCCCTCCCGACCTAGGGCTCCAGGTGGCCTCCACCCAGGAGGCTGTGAGCAGCCCCGAGAGGACAGCTGTGCCCCCTGGGCTGGGGCAGTGGGGAGCCACTGAAGGTGCCGGAGCGGGAGTGTGACATGCTTCCGGAGGAGGCATCGGAGTGACCTCGGCCCTGCAGGCTTGCGTGGGTCATGTTCTGAGGGCCGCGGGAGTCGAGGGCAGGTCTCCGGGTAGAGCTGGTGCAGCTGGGGTTGGGAGACAACTTCCTCGAGGGGGCCGGAAGCGGGGTCAGGGCCATCCCTCTGTCCAAGAAGAGCTGCGTGTGTCCGAACCTGAGCAGGAAACAGCGCCACATGCTCACTGGCGTCCCACCGCGTGCCGGGCATGCTCGTGAAGCCTGCGCTCCGCACCTGCGGCTCATCGACAGTCACGAGAGGCAGACGACCTTGTCTCCATCCTCCGGATGAGGAAAGAGGGTCGGGGGGTGGCTACGGCCACCCGAGGTCTCCGGCTCTGAATAATGGACGGAGAGGGAGTGAGCCCAGGGCGAACGGGCCCCTTTGTACACACACTTGCACACGGACTCGCACTGACACCCTTGCACATGTTCACAGTGCACATAGGTGTGCAAAACTAACACGCACCAACACGCACACACGCAGCACACACCCTCACACCAGCATCACTCAAACGTGCACACACATGCAGCGGGCACGTACACGTCACCCATCACACGCATGCGCTCACCAACAGGCACACGCTCACATCCCTCATGGCGTAGGCATTACACAAACACACACCCTCACACGTACACACTCACACGTACATAGGTGAGGCTCGCCTAGGTACGGGGGGTTCTCACGCTGCAGTAGACCGAGCGTCACTGGGACCCCACTTGCTAGTCTGGGTGGGGCTGGCAAGGTGCCTCTTAGGCTGCCCCCCGCCCCCCCCAAAAGGTGCTATCAGGTCAGCTTGTCTCAGCTTGCTGACCTTCTTCCCGAGTTAGTTCAGTAGAGACAAATGCCTTCCTGGAGGGGAAGGGGGTGCTGGGGGTAGGGGACCCCCACAACTGCTGCCTCCTCCCCAAATGCTTTCTCTCTGCTGGCTGGGAGGTGGGTGGGCAGACCCAGCCAGAACCAGCCCACACAGGATGTTGCTCACGCTGTCCCTTCGCCTTTAATCGGCCGGCTCCACTTGGCTCGGGTAGCCGGGCCGGGGGCCCCCAGAGCCCTCTCGGAAGCCAACACATTTGGAAGGAACTGGAACCTGTCCCTGGGCGGGCGTGGACAGCGTTCACCGCTGAGGCCGAGCTGCCGAAAATGTAAATCTCTAATTAAAATAGAAATTAATCCTCTCCCCCAACTACCTGCTATCTTCAGCAGAATGAGCAAGAGTTTGATGCTGCTAATTAATGTTATCACCCGTTAGCTTTATTTACATAAGTAGATATAATTCACATGGCTTTGGAGGAGCTGATGGGGACATTAAAAACAAAGTTTTCTTTAGTTAAAAAAAATTAATTTCCTCGATCCTCCCTCTTGTCTTCTAATCACGGCTTCGCAGGGTCCGCCTCTGGCCCTCCCTGGACCCCGGGTCGGGCCTTCTGGGATGAACCGAGAACCTGTTCCAAACGCAGGGAGAGAGCGCGGAAAATGGCCCGGGAGCGGCCCGGAGCGGGCGGCGGCCGTCCACACCGGACGAGGAAGGTGCACGGGTGCGACCATTCTTTACGGCTTCCGATGTTGGGTGCTTATGTCGCCCAGTGGAATAGACTCTAAATACCACATTAGAATCTTGAAAAGTTCCTGGCAGACCAGTAAATCATCTTAAGTTCTCGGCGTCTGGGGGAGGCTCGGGGAGGGTTTGAGTCCGTCTGGTGAGTGCGCCTTCAGTCGCCTCCCTGGAGGGCCGTGCTGGGCGTGCTGGGGGGCGGGGCAGTGGCAGGAAGCCCAGACCTCGGGGCCCAGGGCGCGGCCGAGCACCCCACTCGCCGGCCCCTTTGCTGGAGGAAACGAAGACTCAGAGGTTCAGGTGAGCTGCCCGTTGCCAAGTGATGCTCACACGGCGTCAGGAGCTGCTGTTCCTGGCGGGAGTGGGGGGCACGCCCAGGTGCAGCGAGCCGGGCTCTGCCTAGCACGGAGCGCCAGACTTCGGGGCGCCAGACTTCGGGGCGCCAGACTTCGGGGAAGCCGCTCAGCCTCCGGGGCCTCAGTTCCCACACCGGTGACATGGACGCGGTCCTCGTCCTGTGTGCTTCGGGGCTGGGGGAGGTGGCCTATGCTGTGGAAGGCGCTCATGACCGCGTGGTTCCTCGACCCCAGTCCCATCATCTCCTGCAAGGGGAGGAGACCTGCCTGTGACCTGCCAGCAGGTGAGTCCGGATCAAACACCACCTGTGATCTGAGGCTGCGGCTTCTCAGGAGCCCAGGCGCGTGAGAAGGAACCGGTTGAAAGTCGGAGTCACTTTGGAGACGCATCCTCCCCGCCCCCAAGCAGAGAACAGCTGTGCAGAGTCTGAAAGAACTTCCTCCCCGCAAAGAGATTCTGGTGTGTTTCCGTCCTCCTTGAATGGAGGGAAGAAACGGTGCTGAGTAGGGCAATTACCCAGATTGAGGCGGAAGTCAGCCGTGAAAGGGAGGCAGATGAAGAGCCCGGCC
>NW_011889179.1:248370-252037 GCF_000151845.1 Pteropus vampyrus | reverse complement strand
TTGGCAGGGAATGTGCAGGCAGGATTTAGGGGTCCAGAGGTGTGCTTATGGCTGGCAGCTTCCTCCTCCCATCCTGGGGGGATGGGGGGAGGGGGAAGGGAGGGAGGGAGAGGGCCCAGGAGGATGCCTGGGAATCGGGCTGTCTGTCTTATCGGCTGCCCCGGACCCCTGGACCCAACCCTTCAAACCACATCGAGGCTGACTTCCCAACCCCTGACCTGGCCATCTGGCATCTCGTGTGACCCTGCCTCGCTCCACAGCCGGCTGCCTCTCCCAGGCACTACAGGCAGTGGCTCCTCTCCCCTCTCCCACTCCCTGGGCTGTCTCGGGGCCCAGCTCCCCGCCCCTCCGGGCCTCTGACGGCCCCTCCCTCCAGCCCCCTCCCCTGTAGGGCTAAGACACCTTCTGGAGCCCCTGGGGACTGCAGGGCTGTCCTCACTTAGAACAGGCACCTCAGATGCTGGCGGGAGAGGCAGGCAGGACCCTGCTGGGGGGGCCGGGTGGCATCCTCGTCCATGGGCTCTGGAGCCCAGAGGGTCCTCTGAGTCTGTCCCTTGGAGAGGGGCGGCTCCCTGGAGGAAGCTGGGGCTCTGGCTCCGCCCCTGCCTTAGAGAAGGCGGGGCCCAGGCCTCACCTGCCCTCCTGGCTTCCTCTTCCTGGTGGGCCACACCTGCGGTTGGCGGGCGAGGCAGGGGCAACTCTGCGGCCTCTATCGCCACCTCTGTTGTGGCCTCCGTCTGGGGACGTGTCCTTGCCTGTGCGGGCGTGTCTCCTGGGGGTCTCACCCTGGAAAGCCTACTCCTCTGTGTGTCCCTGGCTGACCGCTGGCCACCTCTGGTCGCTGCGGCCTCAGCCGCCTCTCCAGAACCAGGGCCTTCAGGAGAGAAGGTGGCATTCTGCACAGGCCCTCTGTGGGGTCCCCAGAGTGGATTCGGAGGCCCCCAGAGTCACTTGGTCGCAGGCCTGTCCTCTCTGCAGCTAGCTTAGGTCAGGCCCCTGCACCCTGAGCTGCTGTCATCGAGAGGCAAGGGGGCACCTTTCTGTGTCCCTCTTCATAGCAGAACTTTCTGGACGCTGTCCCCCCCCCCCCCCCCCCACCGAGGCTCTGCCCTTCTGCTCAGGCTCGCTCCTCCCCCTGTGACTCAGTGGGCCTGGCCCAGCCTAAGCTGTCTGTCAGGAGGCCCGGCCCTCCCCTCTGCAGCCCACGCTGGGCCAGGCTGCCCCACGCCTCCAGGCCCACGCCTCCAAGCTGACCCCTCTGTCCTTCACCCCCTGTTGACCGAGACCAGCCTGTGCGACCTGGTTCCAGGGCCACTTCTTCGGGAGCTTTGTCCTGGCACCTGCGTGTCCTGTGTTTTAAAGCACCCGGCCACTCGCCCCCAGCAGGGAGCCTGGAACAGCAAGGGGCCCTTCTCGGCTGGTGGCACGGCCGCGCCCCCCAGCCGCCCGAGCTCTGAAGCCAACCTTGGTCCATCAAATCCTGCCTGTCGAGTGCTGCCCCAGGCGCTGGGGAGGGCGTGGGGTGAGCAGGAGAACCAGGCGGGCGGGCGGGCGAGGACTTCTCAGCGGCGCTGAGTGCAGGCGGTGCTCCAGGCGAGGAGAGGGGGCTGGGGCAGGAGGCTTCGCGTGGCCGGGGCCTCTCAGAGGATGAGCAGGCACATCTGTGGAGGCAGGGCTAGCCAGGTGGGTGCGCCCTGCAGGCTGGGAAGCCACCATGCCCAGCCAGGAGGGCCTGCACCCTGGCCCAGTGTGGGCCGGCCCCCCGTGTGCCTAGGGCCACCCTGCCACCAGGTCCCTGCCTGCTTTCCTCCTGCAGGCTCCTGGGGTCTGGGCCTGGCCCTGTCCACCTCAGCCCACCCAGGGGGACTCTCAGGCGAGCCCACGGCCCGGCCACTCCTGTGGACCTCTGTAGCGTGGCCCTGGCCAGCTCTTGCTGCATCGTGGGGTCCCTGCCTCTGGCCCTGCTCCCTCTCTCTCTGAACGGCTTCTCTGCCTCCGCTTGCCCCTCTGGCCCTGGTCTCCCACGGGATCCTGGCGGAGCAGGGCCCTCCCCCCACACCTCCCAGGAGGACGGCCGAGTCCCCAGCACGGAGCCTGACCCGAGTGGGTTGCCGTGTTAATTTTCTGCTGACTCATTCTCCGATTTAACCTTATCGCATCTGGAGGTGAGTCAGAATTGCTTTGTAGGTTTCCTTTCCTCGAGGTGACCCACACACATCACCGGAACACGTGGACGCGAGTGGCCAAGGGCAGCCCTCCCTCCCACGCTGCTGCCCGCTCCCTCCCCCTCACCCCCTCCCGCAGGTGTCTCCCCGGCTGCTCCTCCCATCGCAGCCTGGCCACTCACGCCCCTGAGCCGCCAGCTCGTTAGGGACCAGAGGGGACGCGTGATGCCCTGCTGGCCCTCGAGCTGCCACCCCCTACTCCCCGCCCCTAGGAAGGCCACGTGCCCCTGGCTGCCCATCAGAAGGTCTCCAGGACTCTGAGGGTGCAGTTGGTCGATCTCAGGAGCAGCCCCCAGAAAACTCAGTCCCTCATTCACTCAACAAACACCCGTTAGGCTCTGCTAAGAACCCTCGGCCTCCCTCTTTGGCTCTGTGATGCCGGGCGGGAAGTCTGTCTGCTCTTTGCAGCTGGAGGCTGATGGCTGGGGGACGCAGGTGGCCAGGTGCTGACCCCTCCAGCACTCCAAGGGGATCTTTCCAAAACCTTAGGTAAGTTTAAGTGCTGGAGTGGGGGTCACTTCTGTACGAACTTAATAACTAACTCCAATTTGCGGAGTGTTGTGAGCAAGCCCAGCGGGGGGCAGAACCGTCCATCGGAGAGAACTCTGCCTGACAGCCAGGCTTCTGTTTGGCACCAGGGCTGGGCGAAACGGGGAGACACCTCGTTTCTCTCTCGGGGCTGGATGCTGGGTTAGCACACAGGACAGACGTCTGTGGCCTCCACAGTCCTGGTGGACTTGTGAAAGGCCTTACCTCATAGTCCTAATGTGAACAGCAGCCCTGTGCCACGTGAGCTTATTTTGCACGGGGTTTGAAGCCAAGGACTGGCACGGTTCTCTCCCCGCCCTGCTGTGCCAGTGAATGCCAAGGCTGCTCTTCCTTTAGGCTGCCTAGCTCCACTGTCCCCACGTCTGGGACGCCTTCCCAGAGTCCTCTGGGCGAGGCTAATGGCTGCCTTCTCTGTTGTGAGGGCCACGGAAACGGCTTCAGAATACCCTCCGCTGCCCTGTACCCCCCGCCCCTTCACCGTGCGACCTCGCGGCCCCGCCCCTCGAAAGGCGGAGCCGGTGTTTCCGCCCCTTGAGTGTGGTCTTCACTTTTCCACCTGCTTTGGTCAAGGGGACGGCAGCAGACGTGGCACAAAGAAGGCCTGAAGCGCGCTTGAACTTTGGGATTGGGGTGTGCCCTGCCTTGCAGCTCTCGGGAACGTAGGACCTGCCACCACGTGAAAGAGCCTGGGCTACACCCTGGATGACGAACAACACCTGGCCAAGGTCCCTCCGTTTCCCCTGGAAACAGCCAGCTGTCGGCTTTGCGATCCAGGCGAGCTGACTGTGCACGCACACGACCCTGCGGGCTCCGAGACGAGCACCCTGGCCGAGCTCTAGGCAAACGAACGACCCACGGCTGTGAGCAACACGGTCACTGTTTGAAGATACTTG
>NW_011889179.1:245423-247525 GCF_000151845.1 Pteropus vampyrus | reverse complement strand
GCTGCCTCCCATACACGTCGACTGTCCACCTGCTGCTCAGGGCTCAGGGGGACAAGACAGGCCTCCTGCAACCTCAGAGGTGTCTTTCCCAGCCCCTCCCACCTGTGCTGCTGGGCCCTGGGCCGTGGCCAAGCCTGGCTGGTGCAGACTGGCGGCTGATGTGTTTATCTGCCCGGAGGCAGGGGCGGGCGGGCCGGCGCAGTGGTAATTGGTACATTTTGTAAGCGATCATCTCTTGGCACCTTCTGCGGCAGCGTGTGGGCTGCCTGAGCACGTTAATCATGGCCCATGGCTGAGGCCCCTCGCCTGGCTGGCTCGTTTCTCTCCTCTGGAAGGGCAGTTCTGGCCCTTAATGGTGTTATCTGTTATTCTTGGACACACCGCTCCCTCCCGGCATGAGCCAGGGCGTGCGCACGGGCGCAGCGGGCAGGCGGCTGGGCGGGCGGGTGAGGCGGCTGCAGCAGGGGATGGTGCCGGGTGGGGCATCAGGGACCTCATCGTGGCTGATCCTCTGCGCAGGGCTAAGTCTATTCCAGCAGCTGAGACAGGTGGGAGAGGCTGAGACCTCGCACACCGTCACGCGGCAGGCGGGAGGCGGCACTGACCCAGGCCCCCCTGCTCCAGCCCCCGTGGTCAGAACGAGCCGCCGAGTCCGTGGGGCTCACACAAAATGGAAATCGAGGCCCACTGTTAAGAAACTATCGATACTTTCAAGAGGCTCACGGCGCAGTGCTGGACAGAGCAGCTTGTGCTTCCAACTTGGAGCCCCGTGTAACTGCCCATGTCACACATGACCAGAGCCGCCCTGTCCACAGTGTTCATACTTCCCTGCGTACACACACATGCACACTCACACGTGTGCACTTATGCACACGTGAGCACAGGGCATCAGGGAGTGCTGTGGGGGTCATGGCAGAGTGACCCAGGCGCAGGCCCTGCTTACTCAGAGGTCACGGGCAAAGCCCTCCCTGCCCCGAATTTCCTCACCTCTCCGAGGGACCCAAGCCAGCACCTAGTGCCAGGGCTGTGACGGGGTTCGGTGGGGGTAGGGGAGCATGTCCTGCGTCAGGATTCATGCTGTTCCTAATGACAGAAATGATGGTCACGTGCGGGAAATTAATCCCTACTCAGTTCACGCGCAGTTCGAAGTGGCCAGTGGGATTAACCCCTGCGTTTCCTCCGCCATGCACACAGCACCCGCTGGGCGCCAGATCTTCACAGGGTGCTGATTCTCCTGCCCGGGGCTCCTCCCAGGCTCACCCAGACTTCTGCATTCCAGACGCCCACCCACGCACCCACCCGTCCTTCCATCCATTCGTCCATCCACTCACTCAATCATCTGCCGACCCACCCATCTCTCCTTCCTTCCTCTCTTCCCTCCCTCGTCCTCCCTCCTCTGCATTCTTGCTATCCTTGTCAACAGTTTTTTGGGATACGATGTTGCTTTAGGCCCAGTGCAATAGTTACTTTCTCCTCTCTTAAGATTCCAAGGTTTGAGGCGTAAGGCGGACGGGCGAGGCAGTTCCTGGGCGAGGCAGTTCCTCTGGCGTGGCATCTCCGGCTCCATGATATACGTGTTACAAACTAAACTTCCATTTACCCTTCTGTCCATATGTCTATGCGTCCGACGGTTCATCTCATTCATCCACCACGTCATCCATCCTCGCAGCCAGCCAGGCAGCAAGCTCATTCTTCCAGCAAGGATTCCCTAAGCACCCCCTGTGCGGGCCCTGGGGATCCAGAGCAAACAGTCCACAGTCCATGTTCCTTTCAGCCCCGGCTTCGTCAGACGGCGCTGGGGTGCTGCAGGGACCCCAGGTCCGGATCCGTTTGGTCGTCGGTGTGTTGAGAGCGTGGGCTCGGGAACCCGGCTGCCTGAGTTCAAGCCCCGGCTCTTCCACTCATCACTCTGTGACCTCCCTGAGCCTCAGTTTCCCCATCTGTAAATTGGGGAATCTCTATATTTCTTGTAAGCTCTCGATCAGTTCTTGAATGGAAGATGCTTGATAGAGGAAAGGCTCCTGGCATTCAGTAGGCTCTGTGGTGGAGCATCCGGGGCCCTCTGCCAGGCCGGCTGCGGCCCCGGCCACCAAGGCCAGGCC
>NW_011889179.1:241085-243878 GCF_000151845.1 Pteropus vampyrus | reverse complement strand
TGGGCTCCCTGACAGCACCCATTCGCTCCTCATGCCCTGGGCAGCCCCTGCCTGTGCCCACTGTCCAGAGCCCGCCCCCTGCTGTGTCCCTTTCCCTCCCAGCCCGCATCCTGGCCACCTGCCAAGGGCCATGCTCCCCTCAGAGGACAGCAGTCATTTGGGCCCCCTCCAGGAACCAGCCTGGGGTGAGGAGAAGGCTCGCCTTCGCTTCCAAGTTCTCCGACACATTTGCCCGGAGTTGTGGGTGGCAGATGGAAGCTGACAAGTTGAATAAATTAGGGCACAATCACTCTTTAGCAGACGTCACATTAAACAGCTTGAGGCCCCGTTAGGAAGGCACGCCAGGCTGCCTGTTGGGGAGGGAGTGGTCTCTCCAGGATCTGCGGTGCTTCTGGGGTGTCTGGACCCCTCCTGGGCTGCCTGGGTGGTGCCACGGGAATCTGAGCCTGCCGCACTGCCCCCTGGAGGGTTTGGGTGCCACGACTGATGAAGGTGCAGCTCCGAAGGCACGGCTCGCAGCCCCCTCTGCCTGCCGTGGGAGCAGGCACCCCCAGCAGGACACCGTCCTAGCGTGTGTCGATGGCGGGGAGCCGGCCGGAGCCCCCTGTCCACCACCCTGGGACTCTGAGAGCTGGGCTTTGTCCATTTGTTCAAGAACTATTTCCTGGGACCTTCTGTGAGCCAGCTGGCGTCGCAGGTGTTGGGGTCAGCCGTGGACAGCAGAAGCCCCTGCCTGCGGCAGCTCTGTCGAGGCAGGAGGGGGCGACGGCTGATTCCATTTCACGCGGGAATGCCTTTGTGTCCCCTCCCGCGTGCCCGCCTGCTGCGAGCGCTTTGTGCACAGCAGCACCTTCAGTCCTGGTGATGACGCTAGGTGAGGCCACAGCGCCTGACCTCACAGATGGGGGCGGGCGTGGGGGAGGGGCACGGGAGCGCAGGCAGGCTGACTGGAGCGCCCTCGTTCCCACGCCCGGCGGGGTGCAGGTCGCACGCAGACAGGAACATAGCGCCCCGGAATGTGGAAGCTCTGTGACCCTGGATAGCCAAAGGGCAGGCAGTGGCCAGAGGTACCCCGAGGGGAGCTGAGCAGTGACCGGCGGGAGGCCTGGGGCGGTGAGGCTGCGGGCGGAAACCTGACCCACACTGGGCCAAAGGCCAGGCAGACGGGGGTGGGTGGCAGGACGAAGCACCACTTTTCAAGAGCCTGCTGTGTGTCCAGCGTCTCCCTGGACACTTGTCATTGTTACCGCGAACATTCCCGCATGCCCAAAGCAGCCCCCGTTAGGGTCACCCAGGGGGCATTTGGACCCAGGCCCACCCGGCTCTGAGCTGGAGCTCTTTCCTCCCCATGGGCCTGGAGACCACACCGAGGCTGGCGCGGAGTTTGGTCTTGGACAGGCCGAGTTTGAGGTGCACGCGAGACCTCTGGGGGCTAGGACGTCTCCGTCTACACCCCGGGAGGGAGGGCTGGGCAAGAGACAAGAACCCCACGGACAGAGCTGGGTCAGATACCCCCAAAGCGAGGAGCCAGGCCTCTCCTCTCATCAGCCCCGAGCCAGCCCGTTCCGGAGATGGGCAAACCGAGGCGTGAGGTCTCTGGGCCTGGTCCAGCCCAGGTTCGTGGCCAGCGCTGCAGCCGCTGCCCCACATGGCGCCCCGGCTCGTTCCCTCCTGTGAGTAGCTCCGGAGATGGCTCAGGGCTCCCTCCGCGAGAGTCATGATGAATTGGCCGAGAGTCTCACGAATTATTGAACTCAATTACCAGGAAGGAGAAGGAATGAGTCAGAGCTTTCAGAGAGAAATGGCAGGCGTGTGTCGGGACCCGCAGGCGGCTCGCTTCTCCTCCCGCCCCAGGCCCCGGGCAGGTGGCTCCAGCTGGGAGGTGGGCGTGCTGGGCGGTAAGCCAGGGCGTCCCAAGCGGAGTCCAGCCTCGGGCCCCTCCAGGGGACAAATGGGGGAGTCGGAAGGTCCTGCCAGCTCCAAGTTTTCTTCCAGTTTTGTAGACATTTTCCCCTGTACGAAGGCGCCGTGGACACAGAGCCCTTGGCCGAGGCCACCTTTGCGGGAAGTTGTTGCAAGCTCTGGCTCTGCCATCACATGGGGCACAAATCTGGGCTCCCTGACCGCCCGGCTCTGTGACCTTGGGCCCCTTAATGAAACTCCCTGTGACTTGGTTCCCGAATTATAGCTGCTTCGTAAGGTGGTGGTTAGGATGAAATGAGTCAATTCACAGGAGGCACTTGGCACTGTCCAATAAAGCTGGCCACGCAAAGTACTCCGGGTCCCCGTGGCCGGCACGGTGAGCAGCGGGCAGCGCTGGGCTGTGTCCAAGGTGCTCGCCCAGCTGCGTTTGCCTCTTGTTCTCTCTTTCTGCCTGACATCTGGGGACCCGTGTCCCGTTCGCTCAGCCCCTTCCGCCAGCCCGCCCTGACCCTCGAAGCCCTGGATCCCTGGTCTGGAAGCGCCCTCAGTCCCATCCTGTCCACCCCCAGCCCCGGAAGCTACGGCTCCGGAGTGGGGGGGCCTCCCACCCCTTCCTGCTCCTCCCCACTCTGTGGCTGCAGCGGGGCCAAGGGCACAGGCCTGGGAGCGAATCCTGGCTACTCTCCAGCTCTGGGAGTGGGGGGAGCACTCCTCCCCTTCCCGGGGACTCAGCCCCCCCATTCTCAACGGGGCGGTCGGACTCAGTGAGGTCCAGCCCTGGTTTTTATTAATCCCATCATCTCCTGTGTGGGGTGTGTGGAGTGGGTGTCATATGCCCCAGGCCTCACCATGGACCTGAATTCCCAGGTG
>NW_011889179.1:237557-239270 GCF_000151845.1 Pteropus vampyrus | reverse complement strand
ACGCAAGTGTGCAGACTTCTGTTGTGAGTGTCTAGGGTTCCGTTTTGATTACACGACTCGTTTCTGTGATCCCGTTGTTTTAGTCTATGATCAGGGTGCACTATTCCATTATTATCGTCCATGAGTCAATGATTCTCCAGGTCCTGTGGAGCAGCGTTCCCAGCGGGCTGCAGAGATGGAGGCGGGGGGCAGCGGGGCCGAGCGGCAGCCCCGCCGATGAAAGCCCAGCTGTGTGTGCTCCGTGGGCCTGGACTCCAGGCCGTCTGTGGTCCGGCCATCGCACCCACCGCGAGTCGGGGGGACCCGATGAAGCCTCTGTGGCGGGAGCGGGTGTCTGTGGTGGGAGCAGGCGTCTGCGCCCCTGTGTGGCACATGTCTGTGGGGCCACAGCGCGGCCTCCTGTGCCTCCTACTCTGTACCTCCCAGCATCGCCCCACTGCCTGCTGGGGCTGGAGACCAGCAGGCTTGTCCCACTGGGAAGGGATGAAAAGCTCAGGTACATTTTCTGACTAAGGGGAGGGAGGGAGGGAGGGGCTGGGCTGTCACGAAGAAGTTAGGAGGAAGGGGGGCCTGAGGGTGGAGTGGCACCTGTGCAGGTCGGTCCGAGGAGCTGGTGACAAGGGCTGCAGGTGCCGGAGGGGCCCTTCCTGGGGTGGGACTGGTCCCTCTGTGGCCAGCCAGGGCCTGCTCTCCCTTCCAGTCCAAGGAGGTGGCCTCCTGGCCAGCGCCCGGGCCCTGCCCCTGCTGGGAAGCCGCTGGCCAAAGCCTCCTGAGGGAATTTGCCCAGAATCTTCTTCCTCGGCCCCAGAACTCTTCCCTGCGGGATGCCGGATCATCTTCAGCCCTTCAGGCGCCCTCCATTCCGAGCGGCTTCCTTTCCTGTAGCTAAGTGGACAGTGTGAAGGGACGTGCTTGGCTGGGGGCTTTGAGCGGTGGTTCTGACCCAGTTGCTCTGGGGGCTGCAGTGATGTGGGCCACCTCTCCAGCCCTGTCTCCTCACCGAGCTGTCTCACTGTCCCCGGCCAATGGCCTTTCTTGTTTGGGAGGCTGTGCTCCCCTCGCATGGGGACTGCCTCCGTTGGCCAATGGACACAAGTGGACAGAAGGCCACCTCTGTGTCAAGATGGGACCCACCCGGGAGCCACACATGCTCCCGAGCTCCCGCGGGCCGTGTCCCTTCTCCTGCCGCACCCTGTCCCTTTCCCGCAGGTGACCAGGCGTGAACCAGGAATCCCCCGGCCGGCTCACCGGCTCTGCACGCGGCGACCAGGACTGGCCTGAGGAAGTGACTGGAAGGGAGGTGGCTACATTGCCCCCTGATGGCAGTGCAGGCCCCACGGCTGGGGCAGGTCCCGTGTCGATGGTCACCGTCTGCAGTGTGGGGCGGCCAGGCGTGTGAGCGGGGGCGCCCGGGTGGGCGGGGAGGTTGGAGCTGATGCAGGTCTCCGGTGTGGACAGGGACAGGAGGTGTCACGGCTGGGAGGACCGTGCAGCTGGGCTGCTTCTGCTGAGAGCATCACAGAGAGAAAGGACAGTCCCGGGTCTGCGCGTCATCAGTTCGGAGCCGGTCGTGAGGGTCGGGAGCCTCCGTGGGAGCATTTGGAGAGACACTTGTTCAAGGGCACGGGGCCAAGGCCGAGTGCCTGGGAAGCCACAGTCCTCGAGTCTGGTGGGGGGTGCACGGCTACAAGGAAGGAGTGAGGGTTATGGGGA
>NW_011889179.1:234903-236082 GCF_000151845.1 Pteropus vampyrus | reverse complement strand
GATGGAGGCAGGGCGTGCAGCTCACAGTGGTGGCCACGCGGGAACCGCTGTCCCTGGGCACTGACCGAGCACCCTGCGTGCCAGGCCCGGCCCTCTAGGAGTCCCCCTGGCTCGTCCGCAGAGGCTGATGCTCATTTTGGGGGCTGGTTTTGATCTGGGGACTGCGTTGTTAGCTGTGTCTCCTGGGAGTAGAACAGAGAGCGAACGTTACTGTCTCTTAGTGGAAGCATCCGGAGCCTGGCAAAGGCACCTCCCTCCTGCTGGGAATCCCGGACCTCACCTGCTTGGCGTCCGGCCAGGCGAGAGCCTCCCTCGTTCTCTCTTGGAGGAAGGAGGAAGCCTGGCCTGGGGTTTCCCACCAGCGCCCGCAGACACGCTGCTGCGGGCCTTCGGCACATTCGTCCCTTCCTCCTGCCTCGGTTTCCCCATCCAACGCGTGCAGTGCATGATGAGGTCTCCTGGCCCCCCATCTTCACAGATGCTCCAGGAAGCTGACCCCTCCCCCCAGCCACCCCTGGGGGAGGAGGGATGAGGCAGACATTCTCCTCCAGCTGATCTGGGGGTGGTGTGATCTGCATAAGATTTGCATGAATATGCATGCAGACTTCTTAAAAGCCCTAGCTCCAGGCATTTAAGAAAATTCCAGCAAACAGATCCAGGCAAAAGACCTGTGATTCTCCTGAACCGCTGAAGGCAGCTTTGCTGAGGACTGTCCCCCCCGTGAGCTGTATCTCCTGTATTTTGTTACCTGGCCGCCTCATCTGAGCATCAGGAGGGGTCACGATGGAGTGTTAGTGTCCCCTGGCCAAGGCCGCTGGGCCCCAGATAGGCCTCAGGAATCCCCAACGGTTGCCCAGCAGATCAGGTGGAGGCGGATTCTTGCTCCAAGATTGGGGTACCCGGGGGAGCCTCCAAGACCCTCCCACTCCCACAGAACCCCACACTCAGGAGCCTCTAGAGGGGCAGAGCAGTGGGCCCTTTAATTCAAATCAAAGCCAGTCCCCTTTCCTCCTGCTCCCCCCGCCCCCTCCCCCCAGCTTAGGAAGAGCCTCCCTTCCTCTGAGCCTGGAGTCTGGAACCTTCCCCCATCCAACATCTTGTCTTGTCAATTTCACTCTCTAAATAGCTCTCACATTTCACATTGTGAAGTTGATCATACCACCATTCCTACCAAAGAAC
>NW_011889179.1:234132-234460 GCF_000151845.1 Pteropus vampyrus | reverse complement strand
CCGCCCCCTGCAGCACTCAGCTCCGCCCCCTGTAGCACTCAGCTCCACCCCCTGCTGGGTGGGGTCGGACCCCCAGCAGAGCCGCTGGTGGCTCCCTCCTCCTCGGAGTTCTGACCCCAGGGGTATGACATCTGTGGGTGTGCAGTTTTGCTGGATCTCACCTCGCCTCAGGACAGCTAGTGCTACAGAGCAGGGCCCAGGCCTGCCTTTTGTTCCTTCTGGTGTCTGCGCATAGTAGGTGCTCCCTGAATGAATGAGTGAATGAATGAGTGAATGATTTCGCTGTATTTGCGTCCGACAACCACACAGGCATGGGCTCCCGTACGTC
>NW_011889179.1:232611-234082 GCF_000151845.1 Pteropus vampyrus | reverse complement strand
AGTAGGTGCTCCCTGAATGAATGAGTGAATGAATGAGTGAATGATTTCGCTGTATTTGCGTCCGACAACCACACAGGCATGGGCTCCCGTACGTCAGAGCACGCAGGAGGGCCAGCCGTAGTGGGAAGGGGGCCTCTGGACACTCCACACCCACAGACAGGAAATGTGGCCACGGCAGAAGCTTCCTGCCTCGGTCAGTGTGGGGGGGCACATGCTTTTAGAGGCTTTTGTTCTAACAGTTATATTTGGCATTCTGTTCCATCTGCCGGTGACAAAGCCCTGCTGGCAGATGACGCTCCTCCAAAGAGACCCCCGCCCCCACCGGAATGGCGGCCGTGTGGAGGTGGCCTGCCGTGGGAACGGGGGCAGCTCGCTGAGGGGCCTCTGGCACCTGGTGGCTGGGCCAGCCGTGGGGGGCACCCCTGGCTGCCGGCGGTGCTGGCTCTGGCTCCGGGGAGAATGCAGAGCCAGGCTGGGGGCGCAGCTCCGTTCAGTGGGTGTCGGCAAGTGCCCACGTGCCCCGGCCAACCCCGGGTGAGTGAAGGCTCGGGGAACCCCCACGGCAGCTGTTCAGAGCTGAGAACACCTTCTGGAAGCATGGGGACATCAGAAAGGGAAGAGTGAGGCCACCAGCGGACTCTGGGACAGGAGCAGAGAGAGGAGGTGGGCTTTGCCGGGTTGGGCCTGGCGAGCCGAGGGGGGAACCAGCTGGCTTGATCACACCACCACTCCAGGGCATCTGGTTTAGGCTGCCTTTCTCTGCGTGAGGTCGGCCTTCAAGGTCAGGAGCCTCTAGGGGGGACTCACTGCCGTGTGGCCTGGAGAGAGCCCGTGGCCATCTCTGAAGCTCATTCCGCACCAGCAAATGGAAAGAGCCACCTCTCATGGCAAGAGACTAGGTCGAGGCCAGGCCAGGGGCTGGTGAACCTGTCCTAGGCTCTGTGGCATGTGTAAACGAGTGGGCTTAACAGTTTCAGTAAAACTTTAATTATGAAAACGGACAGTGGGCTGGGGATTTGTCTCTGTAGGCTGCTGACTCATGGTCAAAGGGATCAGACACTCCTCTGTACATGTTCAGATCCTGGAGAAATTAAACACCCTCCGTAGATAGTCTTGCCATGACCTTGTCAACAGCACCTGCCAATTTCTCTCCGATGAACAAACTCATCTTTGAGGAGAACAGGAGGGAGGGCTTCCTGGAGGAGGCGTTGTCTGAGCTGCCTGGAAATGTGAGGAGGTACACTGCAGGCGGGAGGAGAGAAGGGATTCCAGTTGCTAAAGGAAATTAGCAGAGGGGAAGAGGCTGCAATTTGCAAATGCAAGAGTGAGCAGGCTGTCATCGTCCCTGAAACCAAGATGAATGTGTCCTAGCTTCCGGGGCTGGCCCACGTGCTCCTGAGCCATGGTGATTTATGACGGCTGAGATTTTTCTTAAGCAAGTGGTTTTCGAAGAAAAAAGAAAGGTCACAGC
>NW_011889179.1:229073-230476 GCF_000151845.1 Pteropus vampyrus | reverse complement strand
TCTGCGTTCGGAGGATAATTATCCGTCAGCTGGAACCACATTCTCTGAGCTGATGCCAGCGAGGACCCGGTTGTTCCAGAGCTGGAGCCACAGATCTGTGGACCCTTTTAGTCTACCAGGTCCCGCTTTCTCCTCTCTGCCAGGCTCCTTTCCTGCAGCTGATGGTCAGTAGGGAGGGAGATTTCCGGGCCAGGCTGTGGCGGCCGTGGGTCCCTCCCGCCCTGCACCCTGTCTGAGGGGGCCGGAGGCCGGGGCGGCCTCAGGTTAGTCAACTCCCTCCGTCAGTCCAGAGAGATTAAGTCGTGACGGCCGTGACTGCCAAACGAGGGAGAGTTATTGTGACTGGTCCAAGGTCACAGTGTAAACAGGCCTCGGTGGGGCCCTGCACTCCAGATGGTTCCCGGAGCCTGCCAGTGACAGCCCCCCCGCCCCCCCGGATTCCAGTGGCAGCGACACCCGAGGGAGAGCCCGCCCGGCGCCCTCAGCCTCTGACCTGCAGAGGCACCGCGAGCCAGTAAACACGGCTGTTTCGGCCACTGGGTGTTGGGTAACTTGATATACGGGAAGAGGAAACCAACCCAGAGTCACGTGGGGTGAGGACGTGGTGTAGGTACTTGTAGGACATCTGGGGCGGGGTGTCCAGCAGGCAGTCGGATGCCCGCCCATGGCCCTGGGAATGGAGCACGGAGTCGGAACTCAGCGGGGGTCCCAGAGCGGTGGAGAGCATGGCATCGGAAAGCCCACCCTGACCCCAGAATGCCACCACCTGCGTGGGGACAGGGTGTCAAAAGCAGCAGGAGTGAGCTCAGTGTGCGTGACTGGTGGCCGTCGTCACCCGCCTCTCCCACTGAGCCGGACCGCCTTGGGGGACAGTGGAGCCCTGTGGAGGGTCCCGTGCTCCCCAGGCAGCAGGCATGGGGGGGCACGCTGCTGGCCTTTGGCTTGTGAGTCCCCTCCCAGATGCCTCGGTGGCAGAAAGTGACACCTGTCTCTTGAGTGTCAAGAGCAAAGTTTCCGATTTGGCTGCTCTGAGCCCGAAAGGCAGTTTCCACTGACAAGAGCTCTCGGCCGAGTTCCCAAACCCCAGGGGTTTCTCCGACTGCGCACCCCATTGTGTCCTCTTCCTTTTCAGAGCCGCATTCAGCTCTGCCTCGAAATAGGGCAGGCTGCCGCCCCCTGCTGCGGAGGACAGGGGGCCATCTCCCCGATCTCCCCGGCAGCAGGAGGTCTGGCACCTCCTTAGAAAGAGCAAATGGCCTCGGGGAACAGCAGCCTCAGGTGCCAGAGGGAATGTGCTCCCCTTGGAGGGGCCCTCGCCTGGCAGGAGGGAGGCGGGCTCTGCGGTCACATGAAGCTGTCCTGTGGGCGCGGGGGTGTCGTTGAAGGCTGAGTCGGGATTGACA
>NW_011889179.1:222955-228335 GCF_000151845.1 Pteropus vampyrus | reverse complement strand
CTGCAGGTGTCCAGGTAAAGTCCCTCCGGGCAGAAATCTTCCCGAGTGACATTTGTCTCTTAAACACCCACCAAAAAAAAAAAAAAAAAAAACCCAATCCTCAGTCAAAACATGGCCAGGACAGCTGTGGGAGGAGGCAAGGACATTCGGGGTGCCAGGCGGGGGCGGGGCATGTCCCGAGGGGCTGGTGGGTGGCCTTCGTCACTGTCGCCAGGAGACTCGTTGACTTGGTGGCACCTTTGAGCCACTGCGAGCACGAGCCTCACGTCCTCCTTCCCCAGGACACCAAGGCAGGGCCCTCTCTGCCTTACCCTGAGCACGTCCACTCATTTCTTTGAGCCCAGAATGTCCTCCTTCGCAAAGCGGGGGTGCAGATGGCGTGGCGGGGGAGGGACGGTGCAGAGACAGACATCCCGAGGCTCTGCATTGCTGAGGGGCAGGCTGGGACCGGGCTCCTGGAAGCAGCTTTAGAGAGGGGGTGTGGACGGCTAACAGGACACAGTGACCACAAGCAACTCCACAGCCGTTCTGGGAGAGGCAGGGCCGCTCCAAAGGCCCCAGAAGAGCCCCGGGCTCCTCATGGTGGGGGTCCAGGGTACAGGCCGCCCCTCCCAAGTCCCTCTGACAAACGCTGCTCAGAGGGGCCAGGGGCTGACCCAGGCACCCAGCAGTCCCCGTCCGCCTCAAGGTGGCTGGCACGGCAGGCCTAGGGTCCCGGACAGCCCCCTGGGCATGGCCCCCTCTCTGCCACCTCTGACCCAGCGAGGGCAGCAGCAGGTGAGGGGGCCTTTCTGTCACCGACCCAGAGGGCGGAGATCGCGGCCGTCCACCGAGGCCCCTCAGGGCAGAGTCCAGCTGGGACGACTGGAGGCCTGCCCTGGGGTCCCCCGATCTCTGGTTACCCGGCGGCCCTTCATCCTTTAAAACCCCGCTTTTTGTAGGGATTCAGTGAGTAATGAGGGGGGCATCGCCGCCTTGGGTCTGAGGCTGCCGGGGAGACCACATCAGAGGTGGGTGGGTGCACGCATCACACGGGAAGAGATGGGGCAGGTGGGGGTTTGGGGGTCCCCGACCCGTCCTCTCTGGTGTCCACGGTCGCCTGGACTCCCTCGGTCAGTGCTGAGCCGTCTCCCAAGCCCTCGGTTTCCCCTCCGTCCGCCTCCCGCCCGGGGGGGGGCGGCGTCCGCCGAGCCCCGCTCCGTCTGCGAGGCTGGGCTCCGAAGTGAGTGGAGGCAAGATTAGATATTAATTTAATTTAGTTCAGGTTCTAATTGTCTGGAGAAACTTCTTAGGCACTAATATTAATTTATTTCCACGTAGGGCCAGTTACGCTAATTCGAATCCGCTTGAAGTGTTTAAAACACTGATATCGTGAATCAGATAATGAAACGGGGGAGGGGAGCAGGGCGCCTCTGCAGGGGGAAGGAGGCTCCGGTGCGGGCCCCGCCTGGAGGAGCGAGGGTGAGGGCGCACCCCCTCCCGTGACCTTGACCTTGGTGGGGGAGGGTCGCAGCCACACCTCTGCCCCCTAAGGGCCTGTGCATCACGCGTGACTATGTCACAGGCAGCGAGCGCCCAATGTGCTGTCACCATCGCCACCCCCAGGTCTCCTGCTGGGCACCCTGCCACCCTGTCTGTGGTCTCGCCCTGTCACCAGCAGCCCTCGAGAGTCAGGCAGGCCTGGCGCCTGGTGCCGTCACCTGGGAGCCGTGACCTCCCCACAGTCACCTGAGGGTCAAGGCTCAGGCTCCCGCCTGCCATGTGAGGCCACCTGGGATGTGGAAGGGGGCACTTAGATTGGTGTCACCCAGGCCCAGGGAGCAGGGAGTGTGAGCCGGAGCTGCTCTCCGCCGTCTGCAGCAGCGTCACTGTGCCGCCCGCGTCCCCTCCTGGAGGAGCTGTCACGGCGGCCTTGACCTCTACCCCTCCGGGCAGGATCCAGCGCCCCAACTTCTAGGCTGTGATGAGACCGCAACCATGTAGGGCGGCGGGCTGGGAGTGGCCACTTTGGCCCCCGCACCACTGACTCTCCAAACGGACACTGCAGGCCCTCGCGACAGCGCCCGGCGGGGCCCCACGGCCGGTGCTGCGGCCTGAGCGATCACCGGTGGGCGGTGGCAAGGACAGCGGGGCTCGCTCCCTCCTCCATCCCAGGCCCAGTGCAGGCCGGGTGCCCCGCTCGGACTTGTAGTGTGAGTGAGTGAGTGAGTGAGTGAATGAATGAATGAGTAAGTGAGTGAATGAGTGAATGAGTGAGTGAATGAATGAGTGAGTGAGTGAGTGAATGAGTGAGTGAGTGAGTGAGTGACTGAGTGAATGAATGAATGAGTGAGTGAGTGAGTGACTGAGCGAATGAATGTGTGAGTGAGTGAATGAGTGAATGAGTGAGTGAGTGAGTGAGTGAATGAGTGAGTGAGTGAGTGAATGAATAAGTGAGTGAGTGAGTGAGTGAATGAATGAGTGAGTGAGTGAGTGAGTGAATGAATGAGTGAGTGAGTGAGTGAATGAATGAGTGAGTGAGTGAGTGAATGAGTGAGTGAGTGAGTGAGTGAGTGAATGGGACGGAACGGCCACCACGAGGCTCTGCACCATCCGCAGGGGTCGTCAAGACCGGGAGAGGTGAGGGCCGTGGGCCTTGTGCACAGATCCGGGGACCTACGGTCAGACGGGCTCGGGTTTCAATCACGGCCAAGTCGCCTGCTGACCTTTCCCCCCTCGTGGCCTCTGTCCACCTCCCCCCTGGGGCTAGGACTTGGGGCTCTGGGGGGCCGAGCCTTGTGTGGGCAGAGCGAGTCCCAGGAGGTGGGGTGTGGGTGCGGCGGGGTGCGCCCTCACGCCGGGGGCCCGCGTGGAGGCTTGGCCTCAGTGCGGTGGCAGGCGGACAGCGGAGCATCCCGTCCTCGCTGGCCCCTCGTGAGCTGTGTGGCTTTGAGAGAGTCACCCTCCGCAGGTCTCGGTGGCCTCATCTCAAGGTGGACTGGGGATGGGGGGGCTCGAGAGCCTTGACACCAAATCCCTCGCACGGGCAGGATGTCCCCTCTTCTGGGGCCTCGCTGCCGGGCTGAGCGGCACTCACTCGGCTGCCCCCGGGTGGGCCGCGTCCTCCGTGCGGTTCCGGTGTTTGCCAGTGGCCGTGACTCATCAGGTGTTGACAGGGTGAGTCATCAGGCCAGGATGCTGGCCCAGAGCGAGGCTGGCTGACAGCACATCCTGGGACCCCAGTGCCTGGCACCTCGGTGCCGACTCACGCAATCACGGCCCCCCGACCGAGCCCCACCTACCCACGCCCCGGGCTGCTCTGGGGCGTCTGGGCCAGCGAGACCAGCTGGTCCTGCTGTCCCGCTGCACAGACGGACAGAGGGAGTCGGGGGAGAAGGGGAGAACCGAGAACACCGCGCGTGGGTCACCCACCCGGGACATGCCAGAGCCTGGCCGCTCTGAGCTTCCTCTCCGGTTAGTGATGAGACATTCGGTGGGTCGATCACATGGAGAAGGCCCTGGCCCGGCAGGTGGAAGCCCTCGGCCTAACCTCCGCCCTGTCGCTGTGCGACCTTGGCAAACCACTCGCCCTCTCTGATCTCCAGTTCACCCTCTGCAAAACGAAGGGGGCGAAGTCACGGGCGCCGAGGTCCCCTGTGCTCCGGTCAAGTTCTGGGAGCGTCCTGCCTTTTCTGCCCTCTGGCCCTCCCGCCCCTTCCTCCTGGCACAGGTCCATTTCCCTCTCCCTCCCTCATGCCTCCGACTCAGGGCCTTCCCAGGGGTGACAGCTCAGCTGGCCCGTGGCGAAGGCCTGGCAGGTGGCCCCACTGTGATGCCTTCTGGAGTGGGGCCTTCGATGCCAGCTTCCTGGCCAGATTTGGACAAGTGCCTGGCCCGGTTTTGAGGTTGTCATTTAAATGCTGCAGGAGGCTGTCTATCTGTATGACCTCCCCGGCTGAGGACGCGGTCCCCTCCGGGGCCTCAGACAGCCACCATCTGGTGGAGACGGTCGGTGGCGGCTAATGCAATATTCTTATTCTTAGTTTGGTAAACTCGGAGTGTCAACACTCACCTGGATGCGCGGCAGGAGGCCATGCCGGGCCTGGCCATGGTCCCTCCCGCCCACCGCCGTCACCCTCAGCACAGGACGTCGCCCGAACTGCAGGTGTCAACGGGGCCAGGTAGAGAAAGGAAGAGAAAAGCTACGTCTCCACGACGATCACAGAGAAGCAGAGTAATGGCTTTGCCAGGGCCGACGCCGTAGCTCGGGGGCGGGCTCGGGGGCGCGGGCCGGTGCGCGGGGGTGTGGGAGCAGACCCGAGCCTCGGCGGTGACGGCCGGATCCCGTCCCCAGCTCTGCTTTCTGCTGGTTGGGTGGCCTCGTGCCTCGGTTCCCTCCTGTGTGCATCAGGGAGAACGTGACCCCGCTCCCACGGCGCCTGTGGGGCTACAGAAAGATCGTGCGCTGAGTGTCAGCGTGGCTCCGGCCGCCGTGTCGTTCACGGTGAGGACTTTGTCCCTTCTGGTCTGTGTGGGTGCTGCTGGGTGGGGCACAGGGACCACCTCCCCTCCAGCGGGATATCTTGGCCCGGGTCCTATGACTGTGGCTTTCTTGCTGGGCCCCTGACCCACCCTCCAGGCCTCCCCAGGGCATGGCGTGGTCCATCCCAGGCCCGGAGACTAGCATGTTTGATGGAAAGGTCTGGGGAGCTGGACACAAGGGCTCAGCCCTGGGGTCTGTGCTCAGCCACGTAGGGTCTGTGCAGCGCCGAGGCCGGAGTGGCTCCCCCTGGGGGTGTGCGAGGTGGAGGCCCCGAGAGCCCCCAGCGAGCGGACGCCTTTCATCATTCCGCAGCTCGGACAAGGCTCTGAGGGGCGTGGGCACGGCCGAGGCCACGGCAGGAGACGAGGGGCCCCAGGCGCCGGTCCCGGTCACCGAGCAGAGAAGCGAGGTCAGCTGCCACCGTGGGAGAGGGTGACAGGCTGTGACACTGGCCCAGAGTTGACAGAGGCTTCAGGGGGACGTCATGCTCTGCCCTCCCCCGGGTGACGCCTGGTACGCATCCCCTCTGAAGGGCAGTGGCGGTGCCCAGAGCAGCCCCAGGGGGGCCCCAGACCCTCCACACTGGTCGCTGGCCTCGGCCAGCCTGAGAGGCCTGGCTCTGGCCCGGCCACCACAAAGTCACCTTCCCTCTGGGGCCTCCATATCCTTGTGTGTAACATGGGGTGGCCAGGGCGGGGAGACCCTGCCAGGTGCTGGGAGGACGGCCCCCCATTAGTACTGGGGTGGGTCAGGGTCCCGAGTGGCAGGGGCAGCTGGGGTGTACAGATGTAGAGGTTTCTGGGGAGTGGAGAGGCACAGTGGGGGTGATCTGGGGGCAGCCAGGAGTCGCCGAGGACC
>NW_011889179.1:220524-222463 GCF_000151845.1 Pteropus vampyrus | reverse complement strand
TGGCGGGGCGGCTGGCCAGGCTCTAGGGTTGTCCCTGAGCCGGGCAGCCTGGCTCCCGGCCAGCCTCTGGGTGGCAGTGGTGGCCCAGCTACCTCCTGGCCAGCTTTGCCGTGGGCGTCCCCTGCTTCCTGCCCTGCCTGCATCTGGACTGGAGCCCGTGACGTCCGCCTTTGCACTGTGTTCATCACTCGCAGCCAGGAACATTCTGACTCCTGGGCCTGGTGGGGCTTTACGAACGTGGTGGGGGGCGGTCAGCCCCTCGGAGGGGGACTTATGGGGGAGAATGCTCTCGTTTGAGGAAGGCGTACGATTCGAGTGCCATGCGCACAGACGCTTCCTGCATTCAAGTGGCTCCGAGGGCCCCTCCTGGAACCAGAAAATAACAGGGTTCAGAAGAGCCCCCCACAGCGCATGGCCCTGCAGGAGGGCACAGGCCCCGCGCTGGCCCCTGCGCACGCCTGTGGGTTCGTGTCTCCTCGGGCAGGTGGGCAGAGAGCAATAGGGCCCACCGGGGTGTGGAGCAGGGTGTGGGGTGGGACCGGGGGTGGCCCCTCCTCTTACTGCCACACGACAAACCACCCCAAAGCTGGGTGGCCGACGGTGACGGTGATCTATTACTTCTCACCGTTCTGTCCTTGGCTACGTTTCTTCTGCTCCTCGTGGGGTCAGCTGGAGCTCAGCTCGGGCTGGAATCCCCGGATGGCCCGACACCGAGGGCGAGGCCTTGGTGGTGACCACTGGGCCGGGTGCCTCTCCACGTGGCCGTCCTCCCGCACGTGGTTCCCCTCAGGCGTGGCCGGTGGAGCTGCTCTGCGTGCTGATGGCCTCCGAGAGGGAGAACGTGGCCGCTTTCAGCCCCTCCCGGCCTGGACGCTGGAGCTCGCCTGGCGTCTCCCTCGTCGGGTCTGAGGGTCACAGCAAGTCACAGCTGGCCCGCATTTAGGCGTGGGGAAGCGGACCCACCTCCGATGGGAGCAGCTGCAGGATATCGTGGGAGTCATTTCCCAGCCTCCCGCGGGAGGGACGAGCACGCTGACCG
The DNA here is from genome assembly GCF_000151845.1 of Pteropus vampyrus. Lineage (NCBI taxonomy): Eukaryota > Metazoa > Chordata > Mammalia > Chiroptera > Pteropodidae > Pteropus > Pteropus vampyrus. Next base: position 221,424 of record NW_011889179.1, on the reverse strand, counting down.
GGGACACCTGAGGGGGGACACACCCCGGGGGAGGGCGTGCACGGCCCCGCTGCCTGCCGAACCTGGATGACGGCGACTGGAAAGGTGCCTGACGTGCTTGCAGCCGACGTGGGCATGATCAGAGGCACCCTCGTTCATTTGTTCATTCACTCACTCGTTCATTCAATGCACATTTATGAAGCGCCTTCCATGGATCAGACCCTGGACACGAGAGGCGCAGCCCCGCCCCTTACAGCCGGCGTTCCGGTTGGGGGTAAAAGGGGGACGGACCCAAGAGTGTGTCCCTGAGAGTTCGCGGAGGTGACGGAGAGCAGCAGAGTCTGGAACAGAAGCAAGCACCAGAAGGGGGTCTGGGAGGGCTGCCTGGAGGAGGAGACGAGGCTGCAGCAGGCTTGCTGGGCAGGGGGCCGTGTAGGGGAGGGTGAGACGATGGTTGCTACGGCTACTCGAAGGCCACTAGGCATGTTTGAAAATGTTTCCGGAGGGGGAGGGTGGCGTGCTCGCCGGGGTCTGTGTTCACGGGGAATTCGGGTTAAAAGCAGACGGCCCACTTGTCTGGGCTCCACCCGGGCTGCGAGCCTCGCCCACTCTCCGAGAAGAGACAGCCACTGCCATGGGTGCTGTGGGTGCCAGGGGCTCAGGCCAGCGGTCCCCGTGGCCACGAGCCGGAAGCAGTGAGGACAACTGTGGGGCTGAACCGGACAGGCCCAGCCTGACAGGCCCTGCCCTCTGCCCTCGCCCGGCCTCCGAGGGGGGACTCGGCCTGCCCGCCCAGGCGAGGCGGGGAGCTGGGGAGGCACCCACTCTGGGCCGGCACGCAGCCTCGCGTGTCTGGGGGACGGTGTCCCAGCCACACAGCCTGGACACGCGGCAAGACCATGTCTCCCTCGTGGTGCGTCC
>NW_011889179.1:196796-212969 GCF_000151845.1 Pteropus vampyrus | reverse complement strand
GGACTCCGTGGCCTTCGGGCATCGGAGGCTGGCCCGAAGCCCCCAGGGTCTGCAGGGGAAGTGGGCGCCCCTCTCCCAGTCATGGGCCTGGCGGGGCGGCTGGCCAGGCTCTAGGGTTGTCCCTGAGCCGGGCAGCCTGGCTCCCGGCCAGCCTCTGGGTGGCAGTGGTGGCCCAGCTACCTCCTGGCCAGCTTTGCCGTGGGCGTCCCCTGCTTCCTGCCCTGCCTGCATCTGGACTGGAGCCCGTGACGTCCGCCTTTGCACTGTGTTCATCACTCGCGGCCAGGAACATTCTGACTCCCGGGCCTGGCGGGCTTTACGAACGTGGTGGGGGGCGGTCAGCCCCTCGGAGGGGGACTTATGGGAGAGAATGCTCTCGTTTGAGGAAGGCGTACGATTCGAGTGCCATGCGCACAGACGCTTCCTGCATTCAAGTGGCTCCAAGGGCCCCTCCCGGAACCAGAAAATAACGGGGTTCAGAAGAGCCCCCCACAGCGCATGGCCCTGCAGGAGGGCGCAGGCCCCGCGCTGGCCCCTGCGCACGCCTGTGGGTTCGTGTCTCCTCGGGCAGGTGGGCAGAGAGCAACAGGGCCCACCGGGGTGCGGAGCAGGGCGTGGGGTGGGACCGGGGGTGGCCCCTCCTCTTACTGCCACACGACAAACCACCCCAAAGCTGGGTGGCCGACGGTGACGGTGATCTCTCTATTACTCTCACCGTTCTGTCCTTGGCTACGTTTCTTCTGCTCCTCGTGGGGTCAGCTGGAGCTCAGCTCGGGCTGGAATCCCCGGATGGCCCGACACCGAGGGCGAGGCCTTGGTGGTGACCACTGGGCCGGGTGCCTCTCCACGTGGCCGTCCTCCCGCACGTGGCTCCCATCAGGCGTGGCCGGTGGAGCTGCTCTGCGTGCTGATGGCCTCCGAGAGGGAGAACGTGGCCGCTTTCAGCCCCTCCCGGCCTGGACTCTGGAGCTCGCCTGGCGTCTCCCTCGTCGGGTCTGAGGGTCACAGCGAGTCACAGCCGGCCCGCATTTAGGCGTGGGGAAGCGGACCCACCTCCGATGGGAGCAGCTGCAGGATATCGTGGGACTCATTTCCCAGCCTCCCGCGGGAGGGACGAGCACGCTGACCGGGGACACCTGAGGGGGGACACACCCCGGGGGAGGGCGCGCACGGCCCCGCTGCCTGCCGAACCTGGATGACGGCGACTGGAAAGGTGCCTGACGTGCTTGCAGCCGACGTGGGCGTGATCAGAGGCACCCTCGTTCATTTGTTCATTCACTCACTTGTTCATTCAATGCACATTTATGAAGCACCTTCCGTGGATCAGACCCTGGACACGAGAGGCGCAGCCCCGCCCCTTACAGCCGGCGTTGTTCCGGTTGGGGGTAAAAGGGGGACGGACCCAAGCGTGTGTCCCTGAGAGTTCGCGGAGGTGACGGAGAGCAGCAGAGTCTGAAACAGAAGCAAGCACCAGAAGGGGGTCTGGGAGGGCTGCCTGGAGGAGGGGACGAGGCTGCAGCAGGCTTGCTGGGCAGGGGGCCGTGTAGGGGAGGGTGAGAGGGTGGTTGCTACGGCTACTCGAAGGCCACTAGGCATGTTTGAAAATGTTTCCGGAGGGGGAGGGTGGCGTGTTCGCCGGGGTCTGTGTTCACAGGGAATTCGGGTTAAAAGCAGAGGGCCCACTTGTCTAGGCTCCACCGGGCTGCGAGCCTCGCCCACTCTCCGAGAAGAGACAGCCACTGCCATGGGTGCTGTGGGTGCCAGGGGCTCAGGCCAGCGGTCCCTGTGGCCACGAGCCGGAAGCAGCGAGGACAAATGTGGGGCTGAACCGGACAGGCCCAGCCTGACAGGCCCTGCCCTCTGCCCTCGCCCGGCCTCTGAGGGGGGACTCGGCCTGCCCGCCCAGGCGAGGCGGGGAGCTGGGGAGGCACCCACTCTGGACCGGCACGCAGCCTCGCGTGTCTGGGGGACGGTGTCCCAGCCACACAGCCTGGACACGCGGCAAGACCATGTCTCCCTCGTGGCGCGTCCGCGCTGCCCTGAGGGCCGACGCGTCTGGGGTGCGCCGACGTCACCCTGGGCGGGGCCGGGCCCCCCTCCTCAGAGGAGCCTTTCCAGAGCGCGGCTCAGTCTCGGTTCCTGGGCCGGGGGCCCCGAAGGCGAGGCCGCCCCCCACTCCACGTTTTCGGCTGTTTGGGGCCTGGGGCCTCGCTGTCTCCATCCAACTCGGAGACGAGACGCTTCTAGAATAAGCTCCCCTCCCCCTCCCGCCTCCTTTTATTTTTAATTTTTTTACACTTTCCATTTTCCACAAGCCCATCCGCCCCCTGCTGCTGGTCCCCGGTTCAATCGCCGCTTCTCGCAGTCACTTCTAAGCGTGAAAACACCCAAGTTGAGAGAAGAAGAAAAAGACGAGAAAAAAAAGAAAAAAGGCCCGAGACGCTGCTCCGTGCCGCCAGGCGGACGGCCGCCTTATCTCGCGGCCACAGTCTGCGGCCCGGGCGGCCCCGCCACGGGGGTCTCGTCCTTTGCAGAAGAACGTGTGTGACAGGCTCGCGGGGGCTTCTCTCCCGCTCGGCCTCTCCCTCCCCCTTCCCAGGCTCCAGCCCCCGGAGCGGTGTGGCCGGGCCGGCGAGGCCGGAGCAGGACGGGGGTGACGGAGGGGACGCACGTGGGGCCAGGCGTGGTTCCGGGCACCAAGGACGCTCGGCCCCCCAGGCCTCCCAGCGGCTCTGCGGGGCGAGCCTGACGGCCCCACGTTGTGGATGGGGAAACCGAGGCCCAGAGGAAGGGAGGGGTGTCCAAAGCGAGAAGGGCAGAGACGTGAACTAGACCTTCGCTTTCCTCGCTGACCAGCGGGTCTGATCGGCAGCCCTCCCAGACTGCGGGGAGGCCCCTGAGCTCACGGGGAAGGAAGCCAGGACGCGGGGTCAGGGTCTCACGAACGCGCCTGTGGGAGGAACGGCTTCAGACAGAGAGCCGGCTCCGGTCACCCGCCACCACGGCGAGCTCCCGCTGCACCCCGACAGCCATTTCTGGGCCCCCTCCTCGCTCAGGCAAGTTGTCAGTCGCTCTGGGCCTTGCCTTCTTTGTTCGTAAGGTGGGGACGATAATTGTCGGGGTTAACAGGCTGGGTGCCCAGTGCAGGGGACCGGAATGACTCGTCACTGCTCCAGCTTGTGGAGTTCAGTCGAAATGAAGTCCGTGAGACCCTGCTCGCTTCCGGCGGGGCTGCAGGGTCTGGCGCGCCCTCCGCCCCCCTTCCACCAGCCGGCTGTCCTCTGAGCTGCAGGACTGGACTTGAAGTGGAGGTCGGAGACCGGACAGGGCTGGGGGGCCTTGCGGGAGTGAGTCCCAGCTTGGAAGACTCCCCATGAGGACGGAACTGGAGTGCCGCCTAAGCTGGTGACAGGAGGGTGGGCGCAGCTGTCCTTGGTCTTCGGGGACAGGGCGCTGGGCCGGGCTAGGCGAGGGGCCGGGAACCCCGCCCTGTGCGATCCCCGTAAATGCAGGGCTGTGAGCACAGGGGAGGCGGTGCCGGCATTAGCGCCGAGGACAGTGGCCCTGCTCGCCACGCCTGGGGACCCCCACTCTGTTGCCTGGCAGCACGAGTCATTGTCTGTCCAACAGAAGTTGAGTTCCTGATGGTGCCCTAGACATGGCCCGGGCGCAGGCCCCTCAGGCTCCCTGGGGGACGACAGGCGGACCGGCGGACAGGTGGACGGCAGACGGGTGGAGCGGTGGTGGGGAACGCAAGACCCTGCGGGAGGCGGTGAGAGGGGCCGTGCCGTGCAGTGGTCTGCCCTCGTTGGGCGGGCTCCCCGTCGCTGGGGCAGCTCCTTCTTGTCCTCGTCCTGCTCCAGAGAAGCTGCACGGCCACCTGCAGGGTGCACTTGAGAGGATGCTCTTGCTCTGGGTGGGCTATGGGGCCAGAAGTCTGCTGGAGTCGCTTCGAGCCGATGTAGTCTGCAGGCGGGGCTCGTGATTCGGGGGCGCGGAGGCTGGCAGCGGAGGGGGCCTGTAGGCCAGCGGGTGGGAGGAGCGGGGCCTTCCTGGGCGGAGCGGGCCGTGGGCAGGGCAGATGCCAACTCCACGCTCTGCTCTGCGACGCGGGTAAGTCCTGTGCCTCCCCGGGCCTCAGACGCGGTGTCTCACGTGGGTCGGGCCGCCCAGGGCCAGAGCGTGTCCCCGGGTCCGTGGCTCGCTGTGTGCACCTGACACTCTGGCTTCGCCTGTGGAGACAGAGCTGGTGCTCCAGGTTCCAGGGACAAGGCGTCGGCCGGTGTGGGCTCCTCCGCCTCTGCCTGGGTCGTTGGGGTCGCCCCGGGCGGGGGCGGCTTGGGGGGCTGGGGCTTCACGGACACAGGAGGCGGGGGCCGCAGTCCCCACCTCGTTTCTTGCGTGCGCGAGCACGTTCCTGTCTTCCGCTTCTCTCGTTCCCCCTTTCCTGCTGAAGATCGTCCACGTGGCAATCGGGGCGCCTTTGCTGGGGGGGGATGGAGGCGGGATTAGGGGCTTGAGATGATTTGTGAGAGTCGAGAGTCAAGTGAACCAGCCGTGAGCGACAGTGACTCTGAGAGTGACCGACTCGTGGCAGCCTGCGGCCAGCACATCCGATTTTTGGAGGAGGTGGTGTGGGGAGAGCAGGACCCTGGTTCTAGGTCCGGCCGCCTCCTTGCCTGGCTGGGCCACTCGGTTGGGGTCCCCACGTGTGCAATAAAGACGCCAGCACGTGCCCCCTGCCGTCCCACACCGAAACGCTGGGCGCTCAGGCCCCCTGAGGTCCCCTGAGGTCCCCTGAGGTCCCTGGGCCCCACGGTCTAGCCCTGGCCCTTGCTACACTTTCTGCCTGGAGTGACCAGCCCAAGGAAGTCCCAGGAGGCTGGTGAGCCCAGGGCTGCAGGCCACACCGGGAAGAGCAGGTCAACCTTGCTGCAGCCCGCCCTGCATGGACCAGGCCTAGGGCACCCCGACCATCTCCTCTCGCAGGAGGAGGGTCGTCCTGGAGGAAGAGGCCGGCGTCTGAGCTCACGGGATTCGCCTGGCACCCCAGGGCGGGGTCCTTCGGCACCTCGGGGCAGTGGGTAACCCAGACCCCATCGTTGCTGCCCGTCCGTCCAGTCTCCCCAGTCCACGCACCTGCTCCCCATGACGTCACAGCCGGCTGGGTTCCCTATTTTCACAGAGTCGCCGTTGGCCGAGTGCTGGCTCTGTCTCAGGTCCTGAGCGTCCCACGTCCCCTGCCTTGCCCTGCTGGCTCCCACGGACACCCTCTGGGCTGGCTTTAGACGTGGGCGTCTGGTCCAGCTCTCTGGGGGGATCCGCCGCCCGCTTATTGTCCCTGCACGTCAGCCTTGAACGGCTCCCCACGATCCCTCTTCAAAACAATGAATCGTTATAAGCAGGACCACGGTAACTATAATCATGACAGAAAATCCGTCCCCGCCAGGCGAAGGCTCAGGGAGCGGGCGATGACCTTGACCCCGAGTCACCACGCGTGGCCGGCCCCGCGTCGCCGTGCGGGGCAGTGAGGGAAACGCCGGCTTCGTCTCGCTCCGTCTCCACCTGGTTCCGTAGGTGCCTGTAACACACACGCTCCTTTTAAAGATCAGAACCGCGATATCAGCGCCCCAGAAATAGCAACGCCTGCTCGACAGCAGGGAGCCAGCGCTGCTGCCGGTCCCCACCCGCCGTCTGCTCCCGTCCCCCCGTCTGCTCCCGTCCCCCTCGTCTGCTCCCGTCCCCCCGTGGGCTCCCATCCCCCCCGTCGGCTCCCGGTGCCCCCCGTGGCGCTTTCTCATTGTAGCCGTTGGATTCCGGACCCGGCAGGGTCTCGGCAGCACGGTGTCTGACACCGAGGCCTCTTGGAATTCATCGATTCCTTCCTCTCTCTTTTTGTGCCCGGCTGTCGGCCTGTGGCGCGTCTGGACCCCAGCGCTTGCTGACTGGGTTCCTTTGCTGTGGTTCCGTGACCCGGACCTGGACCGGGAGCTGGTAGGATCCGGGCCTGTGTTTGGCGATGCATCGGGTCTGGTTTCATTCGCGATGTTGGTGCCTGGGATGGTCGATACCTGCGACCCATAGTTCAGTGGGGCTGACAAAAAGGAGACGTCCTTCTTCTCTGCAAACATCAATTTTACCAAAAGTCAAGAACGAAAAGCTCACCTCCCCCTCTCACTCGGCTACTCCTCAGATGCCCGGTGCCAGCACCCTCTGCTGTCCTTCCAGATCTTTCTCTAGCCCTAAGCAAGATGGAGCCACGTGGACAGCCAGCTCCGTCCTGTTCTTCGCAGAGCAGGCCGGATGCACTGGTGCCTCGGTCCGCAGCACGCCACACTCACTCACAGTTACACGTGACGCGTCTTCCCACCTCGCCACGCAGAGCTGCTACCTTTTCTCCAAGCATTTCACGGCGCATCTCTGCGAGGAGGCTTTACGAAGACCTGGCACCTCGTCCCGCCTGAAGGAGAGCGAGCCTTACGAGCGTCCAGTGACCTGGCGGGCTTCGAGTTTCCCTGGTCGAATCATGAATGATTTTCACTTGATTTCTATCAAAGTTACGTTTAAAATAAGACCACACGTGTAGCCGATGGGCCCCCAGTCTCTGGGGTTTGCGGACGCCCCCTCTGCCGGCCTCACACCCTCTTTTTCTTTGCGATTCATGAGCTGAGGGAACACGGTGTCCCATCCTTCGGAGCCTCCCGGCCTCCCAGCCTGGACTTCCCTGGCGTCCTTGAAGCCTCTCTGGGAGAGGCGAAGAAGGTTCTGGAGACAAGAGGCCCGGGTGGAGACACGGCGGACGAGCAGGGGCCCCACGCTGGCCTCGGGCACGGGCTGGGCTCCATGCACAGCGGGAGAGCTTGGCGATCTGTGTGGGTCACCGTTCCTTAGCTGATGTCCATGGGAGCAGGAAGGTGCAGCTGCAGATGAGGTGCGGGTCTTGTGTGCCACTCAGGACCCACGCTCCGTGGCCGACTTGGTTTTGCTTCTCCAGGTCACCAACCTGAGGGGCTGGAGGTCAAGGTCAGACAAGGCGGGGGAGAACCAGGAATCCTGGAAATGTGCAGACACTGGCCTTCTCCGTGCCGTGCGGAAGGCGCAGGGGAAGTTTGAACCACGTAGCAGGGGCAGAGTCACTTAGGGGGACCCTGGCCTCTCAGCTGGCAGCCAAGATGAGCCTCTGGGAGCCCCCGGGGACTTGCCTCCACACCTGCATGTCGCTCGCTCGTGTGTACAAACACCCCATTACGACTGATTACAAAACCATTTGTGCAATTAGGTTAGCCCCTCTCCCCGTTCCAGGGCCCGGAGCCAGCTGTGCTGGGGGCCAGGGACAGAATAGCAAGCAGCTTCCTGCAGCAGCAGCATTGCTCGGCCGAGAGCCCCACCCGCTTGGGCTCTGGGCTGTCCCCAGGGGGAGGGACACGGGCTGCTCTGGCGTCCTAGGACTGCGGTGGGAGGTGGGGCCAGGGCTCAGCGGGGTCACCTGATGGGCATGGTTCCTCCGACTAGCTGCCGGCGACGTCCTCGTCCCCCATTTGTGACCACCAAGTGTCCCCTGCCATGGCCAGTGTCCCCTGGGGGACAGAACAACCCCGACGGGGAACCGCAGCCCGGATCCGATGTGGCATTCGGCTGGGCCTCCTCCCGGCCTCTGGCCTTCACGTGGTCGCTCTGCTTCGTTCGCTCTCTCGCTCGTGGGTGCCATGCCCCCCACCCCCCCTCCCCCCACCCTGGCTTATCTCCCTTTAATCCCCGCCCGCAGCCTGCAGCAGCCTTTCAAGCCGCAGCGCTCAGTCACCTCCGGCCTGTCAGCCCCAGGGGCGCTGGACTCAGAGACACCCGCCTATTGCCCCCCTGACCCTCCGCGCTGAGCGCGGCCCGAGCCTGCTGGACTTAAAAGGGCCATCTGAGCTGCGTACTTGACCGGGAGGAAGACGAGAGGCCACTGGCTGTTCTGGGAGTCGAGTGAGTGTGGCTCTTCGGAGCACGGCGGAGGCGCCGCTGTCCTTGAGTGTCACTCAGGACCCAGGCTCTGTCGCCCCCGGGACGCACCCTCCCCTTCAGGGGCGGGGTCGACGTGCTCTCGCCCGGGCGGCGCTCAGGACACAGCGGCCATGGCCAGCTCACTGCGAACTTGACCGTGGCCACGGCTCGTGGGGCTGGTTGCAAACGTGCAGGTGCTGCTCCCCGTCTGTCTCCCTGCCCTTTGCGGCATGACTTGGCTGCTCCATCCTTCAAGATGTGGGCGCGTTCCCAGGGGGACCAGCCCTCGTGGTCGGCCCGGAGCTGAGGGGTTTGGGGACGTGGGACGTTCAGCGTTAAAACTGGGACAACCCCAGGCGAAGCGAGGCGAGCTGGCCAAGAACCAGGGTCTGGCCAAGGCAGCCTGGCCAGGTGTGTGCTGTAGGCTCGGGGCCTTGTGGCTAAAGCTTCTTGTTTCAGAACATCACGTTGCTTTCCCGGCGTTGTGTTGAGCGATTCTTCGCGTTGGGGTGGTGTGTTACGCAGGCCTAGCTGCTTAAACCGCTCTCCCTTCATCGTATGTGTTGCTGGTGTATTACATGTGTTGAATCTCATTGTCATTTAAAATGGCTTTTAAAAGTGTACACGATTTTGCATGAAACGGGGGCTGCCGCTCACACAGACAGGCAAAGGCCGAGAAGCAGCTTCTCCTCTCATATTAGTAGAGCGAACGTTCATCTTTGGAGAAATGACCCAAGTCCCACGTTTTCTTACAAAGCAACAACCAGGTGCTTTGTGGGCCCCGAGCGCGGGGGGTCGTCACCGGCTGGGCGAGGCCGGCGTGCACCGTGCGGGGCTCTCGTGGGCCACCGTGTCGTCACTGGCAGTTTTTTCCCGAGTGTCGTGCAGAACTGTGTTGTCTTAGACTCAACGGTACCTCGCTTGGACAAATAGAGCCTCAGTTACGCATGCAGCGCCCCCTGAGGCAACCGGCCCGTGCAGGTGGGCGCCTCGCTTCCTGGGCACCGGACTGAGGACCCAAGTTCCTGACGGAGCGGACACGGTGGGTCCCCACGGCCGGAACGGGCAGCGGGACCTCAGCGCCTGAGCCTGTTCCACGGGGGCCCGGGCCCCGTCTCTCTCTTCCTGCGTTTCTCGCTCAGCTCAGCCTCCAAGCCGCAGCAGAGCAGATGCCAAATCTACCCATTTCACGGGGGAGGGGGCTGAGGCGGCTTGGAGAGGTCATGTGACCAGCAAGGTCGGCTTCGCAGGTGGGTGACCTGGACGGTGACGCAGGGCTCTATGCTAGGAATGTTCTTACTGCGATGCCCTGCTGCCGCCACGGCGAAATGCCTAATTCTAAAGCGAGCGCCCCACATTTTCATTTTGCAGGGAGCCCTGTGACTTACGAAGCTGGTCCCCATCCCAAGGCTTCCTGGGGGGCCGAGAACTGGACCAGGGCTGGAGCCAGGCTCCGGGTTCGGACCTGCCTGATAGGACTGACTGCAGGGCCACGCTCCAGAGCTCCCCACCCCAGGGACCCGCCCAGGCCCGGCAGGCTGTGCGTGGCTGGCCCCGGTGGCCTCGTCCCTCGGGTCTGTGGCCTCCCTCCCAGCGGGACTGAATGCCTGTCTGTGACAGTGCTCTGGGGTCGGTCTGCACCAGGCCGATGCTCATGCAACGGTCGTTACTGCTCCCCGCATTACTGCGAGCGGCAGCGGCGGACACGTGTATGAAGCGGACCCCGGGAAAGGACGCCCGTGACCACGTGTCCTGCCGTGGCCGCTTGTCCCTCTGTCCCCCGGGCAGGAGCCGTGTCTGCTGACCCGCCGAGGACCTGGGGCTTTCCATGCCGGCCCCCGTCCAGACGTCACGTCGTCTGAGGAGCCGAGGCAAAGGGCTGACCTTGAGTCACGCCGGAGGGTGAGCGGCCCGGACAGACGCTCATTTCTAAATCGGAGCTGATTTCCCAGACGACCGGCTATTCACGGGGGAAGGGACTGCGTTTTCCTTTGAGTCCTTCCTGAACTTTTCACACCGGCTTGGCCGTGACACGCGGGGCGGAGGGACCAGCCGGCCTGCCAGGGCCCTGGGAGCAGCGTCCACATGAGCCGCAAGCCACCTGGCACGAGCCTGGGACCACGGTGGGCAGGCGGCATCCTGTCGGAAGCGACTCTCAGGCCCTGTCGCATGGGTGTGTCATGCCACTCTGCAGATGGCAGAAGGGCCACGCTGGGCCACCGTGCCCTGCCGCCTGCCCTGGGCACAGGTCGTCGGCGGCTGGGGGTTAGGGTTTACATTTACCCTGGGGTCAGGGTGCGTCATCGGGCCCACGATTATAGGCAGAGCTCAGCCTGTGGCCAGGATCAGGGTTCAGCATGACTTCCTGAGGAGGCCGGGGCACAGGGCCAGGCGTCAGTCTGAGGCTGGGAACCAGGGTGTGCCTACTGTGCCTTGGACACTGTGCCGAGTCTGGCCCTGAAGGGCTGTGCGGCCCCCAGCGTCCCCCAGGGTCCCACGCCCCAGGCCGCTCTGGGAGAGCTTGGAGCCTGGGAGGTCTCCTGAGCGTCAGCGAGGGGACGCGTGTGCGTGCAGAGCGTCCACACCGGCTAATCCTCCCACCCCGCCCCCGCCTAACGGTCTCCGGTTGGAGCCGAGCGGGGAGGAGGGGCCCAGAGCAGCGGTTTCCCCCAGACCAGGGGAGCACGTGGCGCTCCCGGCTTCTGCCTCGCGGCCTTGGCTGCGGGGTCTGGCCCTCCTCGGGGGCACCTAGGCGCTTCGGGGGGGAGCAGCGATGCCGCGGCTGCAGCCAGTTCCTCCAGGAGCCTGCGCCTCGGCCCTTCTCCGTGTATCTGCTGTGACGCACGCACATCGCGCCTCTGTCAGGGCCGAGAGTCCAAGAGAAGGCAGGGCAGAGGCGGTCCGCGTGCGGAGCAGGGAGCGGGCTGGGGCAGAGCAGTCCCTGCGGCTGGGCCGCCTTCCTGCCTCAGTTTCCCCACGGCGCGCCATCTGGGGAAGGCCCAGGAGCAGACGTTCGCAGAAAGTCCAGGGGGCTGGGAGTGTCCCTGTTTGCAGACGGGGACACTAAAGCACAGAGAGGCGACGGCAGCCGTCCGGTGTCACGCGGCCAGCAAGAGGCGGAGCTGCAGAGCGAACCAGACAGGCCGGCCCGAGATGCCCGCCGTTCCCTCCGGCCGGCAGCCCCGTCGCTCGGCACCATGGCTCCGCGAGGCCGGCGCTGTGGTTTCTGTTCTTCAGGCGAAGACGCTGGGCTCCGACTCCCTCGAGGGTCCCCCCGGACGTGCGGAGTGGGTTGTCCCCACGTGTCTGCAACTTTATGAGGGAGGACGTGTTGTTTCAATTTTTTCCAGATGAGGAAACTCAAGCTCAGGGAGGTTCAGTGACTTTCCTGCCTCCCGCAGCCAGCTCATGGCAGATCCAGGATCCAAACTCTAGTCCACCTGATGCCAAAACCTGGCCCAACGGGTTTTGACCGAGGCCCTGAGTGGGCTGAGAGCGATGGCTTAATCCCTCCTGGGTGCTCCCCACGGGGGGCCGCAGTCCCCAACACCGCCCTCCCCGCGAATGCCCTCGGACATTGTGTGCCCGTCAAACACTCCGCATTTCCAGCACTCGGATGAGCCTCACATCACGATCGCCTCCCCTCGCAGGCAGCATGAGCCTCCTGTTTAGAGGAGGGGTCCTCAGCCCCATGTCCGCACTGCAGGTGGACGAGCCCCTTTCCCTCCGTGTCCGTGTTTGGGACCTCAGGGGCGGTGTCTGACGGGCTGCTGCCCGTGGGCCCGGGGTGGTATTGCTGGCCATCAGTGCTGGGTCCCCTGTGATGACGGGGGTGGGCACGTGACTGGCGGCCCCACCTGGACCTGCTGGAGGAAGAGCACACGTGCCCCACACGGCGGACGGCCCTGGGCTCGAGTCCCGGCCCGGTGGTTCATGACAGCAGGACGAGGGTCTTCACGCTCTGAGCTCCACTCCCTCCGTTCCGTGAATAAGAATAATAAGGAGCATGTCACCGGCTATCGTGAGCACAAAGTAACGGGCACCTGTGCAGTGCTCCGTGCCGCGCCTGGCGCACAGTAGGTGTCTGCTGCCTGTAGGTCGCCCCCTCTTCCAGGCCTGGCCGTGTCTTTGGCTGACGCACAGGGCTGGCACAAGCTGTCCCTTGTTCGGGGCCCCTTACAAAGGGCAGGCGGGGATTCCTCTTGTCCACATCAGATCCCAGCGCCTGTGGTCCAGGGCCACCGCCATAATCCCCCGTCACGCCTGCAGCTCCGGGGAGCCACCCACTCCCGGGAGGCCGGGCAGCGGGGCCCATGAATATTTCATCGTGGGGTTCTCGAGCGGAGCTGCTTCCCAGGCGGCTCTGTGCCTAATCCTTCCGACGCGGCGGCTTACGCCTCCTCCTCCCCCTCTCGTCAACGGCGGATGTTCCAAGGAGCCCTTCGCTGCTAAGTAGCTTGAGGTGGCAGCAAGAGAAAATAACAGCGGCTGACATTTGTCCCACGTGTCCCCTCGCAGAATCCTTTCTCAGCCATTCACCCGACCGAGCTCCCACGAGACAGAGACACAGGGAAAGCAGCGACCCGTAGCTGCAGACGGGGAAGCACAGGCACAGATGGCCCCGTCTCTCAGCCCTTAGCAAGGCCCCCACTCCGCCTGGGCCCCCCACTCCGCCTTCGCCTCCCCGGTCCTTTCTCCACACGCAGAGAGGATGCTTCAGAGAACCCCGTGCTCCTTGAGCTATTCCTGCCTGAAACCCTTTGGGACCCACCCGGGTCTTCCCGTGAGACCCCGCTGGTCAGTCTTTGCAGCTGCGAAGGCCTGTCCCCAGCATCGCTCCGTCCCCAGCACCGTGAAGCTGGTCAGGTGGCTCTCTGTGCCTCAGTTTCCCCGCTTCGAACCTGGGGAAGCGGGCCTCTTCTGAGGTGCATGTGGGATGAGAAATACAAAGGCATCGTGAACAGAGGCACCAGACTGTTTCCATGCCCAGTGCCAGAAGCTGTGGGCTCGTTGGATTGTCCCCCAGCTCCGTGATGAAGGGTGTCACCCCCATTTTCAGAGGGGAAGGCCGACCCTCAGGGGTTTCAGCGCCCCCTGGAGGTGGGAGGCGAGCTCCAAGGAGGACAGGAGGTTGGCAGGGGGAGTGGCCGGAGGACGGTCCAGGCGGCCTCTGCGTAGGGGGGGTACGGCTGGGTCTCGGTGGCAGTGCCTGCCCTGGACCCAATGCTCAGGACAGAATATCCCGTCCTCTGCTGCCTTCTGGACCTTCTGGTCCTGTTAATGCCTCCTGAGCTTGTGGTGGCCTTTACGGTGGCCTCATGCTCAGTCATCAACCCGTCCCTGCTTCTGCGCCCCGAGCTCTGGGGCCCAGGGTAAAGGCTTAAGGGTCCCAGTGGGGCTACCGTGCCCTGGATAGGGAGAACCGGGCTCAGCCTGGTGCTGGGTGCGGGGTCCTGCGCACGGCTGTGCCAGCTGCAGCCCCGAGTCCCAAGGGTGGAGGTGGCTTGGTCCAGCTCTTAGTCTCGCCACGTCCCTGGTCCGTCCTGCACGCAGCTCCTACTCACTGGGTAGTGCCAGCTGCGCCGAGGCTGTGGCGGGCGCAGCGGGGCGCGGGCTGCGTCCCCGGAGCCTGCAGTCCGCGGGGGTGGGCGCAGCCACGTTCCGGTCCCCTGTTCACTGCTCCGTAGCACTGTGCACCTTCTCGTTACTCAGGGTACTTACTCGTGTGCGCGCGTGCGCCTGCATGTGCACGTGTGAGCACACACGTGTACGCGTGCCTGTGTGCACACACGTGCGCACGTGTTTGTGTGCGCGTTTGCATGCGCGCGTGTCTGAGCGTGTGTGCTGCGTGTGCGTGCGTATTGTTCGTGTGGAGTCCAGGACAGTTCTCGCTCAGGATGGCTTCCTTTTGTACCCATCCCCTCGCCTGTCGTACAAAAGTGAGCTCCGAATACCTATTAAATAACGAAACTCTGAAAGGAAAGCGGACAAAGACACGAACGGGCCAGCTCGCCGCAGGGCACCGAAGCAGGGACCCTGCCTCCCGTTCACGGGTCGTCGGCCACGAGCTGCCCGTGCGCTATCTATCGGCTCTGCTACTTGGAGCGAGTGAGGGGCTGGTGAGGTTGGGGGACCAGGAGCCCTCGCTCTGAGGGCAGGGGTGTCATTTCGCCTGAGGTCCCTGTGCTGGAGAAGATTTTCAAATGCTCGCACCCCGCAGCCCAGCGACTCGTTCTGGGATGTGTCATAACAAAGGAACCGGACGTAGCGGGCGGCGAGGTGAGGGCAGGGGCGCCGCTCGCGCGGGCTCCGTGAGTCATGAGCCACCGTTCGTGAGACCCTGGGAAGGAGCTGAGGCTTTGCCGGCAGATCGCGGAGGGGGTCGGCGGGCAGCTTTGAGACGGGGAGGATTCGCGTTTCTTGCCGGGCAGAGGCGCCCGTGGTGGATGGCACTGTGGGCAAAGACGGGCCACGGGCCGCGTCCCCAACGGGGCCACTGCGTAAAGTTCTCTCCTTCCTTCTCCGTCGCTGCAGCTCTCCGGCTCTCTAGAGAATAAGAATAATATGGACGACGAAGCTCCAAAAACCTCTTTGCCAGCATTTTAATAGCTCCAGGGGACGAGATTGCCAGTAATTTTCCTCCGGTTCATCATTCCTTTAGGTATTGTCTTAGTTTGTTTTACGTTTTTTTCGTAATCAGTGCTTATTACTTTAATAACCGTAAAAATGTTATTTTTATATTTTAAGTGATTCTTCGGTGCTCATCGCTGAAGGCAGGGGCCTGTCTCCAGAAGGCCCCTTTGACTCACTGTAAAGGAGGGGAAAAAATCTATTTATGACGCTGCTCGCGTACCAGTTAGGTGAGCGTGAGCGTGAGCATGAGTGTGAGCGTGAGCGTGAGTGTGAGCGTGAACGTTGAAGGTATCCACGCGGACAGCTCACAGACCCAGGCGGCGGCTCTGGGAAGCTGTGGGTCTCACCCGCATTTCAGAATGAAAAACAGTGTGGCTCAGAGAGGCTAAGTGGCCTGACCAAGGTCACACAGCTGGGCGGTGGCCACTTAGGAAGGAGGGGCTTATATGCGAGTTGGTGAGTGGAGGTGGGGACCCCAAATGGCTGGTCTGTGAGTGATGTGTCGTCAGAGACTTCTGGCGGCTGACGTGGGGTCATAGGTGGGTGTGAGGGGTCACCGGGAAGAAGGCAGGGGGCACCGCCGAGCCCAAGGGGTCTGGAGGAGGATGGGGGAGGAGGCCTGGCCCTGAGCAGTGTGCGCGCCCCCCGGCCCCTCCAGAGAGGTCTCCCCAGGCTGCAGTGAGGCCCAAGGGGCACGGTGGGCTGGGGCGGGGGCTGCGAGCAGGACGGTGAGTCTCGCTCTGCCCGACGCACAGGGAACTCCAGCCATCTGCGGGCGCTCGGCCCAGGGGACCGGGGCGCGTTGATTGTCTAGTCTCTACAAAGCAGAGAACGTGGCCATAGCCGTTTCACAGGCGAGGAAACGAGGCCCAGAGAGGCTGAGAGACTGGCCCAAGGCCACACAGCTTGCAGGAAGCTGCTCCGGACGGAATGTTCGTGACCCCCCGTTAGGAGGCCCTCACCCGCTGTGAGGCCTGGGGGAGGTGGTCAGGGTTCGACGAGGTTGTGAGTGTGGGCTCCCCGATGAAAGATTAGTGTCCTCATCAGAAGAGAAAGGAATCGGAGATGCTTCTCTTTCCCCATACGTGAGGACACAGCAAGCAGCCGGTGGGTCCGCACCACACCCCGACCCCTTGACCTTGGACTTCCAGCCTCCGGGGCGGTGAGATGGAAATTCTTGTTGTTCGAGCTGCCTGGTCTGTGGTGTCGTCCCAGCAGCCCGAGGCGGCTGAGCCGGGCTTGCATCCAGCACGCTGGCTTTTAGCCCTCTGCTCCGTGTGACGTCCCTGGTGCTGTGAGCAGAGATGACAAAGCCGGTGCCATCCTGGGCCGGCCAGACACGGAAGTGACCCGGGCCTTCTGGGTCACGTGTCCTGACCTCTGAGCCGCCTCTCCTCTCCCTGGTCTCTGTGAGGGCCGAGCGGGGAGGGGCTGGAGAACAAGCCCGTCTCCAAGGGCTCCGGCAAACGACCACCGGCCACCGGCAAACGACCACCGGCCACCGGCTTGAGCGCCAGGAACGCCTTGTCCCATGGGCCTGGAGGCTGCAGGCCG
>NW_011889179.1:191796-195598 GCF_000151845.1 Pteropus vampyrus | reverse complement strand
ATCTATCTATCATCTATCTATCTATCTATCTATCTATCTATCTATCTATCATCTATCTATCCATCCATCCATCCATCCATCCATCCATCCATCCATCTATCATCTATCTATCTATCTATCTATCTATCTATCTATCTATCTATCTATCTATCCATCCATCCATCCATCCATCCATGCATCCAGCCAGCCAGCCAGCCAGCCAGCCATGTGTTTGCGTCAGCACAGACTTGAGGATAATTTGGGTTGTAATCCACAATGACAGTATTTACTTTGTCGCTCGGTTTGTCTCAGCTCGGCCACCAGCGTCTGTGTCTCTGACTCGCCCCATCTTTACATGGGCGCCTGAGCCTTTCCTCGCTCCCTGACACCGCAGCACGCTCCAGGTTCATCTCGTGTGTCTCCTGGTCCAGCGGGAGGGTTGCGGTCAGGCGGAGACTTTGCAAGAAGCCCCGGCCGTCCCGTGAGGAGCGTTGGGTGGGCCCAGGGTGTGGGCCGGGGGCCGGGGTGAGCTGCCGGGTGTGCTGCGGTCTGGCCGTGGAGTCCACCCCGAGGGCTCCGCGTCGCCCAGCCGCGACCGTCCTCGGCCTGGGGACTTCGCGCGTGCTGGCCTCCCCGCGTCTCCCCACGCTGCTGTCTTGTCCTGTCGGGGCTCGGCTTAAACGCCGCCGTTCCGCGCACGCGGCCCCTGCTCTTCTGGAGTCCAGCTCTGTTCCCGTCCTCGGCAGCACTGTCACAGTCCCTGGTGGTCTCGCTCCCATCTCCCTGGCTGCTGTCCCCTGTGAGACTCTGACTGGTGACTGGTGACAGGTGACAGGTGACAGGTGACAGGGCACTCAGTGGCAGCCCCGAAGTGGTGGAGAGAAGCCAAGGCTGCCAATTGCACGAAATGCCTCAAGTGCAAAGACCAGGAGCACACGTGTCCCCTCGTCGGGGCCGGGGACACTTGGTTTTGATTTGGGGTTCCAACGAGCCGGCGGCTGTGGTTTGATCACAGCTCGGAGACGTGGATTCATTATTCACAGGGGGATCAGATGAAGCTGCACTGGGAGCTCAGGGACGAGAAAGCAAGGTCTTTGCTGCTGTCACATCTCAACACCCCCCCCCCAGGGCCCCACACAAACGTCGTGAGCAGCTGCTCTGGGCCCCCCGGACTCCCCGTCCTCCAAATCCCCTTCTCTAACCCCCCTTCAGGGGGGTGTCGGGGTGTCCTGCTCCGTCGGAGAGGCAGGAAGGAGCGAGCATTTTCGCACACTGGTAACGTTGCTTGACTCTTCCTCCGGGGTTACCCATTAAACCCTCAACAGCCCTGTGCACTGACCATCCATCCGTCCATTCATTTGGCAGTGTTTGCAAAGCACTTACTGTGTGCCAGGTGCTGGGAACACAGCAGTGAGTACAGCTCTCCGTCCTCGGACCCCGCAGGAGGGATGGACACCAAACAAGCGAGTAAATAACCCAGGACGATGGAGAAAAACCCAGGAGGGTCTGGGACAGGCTTCCTGAGAAGGTGACATTTGAGGAAGGACTGGACAGCCAGCTGAGCGGGCACCGTGCCCTCGGCAGGCTTCCCAGCAGCTCCGGGGGCGTCCTTCCTCTAAGCCAGAGGTGACGGGTGATTTCTCCGTACAGCCCCAAGTGGGGCTTACCCGGGTCCACCGTGGGAAAGCCCAGGGGGCCTGGATGGGCAGGGAGATGCATCTGCCAGGCCTGCCGCTCCCTGGCACCTGCTGCGGGCTCAGGGTGAGGGGGTGATGGCGGTCCCTCTGCCAGTCAGCAATGTTCGGATTGTCCCCGGGGCCCAGGCACTGTCCCCGTCCGCCATCGCTCCTCACTATGACCACGAGGCTCACGTGTGGAGGTGCAGGGAGGTGGGCCGCCTGCCCCAGACCTCCCCACCCCCGACAGCACCCGGCTCCAGGCCCCACCCGCCATGGTGTGTGGCAGGCGCCTCATTAGCCGTAAATGCAGCAAGGGCGTGCTCTGCGCTCCCAGAAGGTGACACGTGGCGGAGCTCTCGGAAATGTCTTCTTCATTCCTGGAACTGCCAAGGCCACGGGGCTGGCGGTGCCTCCCACAGCCAGCCCTGGAGGCCGCAGCTCCTGGCACCTGCTCCCACCACGGCGAGTGAATTATAGCCCAGCCCGGGGCTGGCCAGCACGGCTGGAGATGCGAGTGCTCTAATTAGCAAATGTCCTGCGTGATTAAGTGGGAAATTAATAGGCTGAATTCTCCCTCTGCACCTGGCGAGCGTCTTGGAAGCCCATGAACCTGTTGGAGTCCAAATGCCACTGCGTGGCGCGGCCCTGCCCCCTCCACCGTCTGCGCCGGAGGTTTACGGGCCCTTGCAGAAGGCCAGGACCTCCATGCCAGGACCTCGGCCCGGGAGCCAGGAACTGGGCTCTCTCCCCGCTCCCGCTCCCCTGGCAGCGCCCAGCCGCCTCTCACTCAGGCGAGGGGGCCCTCGGGGTTCCCCTGAGCCCCTTCCCGGCCCAGCGCTCACCCAGCTGCTCTCTCTGCCCCCGGCAGCGTGCAGTGTTGCTCCGACTGGCTTTCATCCCCGCGTGGGCTCTGCCGGGAGGGTGGGCGCAGGGCGAGGGCCGCTGAGCTCACCACCCTCTGAACAGAGCCCTTGGGGCTCGATCAGCCACCCAGTCCTGGCCTCGAATTTTGTAGGAGGGGTGATGGGCGGTGGTGGCACGCCGTGCCCCAGGCCCACTGCACCCCCAGACGTTCATCTCCCCCCGCCCCTCTTTCTCGCAGGCCAACAAAGGCACTCTGAGCTCTGTGGCCAGCGCCGTGGGTATCGTGAGTGACGGGTGGGGTCTGTGTTCCAGCCCCACCGCTCACGTGGGCGGCTGTCACGCCCTCGGTGCCTCGTTTATTCACCTGCAGCGTGTGCAGGGTGCCGCCTCCGGCGTGAGGTGGTCGCCAGCACGACCGCGGACGGCCGTCGTGCAGCAGCTGGAACAGCAGTGCGTGCTCTGGGTGGCTCTGCGGACGGCTGTCCAGTGGGCAGGGGAGGGAACCCGCGGGGTCGGGGGTTCGAGGGTCAGGGCAGCAGAGAATGTGCGGAGCGAGCCCCAGGGGCTGGGGCAGGCAGGTGGGAGGGCCCCAAAGCGGGACTACAGATGGGATTGCCTGACGGTGGAGCCCATCACCAAACCTGCCCAATCTGCAGCTCATTGGCCGTTTATTTTTGAGGCTTTTCCTCTCGGGCCCACTTTTGAGCATTTCAAAGATTTTAGCTTGTTTGTTCCTGGGGAAGCAATTTTCCAGGCCATAGATGGACTCGTTCCCGCTGCTGGTTGGAGAGACGGTGGCAGCGAGGGGGCAGAGGCCGGGGTCTGGCGAGGCAGGGTATCCGGGGGGTGGGCTCAGCGGGCGGTGGGACCAGGCGGTCGGGGCAGGGGGCTCAGGTCCACCTGGACCCACCCGCTCACAGACCCGAATTCCTTCAGGATTAATGTTAAGTATATTAAAAAAAAAAAAAAAATTCAGAGCTCGAAAGTGAGAATTAAGTAGAATTTAATATTCATCATGCCTCAGGAGAGGGGAGATTTCCTAAGTTTAGAACTAATACAAGGAATCGGGAGAGAAAACATGGACAGATTTGACTGCATAAAAATGGAAATCTTCTGCATGTCAAAATTAAACCACCAAATAAAAAGGCAAAAAAAAAAAAAATATGGCCTGGGAAATATATTTGCAGCAAATATGACAGACAAAGGCTTAATTTCTTTATTAGATAAAGAGCTTATAAAAATATCTGCAAAGACATGGAAATGCATATGATGTGAAGTTC
>NW_011889179.1:190567-190950 GCF_000151845.1 Pteropus vampyrus | reverse complement strand
AGAAGAAGAAGAAGAAGAAGAAGAAGAAGAAGAAGAAGAAGAAGAAGAAGAAGAAGAAGAAGAAGAAGAAGAAGAAGAAGAAGAAGAAGAAATACGGCGGAAACAGGGCTGAAGTGTTCTCAGACGAATTGACTAAAAATCCTTGAACTTGACGCTCTTTGGGGACAAAATAACGCAGAAAAGATGCTGAAATGCTCGGCAGGGGCAGAACCCGTCCGACTGGGCTCCGGTCGGCACCTCCCAGCCCGGTGTGCTGTGAACAGGAGACACCCTCAAGTGGACTGTCTGAAAGGTCCTTGAAAACCTCAAAATTAACCCCCTCCCCACAAAAAGCCCCAAACAGAGAGCTCGGTATGGACACAGACGGACTGCGTCACCCGCCC
>NW_011889179.1:190214-190517 GCF_000151845.1 Pteropus vampyrus | reverse complement strand
AAACCTCAAAATTAACCCCCTCCCCACAAAAAGCCCCAAACAGAGAGCTCGGTATGGACACAGACGGACTGCGTCACCCGCCCTGCCCACTGCCCTGGGCTTAGGATGAAAATAGCCCCACCCCGAGGTGGCGAGGGCCTCCTGCGGGTGTTACCGGGAGCTTCCTGGAGGAGGTGTGTGTGCTGCCGAGCCTGGGGGAGGGGGAGACGGAGCAGCGGGAGGCTGGACTGGAGGGGAGGAGGCCAGCAGACCCCAAGAACCAGAGCGATCGCCCTGCCCGGCCCGTCAGGACCAGGAGACAGA
>NW_011889179.1:188939-189254 GCF_000151845.1 Pteropus vampyrus | reverse complement strand
CCCGTCAGGACCAGGAGACAGAAGGGGGGCCGAAGGCCTCCGACGGCTGCTTTGGAAATCCCGTGTTTGGGGAGCTAAGGGGAAAGAGCCCGTCTTGCAAGGAGGCTGTTCCCGTCCCTGCCTCACAGACGAGAAACGGCGGCACGGAGCCGAAGCCCTGTGGCTTTCCCAGCTCTCACGCCTCCAGCCCGAGGCGGGCTCCTTGCCCGGGCCACCGTGTCCTTGAGGCCAGCATGCCAAAGCATGACACCCCCGTGGGCTCTCTCCTCCTCCTCGGCGCTCAGGCCCCCTGAGGGCTCGTCCTGGCCTGTCCGA
>NW_011889179.1:186327-187934 GCF_000151845.1 Pteropus vampyrus | reverse complement strand
GAGGCTGGACTGGAGGGGAGGAGGCCAGCAGACCCCAAGAACCAGAGCGATCGCCCTGCCCGGCCCGTCAGGACCAGGAGACAGAAGGGGGGCCGAAGGCCTCCGACGGCTGCTTTGGAAATCCCGTGTTTGGGGAGCTAAGGGGAAAGAGCCCGTCTCGCAAGGAGGCTGTCCCTGTCCCCACCTCACAGACGAGAAACGGCGGCACGGAGCCGAAGCCCTGTGGCTTTCCCAGCTCTCACGCCTCTAGCCCGAGGCGGGCTCCTTGCCCGGGCCACCGTGCCCTTGAGGCCAGCATGCCAAAGCATGACACCCCCGTGGGCTCTCTCCTCCTCCTCGGCGCTCAGGCCCCCTGAGGGCTCGTCCTGGCCTGTCCGACTGGCTCCTCTCCAGGGTCCAACCTCAGGACCTCGGCACGGGACAGGCGATTGTGCCCACGCGCCCCGGGGGCAGGGCCGTGGTGACTCGGCCTGGTGTCCGAGGCCCCGTTCAGCGTCTGCGTGAGGTGCAGCTGCACAAAGGCCCTCTGAGCAACTGAACCCGGAGATCGAGTTCACGTCGGGGGGTGGGGTCTTCGCGTGGGCTCCTCCGACTCCAGGCAAAATTAACGCAAGCCGCAGTCGCGTCCTCCCAAATGCCAGGTCCACGCCGCCCGTGCCCTTTGCCTCGGATTCACCGCCCGTCCCTTCGGCTCAGCCCAGAGCTGTGACTCGGCTCCTGTCGATTTTCACTGCGACCCCTCAGTTTAAGTCAAATCGGGCCAATTTCCATTCGATTCCACGCTATTGGACTCGTTCTGCTCAATTCGATTTCCCTTCCTCAGTCCAGCCAGATTCGATTCCTTCGATTGATTGCCATCGTCTCCAGTGTCGTGTTAAAGCTTTGACCTGATCCCGCCAAACGTTCAACTTGAGTCAATTCTCCAAATCGACCCAAGGCCACTCAGCCCCCGGCTGCTCCCGAGGCGCGTGCGCCCACGCGGGGCATCTCAGTTCATCCTCCCTGGGTCTCCGGCACGTGAGCCCCGCAGGGCGCTGTCCTCCCTGATGTGGGGGGACCATGGGGTGCCCTTGTGGAGAACAATCTAGGAAAAAAATAACGTGTGCACAGCGCTTGCTTCGGATGGAGCGGTGGCAACGCTGTCGCCTCACGGTCTCACGACACCGCCCTCCGGCCTGAGAGGTCAGGCCTTGAACCCGGGCTGGTTGATGGCCCAGCTCCCGTCTGACATACACTTGAGAAAATGATACCACGCTCGTCCGTGAGCTTGTTCAGACGTTCGGGGGTTGCTAGGTGCCGGTCGTCGTTCGGGGCAGTGGGGAGGCGGTGGCAAGGGCAGGAGCCGCGGTCCAGGGTGGGAGATGGCCCTGGTGCGGGGAGGAGGAAGGTCACGTGAGCGATGCGTGGCGCCCCCAGCTTGGGCCGGGGTGGGGTGGTCCAGGAGGGGACCTCGGCGGCTCCCTGCCCGCACATAGTGAGCGCTGGACGGGTACGGATGAATGTGGAAATAAGCTACCGGGCCTTCCCGGCCATCGAGGAGTCACCTCGCCTGAGCGCCGCGTCCTGCCCGTGGCTCGACGCAGGGGCGGTGCCCTCCCCGGCCAGTC
>NW_011889179.1:180428-181977 GCF_000151845.1 Pteropus vampyrus | reverse complement strand
TCGCTTTTGCCTCCTGGGCTGACGAGCTGCAGTGTGTGGCTGCCACCTTTGCTGGGTTTTCAAGGTCACGAGTGGCGTGATGGTGCGTTGGGCTGCGGTTTCCGCAGCCTGCGTGGCACATGACTCACCAGAAAACAGCACGACGTGAGTCCGTCCTGGGAAGCCCCATCTCCGCGGAGCTCAGCTCCAGACCGTGGGTGGGGGAGGGCGCTTTTCCTCCGGGGACGTTCCCGCCGGCAGACAAGCCCAAAACAAGAAGCTCCAAAGAGGGGCCGGCGGGGCACACGCTCCGGGCTCCCCGTCCCCTGGGCCTGCACGTCTGCTGGCCCTTCGGTGGGGACGCCCAGCAGCTGCGGCTCGGCCTCTGCTCACAGCTCCTGGTGTGCTGTGCCTTGGGCCTCCGAGCCCTCCCAGCACCGCCCCGGAGGAGCTGGGGAGCGAGCCTGCTGCCCCAAAGGCCAGCTCTCCCGCCCACCTCGGCTCTGCCCTGGGCCCGCCCGCAAGGCCGCTCGCCCGGGCTGGGGGAGCCCGGCCCTGCGGCTGGCTGGGCCATGTGCCGGCGTGTGTGTGAGTGACGGAGCTAATTTCCCAAACACCATCTGAGCTGAGTGCATTTTGATGAGAATGATGGTTTTTTAAAATTTTAAATTAGAAATTACATTTTTTCCCCTGTGCCAAAATAAAGATGAGAAATCAGATGAGTCTGTGTGGCGAAGGGGCTGGAACCAGGGGAACTGTGTCTGACAGACTCTCTGTCGAGTAAACAGAGCTGGTGCCAACTGCGTGCGGGAGGTGGGTCCCCGGGACCCTCGGCTCGCGGGCCGGCAGGTGTCCGGGGCCTCGCGGGGCCTCTTCCTCGCCGAGTGCGAGGCGCTGTCTGGGCAAGGGGCTCCTGTCGCCCCCGTGGAGTGGGCGCACTCGTCCCTTCTCGGAGGAGCTGCTCTGGGGGGGGGGCGCTGCCAGCTCTCAGGACGCAGCTGCTTCCCAGCTCTCCTGTTCCCGACCGCCCCCTGCCCCCCGCCCCCCGCACGCGCAGAGGCCCCCGCTCTCTGCCGCCTGGGGGCTCAGCCTGTCCTCCTCCACAGTGAATTCCAGACATCCTCTCGATGCCAGCACCCCATTCTACAACTGGGAAAGCGGGGGCCAGCGGCCTGAGCGAGGACCGGCCAGTGAAGGGCCCTGCCCGTGCAGGGCCAGTTCAGGTGGGGTCATGGGGGCCACAGTGTGGGCGGGGGCCATGGCCAGGCCCCATCCCGGCACCGGGCTGACTCCTCGAGAGGGAGTTGGGGGGCCCCCTGCTCTCCCAGCTGCATCAGCCCGGAAGCGGCTCCTAGATAAGATGATGGGGGGACCCACCCACGTCCCCTTTGTCCTGGCGGCTGTCCCCTCGCCCCGTCAGAGCCTGGCTCTGGCAGGACTTGCTCTCCTCAGCGGCTCGTCTGCGGAAGGCGTCGCCCGCTGTGTCCTCTTCACTCCCGGACACGTTTCCGTTGGCGTCATCTGCTCCCGTTCCCAGGGCCTGCGGCACGGTTCCAAAACAGCCACGCGG
>NW_011889179.1:179359-180378 GCF_000151845.1 Pteropus vampyrus | reverse complement strand
CCCCTCGGCCTTCCGGAGTCGCTGGCTTCGGCCGCGCGGGTCAACCCCGGCCCGCTGCGGTGGTGGCCTGGCGTGGCGTCCTCTCGGGTGGCGTCTGGTCCTTCGGAGGCAGCGGTGCTCTGGCGGCTCCACGGGCCTGTGGAGAGGCTGTGCCGGGGGGCAGAGCCAGGACCCAACTCAGAAGCCGTAACTAGAAACGGAACAGGGCCATGCGAAGGAGGGGCTCGGGGGGTCGGCGAAAGTTTGGGGGCGTCCGCGGTCCCCGTGGGAGGGGCGCATGGAGAATCACTGGCGTGCACGTGACCTCACGTTCACGGCTCCCCATTTGCCCCCTATGCTGTGGGTCCGCCTTCCACACCTCTCCCCACCGCAGGGGGCGTCGGCGTGACAGCACCCCGGCTCTGCGGACAGCGCCCCCAAGGCTGGGGCCTCCTCCTCTGGGCCTGCACACCTTACTGCACCCCCAACGGGTCCCTTTGTCTGACGGGGAGCCCCACCGAAGCTGCTGCCCGGGGACCAACGGCCTGTCCCCCGGAAGGGGTACGAGTCTGCAGAGACCCACAGGACCGGATTCGACCCCTCCTCGCAGCGCGGCCATGACTTCGACCCCAGCTCCTCACCTGCCACACGGGTGGCTCCCGGGAGTTAATGGGGTGGCGTCCGCCAGGCGCCCGGCAGACGGCGGGGCTTCCGTAGCTGCTTGTGTCCTGCTTGTGCCTTCCTCCTCGGTGGCTGCCGTCTGCCCCGGGGGTCCCGAGGCCTGAGCTGGGTGGCCGAGGGGCCACCGTCATGGCCAGCGGGGGATTGTGGGGCCACCGTCATGGCCAGCGGGGGAGTGTGGGGGGCCGTCTCCCGCCAGCTCCGTGCTCAGGCACGAGTCCGTGCGGGGCCGAGGTCGGCCTCTGTCGTGCCACCAGAGCAGCGGGACACTGGGGGCACGAGGCGGCCCCCGGACGCCCCCGCCACCCTGTCCAGCGGCTGCCTGCCGGCCCTGGCGAGGCCGGGCTCTCCTGAGGCCG
>NW_011889179.1:172903-179193 GCF_000151845.1 Pteropus vampyrus | reverse complement strand
GCCTCTGGGGGACTCCCCTGACTCCTGGTCTGAGTCTGGGGAACCCCCGTATCCCCCGCACCTGCTCCAAGCCCTACCGCACCCCACGTCCCTGCCCACCCTCCAAGAGCTCCCTGGGAGTGTCCTTTCTGCCGGCTGGGCCTACGGCCGACACTCGGGGAATGTCCGAGAATGTCATGATCGGAGATGGGACCCCAGGGCAGACGAGGAGGTGACAAGCGCGGAGATGTGCTGGGCAGCGGGCACGCTCTGGGCACACCTGGGCCTCGCGCTGTGCCAAGGATCCAGCGGTCCGGGGGGCGCGCTTCAGAGGGAGGAGACAGCATCACCGAGGAGGCCGCGCGTGGAAGGCAGCGCGCTGCGGGTTCCAGGCGGAGGCGGCTGGGGAGGCGGGGGAGGCGGATCCTGAGGAGCAGGCCGGAGCGGGCGCTGCCCTGGTGCCGTGGGCCACAGACACGAGTGAGCGGAGCCCTCACTCCGGCAGCCAGCATGGCAGACGATGGAGGACGATGGATGGACGGACGCAGGGGCCCCAGGCTTGCAGGGGACGGCACTGTCATTACCCAGGGCAGGGGCGGCTGGGACCGATCGCCGCCCTCCGTGCCTCTGCCCCTCACCGACTTCCCTGAAGGGCAGGTCGATCTCAGCGAGGAGGGGACGCAGGGTTGCATGAAAGGGTCTGCAGTTCGTGGCTTTGCTCCCTGGCTGTGATCTGGTCTTTGCAGAGAACGCTCTCCTGTGCATCGATCCTGTGCAGACTTAGCGCGGAAGCCTCAGCCATTAGCTCCCGATGGCTCCACGGAGTGACATCTAGCAGAGGCACCAGGGGGTTGTCACCTGCAGGAAGGTACCCGGCAGAGCCCCAGCCAGCCCTGCAGCTTCTTCCCCGAGCTGAGACAGAGGTGCCCTGTGCCTCCTCAGAGCCCTGCCCGGCCGAGGATGAACCCCAAACTCCGACAGGGTCCTCGCTGCTTCCGCCTCACGGGGTTGGCCCTCCCCCACTTGCCACAGGGCTTTCTTTCCTGGATGGGAGCCTCGGGACCACCGACTCAGCCGGGCTGGACAGCAGACGCCCCGCTCTGTGCCCTGACGGGGGACGGAGAGCACCGTTTTCTCTGGCCGTTAGAGGGACACATGTCACGTTCCGCAAGCTCACGTCTGGTTGATGAGTGCTCGGTAGAGAAGTCGCTGGGTCGGTGTGGCCGTGTTTACACCTCGGGCACCGGCAAATCTTCCCCTGCGGGGCGGCCTCCAGCACAGGTCCGTTGGCTTCGATCAGTCGCCGGGTCTCTGAGCAGGTCTCAGAGGCCCCCGGCTCCTCTGCCCGAGCCCCGCCCCCACCCCGATCGCACCCTGGGGCTTCTCTCCTGGGACAAGGACTTCACTATTCAAACCTTTGGGGGCTTTGCTGCCTGGGGGCCACGTCCAGACCAGGTGGCCTGAGACCCTTACCTGGCAGGCTCTCCACACTCCACCCCTAAGGCCTAGCTGGCCCACCTCCTCCAGGAAGTCTTCCTGGTCCCCTGGCAGGAGGGTCTCTCCTCCCTGGGTCTCCGCCCTGGGGCACGTGCCAGCCACTTTCACCCAACTGTGGGCCTGGGGAGCAGGACAGGGCCCTGGCGCCCTTCCCGCTGCACCCCAGAGGCCCTGGGCAAGACCTCCCACCGTGGTCACGCTGGCTTCGAGTGGAGGGGACAAAGAGCTTGGGGCGGATGACTGACTGGACCGGTGGCATCTCTGCAGATAACACGGTGGCTTCCGCCAGTCCCGTGCCTGTCTTCCCAAAGGTGTCCTGGAAGAGGTCTCAGAAGCCAGCCCAACCCCTACCCGAAGCGGGGGCCCGGGAAAGGGCTGCCTGTCCCCGTATGAGCTGTGGGGTGGCTGTGACCAGCGCCATGGACACCGGGAAGGGAGATGTCAGCAGGAGCCACTCGGGACCGACCTGGCCACAGCCTGGCTCGGCCATGCCCCCAGGGCTCAAGCTCCTGCTCTCTGCTGGTGACCTCCTTGGGCTGGATCCTGAGTCCTGGGCATCTGGTGACTGTCACTGTCAGTGCGAGACCAGTCGCCCTGAGCCTCCCGCCTGCCTGCACGGGACGAGGCACGGGAGGACGAGGTCCGTGTTTATCTCACGTGTGAGGAGGCTTGTCTGGCCAAGAGCTGCAAATGTCTTCGTCCCATCTGGGCTGGGGGCTGCTCCCAGCAGACAAGTCATTTGGCCTGTCTGTCACCAGCCAGTGCCCGTTACAGAGGACGGGAGCTCTGCAGGGCCTCGAGGCTTTTCCTTGGTGGGAGGACCTCCCGTGAGCCACAGGCTCAGGCCAGGCCTAGAGGAGCCGGGCTCAGGCAGACGACAGGGGCTGTCACTGCACACAGCTCCGCCCCAGCCCCGGCCCAGGGCTGGCTGACCAGGCTGAGCTGCGCGGGAGGGGAGGCGGCCCCACCTCCAGCGACGCCTGACCTTCAGATGCTCCAAAAGGAACAGAGGGATGGGAGTAAGGAAGGTAGCCCTGGCCGGGTCACATGCTGACCCCTGACCTGGTCACTCAGTGACCCCTGGTCTGGTCACTCGCTGACTCCTGACCCTGGTCACACATGAGCCTTGACCTGGTCACAACTTGGGCCCCCTGACCCTGGTCACACATGAGCCCTAACCCTGACCCTGACCCTGACCCTGACCCTGACCCTGACCCTGGCCCTGGCCCTGACCCTGACCCTGGCCTGCGCGATCCGCCCCTGCATGTGCCCTGGCAGCCGTGTCCCGTGGGAGGCTGGCTGAGACACCATGCTGCACTTCTGGACTCAGGTCCGAATCCGCCTTCTCCCCACGGGGGACTATGCGTCCCTTGCGCTTGGGGTCTGGGTGTCCCTTCTTACATAGCAGTGGCAGATGTTAAAAATGACAGCAACGAGACCTTCCCTTTTCCCCATCACACCCCGACCACTGAGCAGAATGAGAGTCATTAATGCACTTTACAGATGAGGAAACCGAGGCCCAAGAAGCGGCCTCCTCAGGCTCCCGCTCGGACAGTCGCCGGTCCCGAAGGACACGGCCGGCCTCCGGAGCCTCGCCCAGTGCTCTGCCCAGACCCTGGGGGTCTCGGCACCTCCAGGGTGCTCCCCAGCCCCGCGGCGCGCTCCCGTGCTCGGGACAGACAGCTCCTACGAGCGCGCCCCGGTCACGCGAGGCCCCGAGGCGCCTCCCCGGCCCCAGAGGGAGCCCTGCTGTTTCTGGAGGCCAGGGCACCGGCCTCCGGGAGGCCCCAGTGGCCTTGGTCTGCACCCGCCCTGGGCCGGGCGCTGCGGGTGCAGAGCGGGAGCCGGGCGCCCAGTGGGGCAGCAGGAGCCGAACCCTCCCTTCTCCCTGCCACCTTCCTGCTTCTCTCTCGAGCTCACGGACCGCGAGCCGCGAAGCGCGGTGGGAGTCACTTCCGTACCCAGAAATGGAACCGACACGGCCATCGGATCCCCACCCTGCGCCTCCCTGGGGTCCTCCAGGATCCCGGGGACCCGACCGTCAGAAACGCGTTTTGTGAATCTGGGCCTCTGCCGGCAGGGAGGCCAGGTGAGGCCCGTACCGGCGAAGGCATGGTGGTTGCAACACTCTCACGGTTCCTGTTCGCATAAATAGGCAGCCTTTACAATTTAATAAAAAAACATACCAATTATAAAAGCTATTTACCCAGTCAAATCAATCATGGGCCTTGGCGTGTTTATGCTCGAACACCTGATTTCAGCTCGTAAGTCACTTTAATGCCCTCTTTAGCGCCTAACCACCCAAATGAGCTGGCAGTCTGTTTAGCAGCGACGGAGCCCACCTCCCCGGCCCTTCACCTCCCCCGTCCCCACTCGCTGAGCTCAGGAAGGCGGGTGGTTTCCAAGGAAACCAGGATCCTGGATCAGGACTTCACGTCCCCCTTCTCTTCTGCAGGCCAGAGAGCCAGGCCTCACCTTCTCCAGGAAGCCCTCCCGGCCCCAATTTGCAGCGTTTCCCCCCTCTTCCTGAATATCAGTCAGCCTCTCTGCGCCACAGGTTCCTTATGAGAACCCGAATGCCGCAATAAATACCTTGCAGGGTTGGAGATACATCCTGGAATTCACATGTGATGGTTGGAGCTGAAGCAGCCTTCTTGGGCTACAACTAAGAGCTCACAGTGTTGGGAAGGAGCAAGCTCACCAGGCAAAGGGAGTGATGTCCATGGTTGCTGGATCCTGACTGCTTCCGAAATATGGGGTCCCCAGTGTCTACTGAGGTGGAGTGGACACAGAGTAGGGACTGGGGCCCTGCTCTGCCCTGACCCTGTGACCCGAGCTTGTTGTGGATAGTCTCTGCTCTTGTACTGCCTTATCCATCACAGGAGTCATAATACACCTCCCCCGTGGGTTGCTGGGGGCGATTAAGACACTGGGCGTAAGCTGCATGGAATTCACGATACCTCGGTCAGTTAACTATTAAGTGCCTGCTACGTACCAAGCGATAAACTAAACAATCCGCACATTTTATTCCATTTAATCCTGCCAACTTCCTGTTGGAATTTTATGAGTAAGCTTCACCAATGTTTTCTATCATACCGTTTGCAACAGCTAGATTCAATGCTAGTCACGAAGACTCAAAATAGCAGTGGCCTAAATAAGAAAGAAGCTTATTTCTCCCTTTCTCATGAAGCCTGGAGGCAGACTACCCGGGACTGACATGGTGGCTCTACTTTACGGAGACCTCAGGGAACTGCTGTCCGCCAGATCTCCCTTTGTCTTGGTGGCCCACCAAGCGTGGCCTCCACTCCCAAAGCCAGTTGGCGGTGCAAAAAGGGTGCTTTGGCTCCCGCCATCGCGTCTGTATTCCAGGGTGTAGGGAGGGAGAGGCGAGCTGTGAGTGGCGGCTGGCTTTTAAAGTGAGCCCTTGAAGCTGCCCTTTGATACTTCTGTTCTCATGTCATTGGCCAGAACTGTAGTCACGTGGCTGTGCTTAGCCGCAAGGGAAGTTGGGATACGTAGTCTTTCCCTTCCGACGCCCAGCTAAACATTCTGTTCAAGAAAAAAGGAGAGAACGGGCATCGCAGGACAACTAGCCATCTCGGACATGCCAAGTTTTGATCAGTTTTTAGTATCGTTTTGCCCAGTTTACCCAGAGAAGCTAACCCTTAATTTAATGCAGGATTTCTTAGCCTTGATGCTATTGATATTTGGGGCTGGATAATTCTCTGTTGGGGAGACTCAGGGGCTGTCCTATGCACTGGGGGATGCTTAGCAGCATCTCTGGCCTCTGTGCACTAGATGCCGGGGCAGTATTATTCAGTCTTAAAAGAGAAGGAAATCCTGCAATTTGCCTCGACGTGGATGAGCCTTGGGGACCTTCTGCTCAGTGAAATAAGCCAGTCACGAAAGGACAAGTGCTGTGTGCTTCCACTTATGTGAGGGACCTGGAGCGGTCAAGTTGGTAGGGACAGAAAGTGGGTGCCAGGGGCTGGGCAAGTGGCACATATGGGTTCGAAAGGTATAGGACTGCAGTTTTTACAGGACGAAAGTCTTGGGGAGAAAGGCAGTGGTGATGGTCACATTCTGAATGGATTTAAAACCACTGAACTGTACACTTTAAAGTGGCCAAGATAGTAACATTTTACGTTGTGCGTATGTTACCACAATAAAAAAAATCGAGGACAGCGAGATGAGGACACGCGCGCTCCCCGGAGGCCCTGCCCAGTCCTGGCATCCGCCGGCTTTCCCCCCGCCCGCTCGCCTGTCCTGGTCTTCGGAGCCTGAGGTGAAGCGGGACAAACTGTGGCCTCTTGCTTCGGAGTTGCGAGCGGACAGTCGGCTCGCCTCCCGGTTCTACGCACCCAGATCAACCCCGATTTGAGATCACAGTATTCAAACACACTCTGCAAATCGGTAAATTCAGAACCAGGTAGACCTCGCTACCCAACAAGGTGTAAAAGGGGAGAACCTTTTAAGATCAGAAACAATTGACAAACTCTCAGAGGTGGGGAAGGACAGGCTGAATGAACTACACAGGAACAGGGAAATTCTGCATCCAGCAAACGCAACGAGGCCAGCGAAGAAAAAGCAGCCGTGACGTGGGAAGAAACGTTCTCCGCCAACGTGGCATCCTAAGCGTTGATGGCGTTATAATTTACTTTTGCAACTTAAAGACCCCGCAGTTGCTCTGGGTCATGCAGTAATAATCAGCCAGAAATCGCATCTTTTGGGGTTAGCCAGGCTTTTGCAAGGCATACAACCAATTACAGCGCTCATAAAAAGTGGCAGGTGACACACACACAACAGATAATCAA
>NW_011889179.1:167983-170043 GCF_000151845.1 Pteropus vampyrus | reverse complement strand
AAGATAAACGTTTGTTTGGGCTTCAGGCTTTCAAGGGCTCTTGTGTTTCCAGCGGTGAGAGGCTGGGCTTGCAGGAGCTCAGGGAGGAGGGGGAGCGGGCTCCCCGCCGCCCGCCGCCCGGGTGGGGTCTGGGTGGGCTCCGGCTCCGCAGGCCCTGGCCCCACCACGCCCGCCCCGCGGTGTGTGACGACCTTGTCGTCTGCACTGACTTTGCATTCGCTGGCTCCCGTGGTGTTGGCGCTGCGCCCGGCGCCCGACAGAGAGCATGAAGCCAGGTGCGGGGTCTGGGTGTACACCCTGACTCTGCCTCCCAGAGGAAGGTCAGACGAGACTCAGTTTCCCCAAAGGACCCCATTAGTCGGCACAACCCCTGCGCCTTGTGCTCAGTGGGGTTTCTCATTTGTGTTGCTGCTGCCCAGACATGCTGGGCCCCGTGCCTCGATTTACCTTCTGTGGGCGACGTGTTACTGGAGGGTGCTCATCGCTCCCAAGGCGTTTTTGGTGGCTTCTCCCTTCCGGCAGTGTGCTGGGCTGAATGTCCCCACCCCAGGGCCGAGGTTCACAGAAAGGTCTGGGTCTCCTTGGTTTGGGATCCAGCAGGAATTCCCCTAACGCCTTGCCTGAGGCCCGCCTGTCTCGGGGCCTCCCCGTGTGGCTGGGGAGCCGTCCCGTCTGCAGAGGTGTGGGATGGCTGGTCCAGAGGCGGGCAGGACCCGTTCTTCACACTAATAGACGCTGTTCCTTCTGCTGCGCGGAGCCCTTTACAGGCAGTGGGGAGGCTGCAGAGAGGAAAGGGCGGGGCACCGTCCCCGGAGCTCGCGACTGTGTGGGGGAGACGAGCGGGGGGCGGGAGGAAGTCCCTAAGCCTGGAGTCCCATCTGGGTCCAGGACCCCGCCAGGATGTCCTGCTTGCTGGCGGGCCTTGCGGTCACGAGGTCGTGGACGATCGCCTGTGGCCAGGACCCTGGCGTAGATGCCAGTCGGTGGGCGGGGGTCCCGTGCGCCTGCCTTTGCTGTGCTCTGTGCGCCCACGACCCTCCTGCTTGCTACGGAGGACAGCAAGTGTCTGCCGATCTCGCCTGGGCTTTGGGGCCGAGAAAAGGAGTGTCTCCCACATGCCCCCGGGTCAGCGTGTGACGGGGCAGGGAGAGCAGAGCTCGGTCGGGGCCCTCGTGGCAGCTGTGGTAGCAAACACGCGACGGCTCTGCGTGACAAAAACGTGTCTCTAACTCACGGAAAATCCGAAATGGCGTCCTTCTCGACTGCCCCTTGCGTGTGGGCATTCAGGGGCCCAGGCGTTCCCCAGTCTGCGCATCTACCACCTTTGACATTCGACCTGTAATGTTGCGCTTCATGTCAGCGAGGCTGGGCCGTCCTGCCCAGCGATTCAGCCAAACACTAAGCCAGGCATTGCCACAAGGGCATCTTATAGCTGTGGTTCATATCGACAATCAGTCGACTTTAAGCAATGGAGGCGATCCTTGACAATATGAGTGGGCCTTGTCCAATCGGTTGAAGGCCTCAATGACAAAACTGCGTTTTCCCCGAGAAAAGTGAGATTCTGCCTCTCTCAGCAGCTGCCTGAGTTTCCTGCCTTCCTGCCTGCCCTACAGAGCTCAGACCAGCTCGTGCCAGCACCACATAGCCATGTCCTTGAAATAAGTCTCTGGGACACACGCACATATCCTGCGGGTTCCGTGTCACAGGAGAACCCTGCCTGCTGCAGCCTCCAGTCGCCAGCTCAAGTTCCTCAGGCCTGAGCATCAGCGGGAGGTTTTTCATCGTCCAGGCCTGGCGGCGATGTCGGCCACGTGGCCACAGCTAACAGCACACGGGCTGGGAAGGCGGGCTCGCCACGGGCCCGGGAAGGAGCGTGTGCAACAGCAAATAGCTGCACACCGTTTCCGCAGGCCAGGAGTCTCAGCGTGGCTGCCCGGGTCCACTGCTCGGGGCCTCGCCGGGCGCTGTGTCGCCTGGGGCTCAGGGTCCTCTCCCAGCCTCGCGTGACTGTTGGAAACATCTCTTTCCTTCACGCTGTGTGACTCACGCTGGCTCATTTC
>NW_011889179.1:165196-167933 GCF_000151845.1 Pteropus vampyrus | reverse complement strand
GTGGGCCTTGTCCAATCGGTTGAAGGCCTCAATGACAAAACTGCGTTTTCCCCGAGAAAAGTGAGATTCTGCCTCTCTCAGCAGCTGCCTGAGTTTCCTGCCTTCCTGCCTGCCCTACAGAGCTCAGACCAGCTCGTGCCAGCACCACATAGCCATGTCCTTGAAATAAGTCTCTGGGACACACACACATATCCTGCGGGTTCCGTGTCACAGGAGAACCCTGCCTGCTGCAGCCTCCAGGCGCCAGCTCAAGTTCCTCAGGCCTGAGCATCAGCGGGAGGCTATCTATAGTCCAGGCCTGGCGGCGATCTCGGCCACGCGGCCACAGCTAATAGCATGCGGTGGGAAGGCGGGCTCACCACGGGCCCGGGAAGGAGCGTGTGCAACAGCAAATAGCTGCACACCGTTTCTGCATGTCAGGAGTCTCAGCGTGGCCGCCCGGGTCCACTGCTCGGGCCTCGCCGGGCGCTGTGTCGCCTGGGGCTCAGGGCCCTCTCCCAGCCTCGCGCGACTGTTGGAAACATCTCTTTCCTTCACGCTGTGTGACTCACGCTGGCTCATTTCCCTGGGTCGGTAGGGGAGAGAGACTCTGTTGCTTGAAGTCCCTGAGTTCAGAGACACGGAAGCCCCTCAAGGAGCTCATCTGATTATGTCTGGCCCAGCTGGGGTCATCCCTCGTTATTTAGATCAACTCAAAGTTAAGCCTATGAGGGGTTTTAATTTCCCCTGCAAATTCCCTTCCCCGTCACTGTGTCCCGTGACCTAGCCAGGCATGACATCTCTCCTGCTGTAGGATACGGCACAGATCGAGGGGAAGGGAACATAAAGGGCCTGTGTGTGTGGTCGCGCGGTCCAGGAGACCCCCTTGGAGTCCTGCATGCCACAGGGAAGAAAGAGCAGGTTTGGTGACCCGGTGGCCTGCTTCTGTCCTGACCCCTAGGAGAAGGGAGGGAGGGGGACATGGAGCAGCCTCCCACTTCTCACCAGGCTGTTCCAGGGGAAGCCCTGGAGCATTTACTTAATGTTTTAAATGAGGTGAGAACTCTGCCCCACCGTGCCAGCAAGGGCGCCCGCTCCTGCGGATGGGGGGGCGGGAGGCGGTGCACCAGGTGAGCCAGCACCTCCGGGTGAGGGATGGCTCCCTCCCGCACTGGCCGCGAAGTCACGCCCTGTTAAAATAAACAGCACAGCCCTGTTTCCCGCAGTACAAACCTCGCGTCCCCTCGAGTGCAGCTTCCGTGATGGTCTCAGACTTAGGCACCTCCAGTCTTTTGGGAGGAGGGAGGCTAAGAAAACCCTGACTAATTAGGAGCATCTTGTCCCAGACTCGGTCACCTCCAGAAAGCCTGCTGAGTTACTGACGGGCGCTGAAATCCACGTGCCAGCCCCATTTGTCTCCTGACAGTGACGGATCTGCCTCCAGTCCTGAAATCAGAGGCTTCTCGGTGTCTGTCTCCTCCCTCCACCGCCCGGGCCTCCACAGGTGCTGTGAGCCTCCGAGAAGACATGCTGTCAACTCCTCCAGCCCTGCTGGGGAGCGGACGTCACTCCCACCGGGCTCCATGACACCTCGTCCTAACCCCCGCCACCCGGATTTCGTTTTCCGGCCCAGGAGGAGAGCAATCATACTGCCGCGTTATGGCCGGGGCCGCACTGTTGGGGGGACCTCCTTTCCAGGGCAGGAAGGGGGGGTTCCCACAGCCTCCATGGCTGGCGCGGGCCCAGGGGAGGGGCTCTTGGCATGAAAGACACCAACACAGGACAGGACACACTAACGCCGAGGCACGAGGCCCGTGACAGACCCACTGCGGGAACCGAGACGGTTCAGAGCGGCTGACCTTGATGGGGAAGGTTCCTGAACTCAAGGCTGGACTTGCCGAGGTCATGACCAGAGCCAGAGCTGACCCTGGACTCGCCGGCCCTCAGCTCGTGCTCACTGCCCATTCCTAAGGCTGCTGGTCACCTGGGAGTGTTGTGGGGAGAGAGCTGTCCTCCCGTGTCCCCTCAGTGCTCAGAAACCAAAGACATGTGACCAGGAAGAGCCCCGCCCCCCAGAGCAGCATGCAGGCAGGTGCTCTGGCCCCAGGCCCCCACCCTGGCACCTGCCAGGCGTGTGTGCACGGCGTGGGGCTGGGACCCACCTCACGAGGCTGAGGCGAGCTGTTGCTCAGACAAGGAAACAACAAAGCAACCTTGGAAGCATTTTGCAGAAAGTAAATTTCCAAACGGAACATGGGTTGTTTCTGATTTTATTACTCTAACAGCTGGAGTGTGAGGCTATTTCTGAATTATTCCGATGTCTCAGCTCATCCGATGGCCCACTTATTTTAAATGATTTATTTGCAACAGAAGAATCTGGTGTGGGGCGGGGGGCAGGAGAGGAATCTGAGCTCACTCACTCAAACCTGGGTCTCAGACTGAGCGAGGTGGAAAATTAGGGGGCCCGAACAAGACCAGCGGATGCAGAGGGGGCATGGCCGAGAGCCCAGGGTCTGGGTAGTCCCGGAGCAGAGCCTCCTGGGGGCCCAGGGGAGGTGCTCACGCCCTCCTGTCCGTCCTCCCCCAGCACCCTGCACGGGCTGTCCAGATGCCCACCACGGCACCCCCCAGCTGGCTCTGATCCCCTTCCCGGCTCTCCTGGCCAGGATAACGAGGTCCTCCGAGAACCTCTACCCGCTCCGATCCTCCCCCTTCCGGCTCTGGGGACAAGGACCTGCTCCGTGGAGCCCCCTTCCTG
>NW_011889179.1:163341-163846 GCF_000151845.1 Pteropus vampyrus | reverse complement strand
GGACCTGCTCCGTGGAGCCCCCTTCCTGCTTCTTCACGTGCCCTTCTTCACTGCCTGGGGCACCTGCCCGACGTGGCCACCTGCTGAAGCTGCTCTGGTCCTTCAGGTCGGCACACGGGAGACGCTTTCCCGGCTCCCCCAGGAAGGCCTGGCGCTCGGTCTCCCGACTCCGGCCCCCGGCGCTGCCCACGGGCGAGGTCGGTGCGTCGTGCGCCCTCTGCATGGACCTCCCTGAGGCCTCGGCGGCGTCTCTCTCTCTCGCTCTCTGTCTCTCTCTCTGTCTCTCTCTCTCTCTGTCTCTGTCTCTCTCTCTGTCTCTCTCTCTCTCTCTGTCTCTGTCTCTCTCTCTGTCTCTCTCTCTCTCTCTCTGTCTCTCTCTCTGTCTCTCTCTGTGTCTCTCTGTCTCTCTCTGTGTCTCTCTGTGTCTCTCTGTGTCTCTCTGTGTGTCTCTCTCTCTCTCTCTCTCTGTCTTTCTCTCTGTCTCTGTCTCTCTCTCTGTCTCTCT
>NW_011889179.1:158144-162476 GCF_000151845.1 Pteropus vampyrus | reverse complement strand
CGGCTCACAGAGTGCGGGCGAGCTGACGAGGCCTCAGAAAGAGCCGCCACCCCCTCGCTCGACAGACGAGCTCTCCTCTCTCTCTGCTGAGCCGCGTGAAGCGGCCCTGCCACTCGCCCGGGCTTCCCGCCTTGCAACCCCACCCTCCAGGGATTCTCTCGCGGTGGGGGTCGGTAGCTGTGCCAAGGCACTCGCTGGGGATTTTTGAGCAGACAGACCCCCTGCGTCACGTCAAACAAGGTGGGCCCCGCTCACTCGGGTGGGGGCTGTGGTTTCCGGCGTCGGGGGTCCTATGTGCTCCCAGCTGCACCCCAGCGGGGCCTGAGTTCAGGGCTGAGGTGGAGGGGGTCCCATAATTATCGCTCCCGTGAACTCCCCCTTCCCAGACAGGCCTCCCACGCCCTTGGATCAGCACCCACCTTAAATGCAGATGAAGGAGCAGCCAGCCACCCACACAGCCTGCTACTTGCGAAGTATTTTTAGAACAACTTCTTCAATATTTCCCCTGATAGGAGAGGGGACCAGGGAGACTCAGGAGAGGAGCTGGGGTTTGCGGACCAAGCCCTGCGTGCGGCTCCTCAGATGCACAGCCCTCCCGCCTCGTCCTCACAGACACAGGCATCTCGTCACCCCGTTCACGAATGGGGACACCGAGCTGCAGAGGGGCTCTCTACCCTGCCAGCGGAGCAGCCAGTGTTCAAATCCAGGGGTCTCTGACCCGGAGGCCCCTGCCCTCGGCCTGTCTCCACGGGGTTAGAGAGCCCCACCCACTGGCACGTCTTGTGACATTAGGACCAGCCATGGCGTGTCCCGTGTCCCTGTGGACGCAGAGTCCCTTCCCCTGGCCTGGAGGGGGAGGCAGGGCCGCCCAGGTGTCTGGGAAAGGCGCCCTGCATCAGCACCCTGGACAGAGGCACACGTGGCCACTGGGAGCCTGGGGACCAGACTCACAGATGGATGGAGGAAAGAGCTGCGCAGGGCTCCCCGGGGGGCGGGCTGGGGACCCAGACAGTCGGAGCCCCGCGAGGGGCAGCACGTGGCTTTCCGCTCTTCTCGGCTACGTGCGGCCGGTCTCCGAGGCACGGACCACGTTCTTGACACCACCAGCACTGCCCTGCCACGGGGGTCGAGAGCCGCCACCGTGCTTCTCCCGGCCCAAACTCCCAGCCCGTCCCGCGAGTGCCCGAGAGAGCATCCCACGCTCCACGGCCAAGCGCCCGGCGGCGTCACCGCCTGTCCTTTCCTGAGACAGAAAAGCGAGGGCTTCGAGCTGCCCAGGCCGGCCAACTGGACGGGCCGTCTGAGGACAGGGGGGCCCTCATTCCTGCCTCCTGCCCCGTGGCTCGCTTCTCCTCGCAGACCGTGGTGTCCCTGTCCTTACCCAGGGCGTCTGGGCTTGCTGACCGCTGGCTCTAGCGGTCCAGACTGGGCGAGGGGCGGTCTGTACACGAGCTTCGCCCACGGTAGAAAGCCCGTGGGGACCGGGCCGCCTCCGTCCTCGCTGGCCCGCGGCCCTTCACGGACCCTTTCACGGACCCCGCGGCCAGCAGCGCAGGTCAGGGAGCCCACGGGGTGCGAGGAGAGACCGCCAGGGAGGGGCGGGCGATGGGGGAGGCAGAGCGCGGTCTGCGGGGGGCGAGGGGGCTGCGATTCTCCTGCCGTCAGGAGACCCAGAGTGACACGTTTGTCAGAATTATGGCCCAATTAGGCAGCGATGAGCGGCGTGCGTGACAGTGACGCATGCAATCGCTGGTCATATCACTTAGCGACGCGGCTGAGCGGCTGAGGCTGGTGCGCGGGGTGGGGTGGGGACGTCTTTCTATGCAGGGCTCACGGCCGAGGACGGGGCGGGTGAGCCCCAGCGCCGGCTTCCGATGACAGCCAAGCCCGTCTCTTCCCACTCACGTGCGCACACGTCTTCGGACGGGCTCGCCGCGGTGACGGGCACCCCTCCTGGGCCCTTCGAGCTCCCCGGGGGTCTCCCGGCTCCTTTCCGCACCCACCGCTCAGCTCAGCTCCTTCGGGGCCAACCCCAGACTCAGGGTGCTCCCTCCACATCCTCGCCCTGCCCCCCACCCGCCGGTGTCCTGCCTCATGGCCGTCGTGCACTGGCCCGGCTCAGCACCCAGCAGCCGTGTCTCCTCCCCGGAGCCCCCCGGAGCCCCCAGGTCAGGGCCCGGCACACACCCGTCTTCACGGCCCACGCCACAGTGTGACTCCTCACTCGGCCGCTCCTGGCTCGCCTGGTGCGTGCTGCGCCCGGGGGAGGGGACAGCTGGGGCCGTGGCTGCGGGTCTGGGGGCGCTGAGTTCCCTACTGGGAGGGGCAGCCGGGAGCAAGGCCAGTGCTCTGGGGCTCCCGGGGGGACAGAGGCCTCTGTCTGGGGATCCGGAAGCTCAGAGCCCCTGCCTTAGACAATCTGTCTTCTGATGAAGCGGGGCTTGGCCTGCAAACACTGTCTATAACCAGCCAGAGAGTAAACATTTTTGGCTTCGTGGGCCATACGGTGTCTGTCACAACCACTCCATTTTGCTGCTGTCACACGAAAGCCACCACAGACGACGACGTGGGAACGAGCTGACAGGGCCGTGTTCCGACAGGAGCTCATTTACGGAGGCGTGCGACTGGCCGAACGTGGGCCCCAGGCGTCTGCCGAGCCCTGCCCTAGA
This sequence comes from Pteropus vampyrus, assembly GCF_000151845.1. Lineage (NCBI taxonomy): Eukaryota > Metazoa > Chordata > Mammalia > Chiroptera > Pteropodidae > Pteropus > Pteropus vampyrus. The sequence goes on along the minus strand of NW_011889179.1, from coordinate 159,807 downwards.
GAGCGACCCCCCCGCGGTCAGGAATGTCCCCATCAGACTCCCATGCGCTGTTTCTCCCACGGGCTTGTGTCTGAGTTGGACGGTGCCGTCCCCTCCTCCAGTAGACGCCCCGCATCTCTGAGGCCCCCTTGCCGTCCTGAAGGATTTTAGACTCCGCTACCCCATCGACAGCAAAGCGACCTTGGAGACATGCAGCACAAGGCCTAGTTGCCCCCTTTTCAGATAAAGACGTGTGGGTGGGGCTTGCCACCCGGGGGTGCTGGTGGGGACGGAGTCTCCCGCCAGCAGCCCAGAGCCCCTCGCCCTGCTCTGGGCCTGGTGGCCTGCCCCATAAGCCGGACCCTCCCTGACCCAGCCTCGCTCCCGTCCCCAGCGACAGAACCAGTGAGGGGTGGATCCCTTTGCGACTGGTCAGGCGTGGAGCGAGAACGCCAGGCCAACTAGACCTCGTTTCCCCAGGAGCCAGTTTTCAGGCCTCGAAAGAGGAGGCGGTTGACACAGTGGAGGAGGGTCCAGCCAAATGTGCCGGGTGAGGAGGCACGGGGCACGGAGTGGAGGGGGCGCCGCGCCGGCCCTGGGACCCCATCGCCTCAAGGGCTCACAGGCCAGAGGTCAGAGGGCATCACCTTCCACCCTCCTGGAGCCCCCGCCGGGCGAGACCGTCATGACCCCACTATACAGCCGAGCTCGGTGCGGCCCCGGGGGTCACTGTGTTCGGAGTGCGACTGGCCTGTGTGGCCCCCACCTTCCCTGCCTGGGATGCCCCTGGGCAGGGCCCAGGCCCTCAGTGCAGCGTCCACCCAGGAGGGGGCCTGCACAGACCACCGGTCTCGGCAGGAAGTCCCAGCTGGCTCTGCTGCTGGCCGCCCGCGGTCCTGACCGGCTCCGTCATTTTGCTCCTTGTGCAATGAAGCTGTCAGCAAAGCCAAGGGCTCTGCCTGGGCCTGTCGGACCCTCTGTCCATCGGCCGAGTGACAATCCCTCCGTCCTTGGCTAGCTATGCAGCTCAGATGGACCTCGGGGTACAAAACAGCTTAGCCTGGCCCTTCTCAAGGCTGGGGCCTGGAGCTGGGCTCTGAAGGGTGGACAGGACTTGCTCAGGTGGAGAGAGGAATGGTCGAGTTCCCAAGGAGGGCCGAGCAGGGAGAGGGGGTGCCCGGAAGTGGTTGTGGGGAGCTCGCCTGTCGTGGGGCCACCGGAACCTTTCCCTGGCCTCGCACGCCTCCCAGCTCAGAGCCTGGGCAGCTGCGGGGTCCTGCCTCCCCGCGGCCTGCCTCCCCTGGGCCCGCGAGCCTGGCCGGCCCGGGGAGCTGTCTGGCTCGGTGTGAAAATGAAGATCGATCATCTCGGAAAGGCAGCCGGGCTCCGCGGAGCCGGCCGGGAGCTGCAGAAATCCAGAGCTTCATTATTATTTTAAGTGTTACTCAGCTGCTTTATTGAATTCTCCAAGTCAGGAAAAATTCTGGCGAGATAAGAAGTTGACATTTTCAGAAGCGGCAGCGAGCACAGAGCAGTGCCAGCTTGGCATGAGAATGTCTCAGCCCACGGCCCCCACCCACGGCCACACGCACACACTCTGACTCAGGGGCCAGCAGCCTTAGCCAGCCCGGGGCCGGGAACAGCTGTCTGCAGAGAGAGCCAAGGGCTGTCTGTCCCCCTTCCC